>NC_089821.1:100987464-101359131 GCF_035046505.1 Tiliqua scincoides | reverse complement strand
ACTTTGCAGGGGAAGTAGACATGAAGTATTGGAAAGGCCCTGGCAGCCACATCAGCCTGTGATATGATAACAAGAAATTGCTCGTGTAATTACTTACCATGTGAGTCATGGAGAAATTTCAGTCTGAATCATATTGCGAGCTACATTTTGCATGTAGGAATGATATATCTATATATATTCAGAATGACTTTTAAAAAGATAAACTTCCAACTACAGAGCCAAGGATGAGCTCACTGGCAGAGCTTGTACTCGCCTCAGTTGGAACAGCCAAATTGAATAAGTGTTGATCGAATTGTTTCAGAAATGCAAGTGCCAGGGAGCAATATGAAAGAAATGGAAAGTCACTTATGCGGCTGCTGTAATTGGAGATGTGCTGGAGAGTAAGTTTTGTGCAAGTTAACTAATGAGATGTACCACTAATGAACATTACTCATCAGCTTTTAGCCTGAAACTTCTGGATGTTTTTCCTTTAGAGGTGTCAATGATACATCTCAAACCTGCTTTCAGATTTCTCCACGAAAGGTCCAGAAAACAAACATTTGGCCCTTCCCAAAGCATGGATTTCTTCCTTTCCTTCTCTTCCCCCCCTTTCAACTTGCTTTAGGCTGTACCCTGGCCAGGGGTCTTTCCAAATAAGAAAGGCCAAGCTTTTCCAGTAGATTCACTCATTTTGATGCTGCTTTTTGATATGTGTAGACCAGAAGACCACAGCAATAATTTGTAACCATCTCACTATGCTATTTTGGTCTTACAGTCCAATTCTACCTAAATCACCCTTGCCAATGTAGCTGCACCACCAGGTCACCACCAGTGGTCATACTTACAACTACCCCCAAGTATGAGGGTTCATGGGTTTGACTGGCTGGATGGGGACTTCTGGTGGTGTGGAATACAGGCAAATCTGGCTGATTCAAAGACCAGGGGAAATAACCATTTGTGTGCCTTGTGACATGCTAGTAGCAAATTACTTTGTCCCCAGCCAACAGGAGACTATGTGTTGTCAGCTGATTGGCTAATTCAGACCAGGGAGATGGGAACAGAGCTCTCCTCAAGCGCACATGCGCTTGGAGAGCTATTTCCAGCCAGTGACCCCACTTACTCGCCCTTTAACTAGACTGAGATTAGCTGGCCGCTCTTCAAGGGCCAATGAATTTTTTGCTACCATCTGGATTGGCCTTTGGTTGGTGTTTTTTTTTTTTTTTGCCTACCCCAGACTGGCACTGAATGCGGTGTGGTTTAAGTCAGGTAGGTGTGAGGTAGTCATCTGGTCATTAGCATCAGCAGTGTGGGGTGGGGTACATTTCTTGGTGGTGAATCTGGAGCAGCAAAGTCAGGGGGTAAGCCAGGACCGTTCCCATGATGCCTGACCGACTCGAGGAAGCTGGCCGGCGAGCCCCTTTGGCCAAACGGGCTATGCCTGGCAGGGCTGCCTTAGCTCTTCTAGGGCCACATTGAGAGGCGAGCTCAGTAAGTCATTGAGCGATGCCTGAAATTGGGTGCACGCCCTATGAGACTGGGGGACAAAGACAGCTAGGACCATTTCCCCCACTTGGGAGGTTTTAGGTTTGCCCTTACAGTTAGCCCTGTTGCAGATTTTTGCTATTAATTTTTATAAAGTAGCCCATTTAAATCCAAGACATAGTTTGTTGTTATTGGAGGGGTGCTGGGGTAAAGGAAAACGCAGCTCCTTTACCTTGAGTAGAAGGAATTTCAGCAGCTGCAACATTACACACACCTCTGTATGGTAAACAGCGGCTGCAAAAATTCCCCTTAGTAAAGGTCTATGAGCCCTGTCCTCATGCTTCTCCCTCTCTTTGCTGAAGTGTTTGTTCTCCATTTGTGAGCTATCATCATCATCACCATCATCAAATGTATACCTTGCTTTATCTCCTTATGGGCACTGAAAGTGGCTATTCCTGGCCTCCTCTCCTTAGGCCATGCACCAGGAGCTAACAGAGTTAACAGAACCTGGAGCTGCTAAATCTGTCCAGCCTGCTCTGCCATTGCTCATCTCCCTGCAGCTCTTGGCTGTGGGTATCTCCCTTTTCTCATTTCAGCCTGACTGCCTCAATGCTTCCAGCTGTTGGCAATTAAACCTGCAGTCCCTGTGACCTGGTCTGGGTGTTGTTGACCTCTTGGCGCATATAGACCTCGCAGTATCCTGCCACAAATATTAATTTTAAAAAAAGAAAGAAACCTTATCTAGAAACCGGAGGCACATCACATTCTTAATTTATCGAAGCAATGCTAACTAACTAGTTCAGCTCAAGCAGAATAATAATAATAACAAAAAGGAGAAAGAAAGAAAAAAAAAAACAACCACCATGGAGGGCAGTTAGCAATCAAGTTTTAAAAATATGTCGAGTGATTTGGAATAATGAATAAATGTGAGGAAATCATGGACCTACTTGCTGGAAGCAAGAAATGATGCTAAATTCAGTGGATAAATTATGCATTACAAATTACTCCCTCAGGCTCCAGCTTATAATGTTATATTGTACGGCTCAGAATTTTATTTATGCCTCTTGACCAGCCTTTGAAAGGGAATCGTACCACTGTGCACTGTAGCATCTTTTCAGGACCTGCCAGAATAATTAAACTGGTTAGAGATGCCGAGCTGGCTTTATCGTTTGGCAAGTCAAGGTGGCCGCCTAGGCAGAGACAGCATGAAGTGAAAAGAGCTTTCTGCTCAGTTTGACATGACGTTTCAGCTTTGCATGGTCAGATGTAACAGATGACAGGGGAAGGAGTGCTGCTACAGGGAGATGGAGATCCATTGGGTAACAGGTGAAGTATCTTGGTTTCAAGCGGGGATCATCATTCATCTATGGAACTCACTGCCACAAGATGTGGTAAAGGCCACTCGCTTAGGTGGCTTCTGAATGGGATTAGACACGTTAATGGAGGACAGGTCTATTACTGGCTACTAGTCTTGCTGGCTAAATGCTTCCTTTCTGCAGATTCAGAGGCAGTGTGCTACTGAGTACCAGTTGCAGGGGAGAGAGATATGCCTTCCTGCCTGCGGGCTACCCAAAGGCAACTGTTTGGCCACTGTGGGAAACACAATGCTGGACTAAATGTGCTCCCCTTGGTGTGATCCAGCAAGCCTCTTCTTATGTAAAAAGAGCACATTCGTTGGAGGAAGAGAAACCAGTTTTTGAATGCTGACCTCAAACATGTTTAACCATAACCGGTGGGGGGATATTTTAGCACACTCACTCTCAACTTCCAGGCTCAACTTTTTAGTAACTCTTTGAAGCATCAAAATATTTCATACTTGATCATGTTTATAAGGAAGACTAGTATAAACTGCATGTTGCAGGTGGGGGGAGCTGAGCCTGGCAGCTGGGGGTTTGTCCAGGGATGGGAACTTGAGTCAGGTGGCTTGAGTCTGAGTCACAAAAAACATGTGCAGACTCGAGTCACCTGCATCAGTCAGTTTTCATCAAGCAGGAGGCAGTGGGGAGGCGGGAGTGGTCTCTCTTGTCCATTTCTGAAGGAACTAATGACCACTGGAGGAAGGATGGGTGGCATGATTTGTTTCTTTGGATGATGTAGGGCAGATGGAAGGACCCAAGGGGGCTCTTACCTTAGAACTGGCTGGAGAAGCCCAGGGAGGGGAAGGTGGTTTGTCGCGATCATGCTTTCCAACTGTATGGTTCCTGTGTGCTTCATTGTTACTTGGGAGGAGGAAGCCTCAGTGAACAACCTGCGTAAATGGTACTACTTCTGAATGGAGCTGGAAAGCATTGGATCATACTGGTAAACCTCCCAGCTGCTGCACATAACTCTCCTTCCTCTTGCCACTTCTGTCCCCGCACTCACACAGTCTGATATATGTATCAAAAAGATTCATTACTCAAGTCTTTTCAAGTCGCAAAAACTCTCAGGGCAACTCAGAAAGTCCACCCATTAGGACTTGTTTTCAAGTTGGGTCATGGGGGCAGAGCAGTGACTTGACTTGAGTCAAGCTGCACTGGACTCGCCCATCCCTGAGTTTGTCGAATGACATGTAATGAGTTTTGGAACCTTTTTGCGACTGTGTGTTGGAAAAGCTACAACAGAATGAATAGTTCTGTATCTCAGTCCATATGTGTGCCCAAATTGCTTTCCAGTTTCCCTTCTCAGACTTTCTCCTATCTCTTTAATCTGGTATGGAATGAGACATGTCCCTAAATGTGGATTTAAGAGGCCAGCTTGATATGGGACGCAGTTCTCCTGTCAATGAGAATGCTTGCAGAGACCCAGTCTTGCTGGAGATTGCATTGTGGAGGCAGGAGGAGGTTCATTCTTTCCCTTCATGCAATTTTCCCACTTAATATAATCCCCAAGTGACTGTTTGCCCCTGGAGTAGCAAGTAACTATTGCAGTGAAGGTGATTTTCAGTAAATAAAATGCACCAGGGTTCCAGTCAGGACCAACCCTCCCCCATCTGCTTTTGCTATAGAAATAATCAATTGGGGTAGTGAAGCACACCTCTTTCACATGTGTTTTGGCACACTTCCAGATCGATTCTGAGGTTGGACATAACTACAGCAGCTTAAGTACACAGTCCAAGAATGGAACGCATGACTCTCTTTTGACTAAAATCTGACAGACATTAGACTGGCATGGCCAGGAAGTGTAGTTGAGGAAACAAAGTCCAGAAAAAGCCAGGGTAGACTTAAAAAAAAAATCTTTTCAGTATTTCTTGGGGCACTAAAATCCTGCACTGCTTAGAAGTAGTTCTGGATTATCTTTCTCCATATCTTAGGAAATGCACAACTTTTTTTTAAAAAAAGTAAAATAAGGAGAAACATTAAATAGATTGTATGTATTTACAAAGTTCTAAATGACCAATAGCTGTTACTCAGCCATAGCTAAAATCTACATATAAGTCATGAACTTGGAATGCCAAAGTTTCTGTTGTTGCTGCAGGAATGGGCTATCTGTTCTTTATCAGTTTGATTTAAGCAGAACTCTGCTAGTATGTCACATATACATATACGAGCCATTTAGTTATTTGATTTTTCTCTGTAAACCGCTTTGTGAACTTTTAGTTGAAAAGTGGTATATAAATACGGTTAATAATAATAATAATAATAATAATATACATACATATATACTGGCATGCTATTGATATAGATAATATGAGAGACATCGAAGAGGGTTTCTCAAACTGTGGGTTGTGACCCACTTGGTGAGTCCTGACCCGATGTTCGATGAGTCCTGGATCGGCCTTTCCCAGTTGCCCTTGCATCCAGTTGACTCCAAATTAGAGCCTCTGGATGAAACTGGAGGTTGCACCAAGCCTCCACAGGCCTCTGAAAGCATGCTGAAAGTAACTTCCAGTTTTCTTCCGCATTTGTGAATGTGACTTCCGGTTGCTTCCACAGGTGTGCAGAGGCCTGGCACCAATGAAGGAGATGGATTGTGGTGCCCTCCGCCATAGAACAGGTGGGTCGTGGCAGGGGGAAGCTGGAGAATCCTAACATAAATCATCCTTAATCTACATGCTAAATTGTAACCTGCAAATACACAAAAGTGCTTCATGGTTTGGGTTTTTTTCCCTTACCCTTTATTTTTATTGATATTGATACACTGCTTTCCAACAAAAAGTAGTTTACACAGCAGTTTACATAGCAAAATAAATCAAGAAACAGTTCCCTGCCCCCATAGAGCTCACAGTCTAAAAAGAGATGCAGAAGAGATACCAGCAACAGCCACTGGAAAAGATGCCAAGCTGGGATGAAGAAAGGCAAGTGCTCTCCCCTTGCTAAATATAAGAGGACACAACTTTGAAAGGTGTCTCTTTGGAGGGGTAACTTGAGATCTTTCTTCAGGGGGAATTGGACTGAATGGCATATGTCATAGTTTAGATCAAAGTAAATTTACTTGAGAACTTGGGATGGGCTTGGATGCTTCATCTTTTAAGTTAAAGGTGATTAGGTTATACAATATAGCACCAAAACCCAAATAAATTTTGCAATTAGTTATATTTATATCTGTTTTTATGGTGTAAAAGAACAAAGATGGGGCCGTCAGCATTTTCATGAAATGCAAGTTAAAGGTGTCCTATCACTTAAAATGATATATCATGTTCGAAAGGAAACTTAAAAGCTGGCATATTCAATCTAAAATTAAGTACAGATTTTGAATTTCAGGCTGTGAAGCTAAAAAGATCAAAGGAAACTCTTTACAGTTCTTTCGAATTTGGTATTATACTTCCCGGGAGGTCATTTACTCCCATAATTTAGTCTGACTTATTTTGGCTTCGGTTCCATTAAAAGTATGTCGCAAAGACAGAGCCTCTCTTTACTTAAATTTTTAACTTCAACCTGTCAGTAAAAAAAGAGGAAAGTGTCTGGAAGAGGATGATCTACAGAACTGCTAATAGCTTTCAAATCTTTTGACTTTTTGAGCCTGATATGTGGAGAAATTTATCGGGAACGATTCTATTTTAACCCTTTTGACTGTTCCTGCCTGTAATGTGCACATTTATTGAAATGGAACTCCCTCATTGCCCTTGGCTATCAGCTGTGCATCCTACTGCTTCCACGGAAACTACTCCCTTGCCTACAATAACTTTGCTTAGGTAGACGTAATTACCAAGGAAAGCCAGCCATGTTTTTTTTTATTAAAAGTAATTATGGGAAAATATGGAAAGTGTTGACGATTCAAGACAGGTGAGTAACCAGAAGTTCACACAGTGATCAGAATGATCTAACTGTCGTGGAAAGAGTAGCATTAATGAGATTGGTAAAGGAAACTACTATCTCTGCTTGGACTTAAAGGAATGTTGCTGTGTGCCATTTTAGAATCAATATAGTATAAACCAAAGTTTCCAACGCATTGATCTTGATCCTGTATTTTGCACGCTGGGAGGATTCCATATTTTTCTAGGAATTTTTATTAATATTATTATTGCAATGAATATTTTATAGTGCTTTTAAATGAAAAAGATCCCAAAATGGTTTGCAGAACTAAAGGAATGAGAAAGTGGTTCTGTGCCTTAAAGAATTGATTAAATAAGTAAATAAGTAAATAAGTAAATAAGTAAGTAAGTAAGTAAGTAAATAAATAAATAAAGAAAGAAAGAAAGAAAGAAAGAAAGAAAGAAAGAAAGAAAGAAAGAAAGAAAGAAAAGGTTTATATATGACATTAGCGTAGGGCAGTGATTTCCAAATTTTTTCAGCTGGTAGCTCCCTTGACCTACTAGGCAATTGACCATGGTTATCCATTAGGGTCACAATGCTATACGTTGCATAGGATGGAGGGTTTTCGCAAGAATTCTGCTGCTCACCTGGTTGGCTTCCATGGCTCCCCAGGGAGCAATGGCCCACAGTTTGGGAACTAGTGGTGCATGGCGTTAAGCCACTTGAACTAAAATAATTCAGGGGGCTTAATGGTCAATTTATATTTTCACCTAGTAAGGATGTTGACAATATGTCTTGAGTTTGTGTAGCTCAGCAAGTGAAAAACTTGTATGACTTCCACTTACTCAGTCTACGTTTACTACATCACCACCCCAAATTGCAGAAAATGTGTTAAGCACTGGGGTGGACAAAGTAGGTTGAGTTGTTCTGTAGGTCCATAGTGAGACCTTGACATGACTGCTTCACTGTGGGCTCAGCTCAGCATAGCTCCACTTAACATGTCAATTTGGTTGTGTTAATGGGCTCTTAATAAGCTTCAGTCGATCATCACAAAATCTGTAAAGGCCTAGAGTTTGGGAGAGAGTTCACAATGCTGAATATACCTCAGTGAGGACCATCACAGAAAAGAGGCATCTTGCTCTCCTACAGACATTTTTATTCCTTCTTGCTGCTTTTGATTAATCCCACAGTCTATTCAGAAGGGGTGCTCCTGCCTATGGCAATAGGAATTCATGCCACAACATGAAACCCTTCTGGATGAAGGCATCACTGCACTGATTCTGTCCCTTTCACTGGGAAAACGGAAGAATGTTGCTGATCCCATTTCAGCCGAAAAGAAATATGCTGGGGAAATTTAAATAAAAAGATAGCACTCTGACAATAGTCCAGGCTTCCACCCTAAATGAATGATGTCTTTGAAATCTGTATTTGCAGTTTTCAAATCCAAAGTACGATCAATTCAACAAATGGTTTCTGCAAGACCACAGATATTAGCAGCTGAGAGGCTTATGCCTGCACTGTTCTTTCTAGGCAGTATGGATTTCAATAGGTGGAAGTGGCAATATTCAGCCAGGTCCACGTTCCAGCATGTAAATATGTTTAGCGTTAAACTCTATATAAAGCCTGGCTTTTAAGAAGCATTTGTTGTGGTGGCTGTTTTCTATCTTTTGATACTTTCACAGGGATTAGTAGGGTGGACAAG
The DNA here is from genome assembly GCF_035046505.1 of Tiliqua scincoides. Classification (NCBI taxonomy): domain Eukaryota; kingdom Metazoa; phylum Chordata; class Lepidosauria; order Squamata; family Scincidae; genus Tiliqua; species Tiliqua scincoides. Next base: position 101,350,794 of record NC_089821.1, on the reverse strand, counting down.
AATACAGCTGAGGCAAGAGTGGTTTTGCTAATTAAAACTAAACATTGCAGAGGTTTCTGTGACATTGCACTTAAGCAGATGATGGGGCTGGGGAAGTGTCACCACACAATCTTATGCATGTCTACTCAGAAGTAAGTCCTATTGAGTTCAAAGTGGTTCACTCCCAGGCAAGTGTGCAGCCTGCTGTACAGTGCAGTAGCCTCAGCCTGCTGTACAGTGCAGTGGCAGACTTCCCCAGCCCCGGGCCTTGGAGCAAAGGTCTGCAATGGCGCCCCTCATGGGATGTCGGTGCCCCCCCCATGCAAATCCACCACCCTTACCTGGAGCGCGCAGTGCCTCGCGTGACTCCAGGAAGCAAAATTTCCCCAATGCTTTAAACTGTGCTTCCGGAAAATCAGAAGAACAGTTTCTGACCCTGTCGGGAGCCTCAAAGAGGCTTCCACGGTGTCCTAAAGGTGTGCAACTCTTTGCACCCAGGGCATTTGCCCCATGGAAGGAATGGAAGATCTGCCACTAGTACAGTGGGCAAGGTGAGCCAGAGAGTGCTAACATCTTTAGAGCAGGGAGCTGAACTGAACTTGAAACCAAAGCCCTTTCAGAAAGGCTTTTTCAGTTCACTGGAACGGAACCAAACCTGAAATCTCTTGGATGCCTTGAGTTTGAACCAAAACCAAACTCAAATCAAAATCAAAAAGGGGTACAGCACTACCTTGCACTTTTGTCTGCTTAGGGACCAGAGCATGGATGAAAGTAAAAAATGGACAAATGTCAGAGCATTGCCTTATTTAGCTAGCTAATTTATTTTGGCCAGCAAAAATAAAACATAATTAACTAACTATATAACACATGCGAGTACGTGTGAAACCTAAATACAGGAGGTACTCATCATCCGTGGATTTGACTCACCATGGATAGCAAGCCCATCATGGATGACCTCAGGATTCAACTTTTTAGACGTTGCTTCTTGCTAATCAGAATTGATCACTCTCCCTGTATCTTGTTTCCTTTGGCCAATGGATAATTGTTCTTTGATAGGCCCACTCAGATCTATGCTGCTAGGTCCTAACATTGCTTCTGTCCCTCTCTCTTAAGCCTCTTGTTATTATTTAGATGGCAGCAGTGCCCATGATGTCCCAGCTCTACAGAATATCTTCAATATTCTTCTGAATACCCTTAGCAGTCTGTTTCCATCAGTTAGTATTTGGCCTTTGGGAACAGCTTTGACAGCTGTTATCCCTCTCTCCTTCCTTAAAATGCTTCCTCTGCATTCTTGCATGTGCAGGGCTGTGTCCAGAATTTAGAAGAATATATTTGACCAAAGAATTGATATTCTTGCCTTCAAATAGAACTAGTTGCATCAATAAAGCACGAGCAAGTTTTGTTCCAGACCGAGGAAGTATTGAGGGATGCACTTTCACTCCAGTCCTAAATATATTAACAACTTCCATTGATTTCAGTGAAATTTACTTCCATGTAACTCTACTTAGGACAGTGGCGTCACTAGGATTCACATCACTTGGTGTGGGAGGCCTGTGCGTCACCCCATGTAGCGGGGCAACGCCCCAGGTGGGCGTGGTGATGCACCATCGCCCCGCCCCTACCGGTTTTTTGGCTGTACCTTTGGTTATAACACAGATATTTCAATGTGGTTTGTTTCATTGCATTCTGCATGAAATTATGCATTGATTGATTTATAACATGATGGTCTTATTCCTCCAAATTCTGATTTTAGTGATTTTGAAAACTTGTAGAGCCCCACACACACACACACACACACACACACACACACACACACACACACACGTGACAACTTACTAACACCTTATTGCAGCAGTTCTCAAATTGTTAGCACTGGGACCCACTTTTTAGAATGGCAATCTGTCCAGGACCCATTGGAAGTGATGTCATAGCCAGAAGTGACATCACCAAAATAAATAATTATAAATAATTAAATTAAAATAAAATAATTAAATAAGGGGGAGTCAGTCCTGTTCCACCAAGTTAATCTACTCTGAAGTAAGTCCTATTGTGGTCAATGGGGCTTACTCTCAAGAAAGTGTGGGTAGGATTGCAGCCTGTGAGCCCAATCCTATGCATGTCTACTCTGAAGTAAGTCCCATAGTGGTCAATGGGGCTTACTCTCAGGAAAGTTTGGGTAGGATTGCAGCCTCCCAATCCTATGCAGGTCTACTCTGAAGTAAGTCCCATAGTGGTCATCACTATGGTCATCACTATTAACAATACTTTGCTTGGCCTGACCACCAGCCAAGGCAGGTCTGCCTACTCATGAGTAAACACGATCACATGGCTTTGTTTCACGCTCAGACTCGCAGCTGGGAGGACGGAACTTCTTGGGTGTTTTCGGGGGGAGCTGCATTCATTGGATCGGTACCATTCCAGTGTTGTTGAATTCCTCTCAGCCTGCCCTTTCCAACAGACTATGGCAAGTATGCCTACTCGCGAGTAAATGTGTGATATGGCTCACTGTCACTTTCCATAGGGCTCCATGCATTTTTTCCTTCAGGTATTTTGGCCATAACTTTTGAAGGAAAGGAGCGATTTCAATTCCGTGTTTTGCACTGCACTGCGCTGGCCATTCCGCATCCAACGGTATATAGCATGACATGGTAGCTCCTAACTCCGCGATGTTAGCGCATCCTCCCCCAGGGCACGTCACCCCCCGGCGCGTCACACAGTGCAGCCCGCACCCCCTGCACCCCCCTAGCGACGCCGGTGACTTAGGATGTCAGGCAAGGGACAGCTTATCACACATGTTATGTTGTAAAGACCAGATCTGCAAATTGTTTTCTGCTTGTTCTTTAAAATTAGAGCTGAGCTGAATTCTTATCAGTTTTGATTTTCGTGTGGAAATGTGCATGTCTGATGAAGAGAACCTTTCACTGAACAGCTAAGCAAATTGCACAGAAACAGGAAATATTTCATCGCTGTTCATCTAAGTCCTGAACAAAAGCCAGCAAAGGCTGATTTTTAAGAGCCAAACCACACATTCCTGCTAACATGTAGCTTGGCAAGTATGTCTTATTTGTGTGTGTGTGTGGGAGAGAGAGAGCGAGTGAGAGAGTGAGAACATAGCATAGAGGGCTTTAACCCTTTGCCCTTACCACGGGCCCAATCCAAATATACATTTTATGTATTTTAATGGGAAAATGGTAAAAAAGAGCAACACTTTTCCTATGAATTCCCATGCCCCGGGTTTCCAGAGTGCAGCAGTCTTTATTTCTGAGAAATATGAAGTTCATTCCTGGTCCAAGCCCCACTGCTGCTTGAAGTAATGTGAAAATTCTGTATCCAGGCCTATGGAGAGAGGGGAATGGGGAGGGGCAAAATCCTGGGGCCTGGGCTTCCAGGGGGTTGCACCATGACAAAACATACTATACAGTACAAAGCAAATTTATTATAAAATACATTTGGATACCTCAATCTCAGCCTAACTAGGGCTTTGTTTTCACTACAGCTTTAAAAGCCATTTCTGCCCAACGTTGCATATACACAACTGGAACCAAATGTGTACACCTGTGGACTGGGCAAAAATAGGTTAATCCATGTTCAGTGCACTTCTATTACCTCCAATGCATTCCAGAGACTGTAATTCATTAAGGATGGCTCTACCAGCTCTCAGATTCCTTAACAAACTACAGTCGTCCCCCTTCCCCCCAGTATGCATTGGGAGAATTGAAAGAGGATTAAATCTGGGTGGAAATGCAGTCCAGGTCTTCTCCAAAAGAACCAACATGTACTTGTACAATTCAGATATGGGAAAGTGAAACTTACACCTTCAGACCAGAACTACTAGACCCAAGCAGTGGGTCACCCAGTTCAGTTCACAGAATTCCCAGGCCCCAAAAGGAACCTCTACCCCTTCTTCTAGTTTAGTGCGTGTCCAGAACACATGGCCTTGGATCAAGTCTACATGTGTTTTGGTATTGTTTAAAACTGAAATTAATAGTATGGAATTCAAATATATTCGTAAATCTGGAGGTCAAAAAAGAAAAGAAATAAAGAGGAGGGGTGGGGGGAAAGGCCAGACAAGATTATTTCACCTGGGCTTTGTTTCAAAGTCATCACATAATCATCACATAGAGAACTCAGTGGCACAAATTCAAGCAGCCCAGGACTGGCCCAGCCTGCCCAGGAACAGGGTTACAATCTGGCATAACTGCTGGATCCTTGCCCTGCCTTCTGCTCCCTGCCCACGCACCCCGGGAACGCCCACCGCCCGCCCTCCTCCGACCCTGAAGTGCCCCCTTCCCACCTCCTCCCCGCCCTCCCCAGACCCCTGTGTCGGCCAAGCTCAGCTGACGCAAACTCACCTTCTTCAGGACCTGTAACGGCTAACTGCCTCCAGAGTGGCATGAAAGTACTTTATGGCATTTTTGCGACACTCCTGGGCTGGTGCAAGGGATTTGCGCTGGCCTAACTGCCGGTTTGGATTGCGCCCTTAAAAATGGAGTAACATCTGCTTTGTAGGAAAATTTAGGGAGGGCGGCTCCATCAGGCATCTTGCCCCAGGCCCAGTACCAACTCTCAGTGGCCCCATCCACACCTCCCTCAATGAAAAAAAAAATGTCACGCATGTGTATCCCTCCTCACCTCATCCACTGGTTGCTTAGGAAAGTCAGGGAGGAGGGGGCAAGGAAAGGGAGGTGCAGCAATCCTCTCCTAGAGTTCTGGCTCACCACCTCCTGCCTCTGTGCCATTACAGGAGGTGGTGAGATGGAGCTCTAGTTAAGGGGGGTCCCGCCTTCTCCTTGCACCCTGGGCTGCTTTCCTAAGCAGCTGGGTATGGGCGTGGAGGAGGGGGAGGTGGCAACAGCAGTGGCGGTTTGGTGAGCTACAGGAGCACCCTTGGTGTGCAGAACACACTCTATCCATTTGCCATTCTCCTGTAGTCATGGCCTGCTGCAAGCATATCACTTGCTACAAGTGAAGTGAAGGCCAGTTTTGGTAAACACTGTCCAACCACAGAACTGAGAGGAAGGAAAATATGAAATTACCATAAATGCCCATTTTCAGCAGTTCCAGGGTTGGGACAGGCTTCACTTTAGGTGTTCCATAAAGGTAAAGACTTCAGTGTCCTGAAACATCTGCGAAAGGGTGCATTTTAGTACCTCCACCCAATACAAAAAGCTGTATGGCACATCTTCCTTAGACTCTTGAAAAATCCTGGCAGTGATTACTGATGGCTTCAAATGGGTGTGTGGTGCACCTGACATGCATGGGAAAAGAGCACTGGACTTTCCTTTCCCCTTTTTGTGCTTGGTTGCTCCAGCCACTTTTTCTGTTTCTGGCTCTTATGGAAGTGAGACAGGAGCAGTGAAAAATGGCTAGCCACAAATTAAGGTACAGGAGAGTTTTACTTGTGCTCCTTGTACTGATAATTCCCCCGGGGGGGGGGGTCATCCCTGAGGCCAACTGAGACAGTTGCCCTGGGTAGCAAATTGGTAAAGGGTACCCACTTCTGCCCAACCACTCGCCTCCAATAACTCTTCTTCTCTTTCCCCTGGAAAAGGAAAAGGGGGACAGAGCAGGAGTGTGGAGGACAGAAGAATGGTAGGTTAGAACATCTCTGCCACTCTCTTCATCTCCAAGTTTTTGTCTTCCACTTTGTCCTCTTCTAACTTTTGCAGGAGAGCAGGAGGAACAGAGGCTGGTGCATCACCAAGTACGGGGGGGGAGGATAGTAGTTTTTCTACCATTTCAGGTGCAAAGAGGTCTTGGGGTGGCCCTGACTCCCCCTCACTTCATTGGTGAACAGTGCAGTCTTATGAAAAGAAATGCCACCACAGCCACATCTAGTTTAATCCTAAAAGACAGTGGCTTTCTCAAGACCATCCAGTGATCATTGCATCTAAAGGCGATTTGGAAGCTGGGTTTTTCACTCCCAAATTCAACGTTCTAGCACTGCTCCATTCTGGTCATCACACAACCGTTTTTTTAAGGATAGACGCTGAGCATAAAAGTAACCTCTTCATAACTTTTGACCACATGAAATGGGTGTTTAAATGGATCCAATTAAATTGAAGGTAGGTCACCTCATCTTCATGCAATGGATCAGCACACTGGGGATTCGTGACCTAGGTGGGTGCCATGCTGGCTTGCCAAAGCTGCATGTGTACAGCCTGATGTGGTCCAGATTTCAGACACATGAACCTCTCCATCAGTAAGTTTGTTTTTTTTAAAACCCACAGTCCTTATGACTAAGCAAAAATAAGATCAGAATGAATACAAACTCTTCCCCATTTTCAGTTTCTTTGCTTTTTTCTACTCCTTCCTTCCTGCCTTACACTCTTTTCCTCAACACACAATTTGCCTTCACTTGGGCAAATTATGAAGTGCAAGTCCAACATCCCTTGGATAGCTCAAAGGTCTCAGCAGGTGCATTGACAACAGCGGACATTGCTTACTCTCCTTGACGTTAAAGCGTCATCTTTTGACATAGACCTTTGCACAAGACATCTCCAGGGAAAGTTGATCAACGGGACTTACTTCTGAGTAAGCATGCATAGAGTTGCACTGTGCATGTCATACTAGAACAGTGTGGCTTATTGCCAGCTCCCTTATGTTGAAAATGTGTAGACATGATACTGTTAAATAAGAGTATTTAAAGCAATATCTTGCAACCCAATATCTCGCAAATGTTAAAAGCAGATACACACTGATCAAGATTTTCCTGTCTGGCTGTGTATTGTTGCCATGTGGTTGACTTAGCAACAACACCTCATGCAAATATCACCCTAGGTCTATTTGTACAATGCAATTATAAATGCATTAGGTGCTAAATGAAAACAAAAGGCATTTAATATTAATCACATCAGAAGGCAACCATATTGTTAATATATGCTGTATCTGTATGGCTTCCCAGCTAGATTTTCACTTAGCAAGCGGGGGAAAAAGAAACTCATCCCTAAATTGAATTACACAAAAGGAAGCTACACACTGATTTCCAGTAGCGCGTTTTTGTCAAAACACTTTGTCTCCTCTGTGATTTCTGGTGCTTTAGTCAAAAAAGCCTTGACTGCAAGTAATGGGTTCATAAAACCTATCTTTAAAATTTTACCTGACAGTAATGCTGTGCAAATATCTGCACTTCTGGTTCACCTTCTCCACTTGTTTACATCAGGATTTTAATAGAGTGGCTGTCACAGAACAACAGCTAAAGGCCACTGTTTGATAAGTTGCGGTGAAAATAGACTGTTCAGGAGGAGAATTCTCTTCTTCAGTTCAGCCATCAAAAAAAAGGTGAGGGTGAAGTTCCTGGTAAGAAATAGCAGCTGCTATGAGGGTTGCAGGGAAATCCTAAGGAATGTCCAATATATTACAAAGGTAGGTAGCTAGGAGAGAACTACATTTTTCAGCCAGCACTGAAGCATATAGAACAGTGGTTCTCAAACTTTTTAGCATCAGGACCTACCTAAAAAAGTCTCACTTTACCAGCTGCTCAAGCCTTTGTGACTATAATAATAATAATAATAATAATAATAATAATAATAATAATAATAATAATAATAATAATAATAATAATAATACAGGTATTTATATACCGCCTTTCTTGGTCTTTATTCAAGACTTTATTCAAGGCGGTTTACATAGGCAGGCTGATTAAATCCCCGTAGGGATTTTTACAATTGAAAGAAGGTTCTATCTTTCAAGAACCACAACAGTCCAGATGTTTCACTCTGATCTGGTTTCACATTCTGGCCTCCATCCTCCCACGCTCAGAGCAGATGGAATAATTCGGCTCAGCTTGTCAGCTGCTTCAAGGTCGCACAGTGCCGGTGGCCTCGAACTGGCGACCTTGTGGATGTTATCTTCAGGCAAATGGAGGCTCTACCCTCTAGACCAGACCTCCTGCCCCTCTAGACTAGACCAGTGCTCCCCCACCCCCCAAGTAACAGGTTGTTTAACCCTTGATGCACGTAGCCTATCTGTCGTATAAGTTTCACTAACTACCAAAAATAGGGACACGACTCATTGGTGGACCACAGACCCACAATTTGGGAACTGCTAGTATTGAAGAATATGACTGGAAGGACAAGGAAGGCCAGGTCACGCCCTGCCATGAAATAGGGACAGCCACCCTCAGCAACTTGCAAACCAACCCAGGGCCACGAGAAAGGTACAGGTGCGCTAGAAAATGCTACCTGCAGATCAAACAGGTCTAAGTGATTTGTTCACGTCATTAATTTATAGATGGTAGGTAAGGAGCTGCTGGAGACTCACAGTGGCCTTCTGAGTTAAGTCACAGCAATGGCCGTGCAAGGTCAGTGCAGCACAAACAGTTAAAGGGAGATGACTATGAACCCAATTCCATCCTTTCCCCTCCCCGCTGGTGCAGCTGTGCCATAAACATGTATTCAGCAAGAGGTGGTAGTGGGGATGGATTGGGAGGCTTCAGCAGGGAAAAGGGATTTAAATCGCTTTACCCCTGCATAAGCCTCCTGACCTGCAGTAGGTCTCCTCAGACCTTCACCAGAGATTTTGCTGGCACAAGTCTGAGGAGAGAAAGGGCACAGGGAGATTGCCTTACCTGCTCCAGTAGGTGTAGACAACTCTGCCAAAGTCCTGGGCTCCTAAAATGTCTGCCAATGAAGTGCTGCATGCTTCATTGGCAGTCATTATTATTGTCATTGTTCACACAGTTGTTGTTTTTGTTGTAGTTGCATGTACAGTGTGAGGGCAGAGCCTGCCACTGCAACGGGACCCCTTGTCTTATGCGCATTCATTCAGCACGTGAAGTAGAGCTTGGTCATGTCTTTTGCATTTAGAATAATTTGTCATGGGAAGGGGGGTGTCAAATCCAAACATTTCACTCTGTACTGATGGGCATGTGTAAATCCACTCCGAAATTCATGTGTGTGATACAAGGACAAAGAATCACCACACCACCATTCAATGACGACTTGTTCCTAAGGTAAGGAAGATGCGGATGTTTCATATTGATGGGAAAATGTAAAGTATCCCATAGTATAGGTATTAGGGTGATAGAGGTTGACCCTCATCACCTATTATTTGTATAATTTTAATTACTCGTCCCTTAATTTAAGCAGCTGACACACACTTGCTATGGTGTTCAGAAAGTTAATAGGGTATTGAGTAAGGACTTTTAGGTCATATGTAAGTCTTTTGGATCTTATTTGACTTAAAGCTGCTGAGTTATTATTCTTATGGTGATCCTAAAAAATAATTCTTCATATATTCAGAGCATCTTACCATCACCTTATTAAGTATATAAAATGTATCAAATTGTAATTGTTAAAATGGTCCTTATTATTCAAATCTTATTTCACAAAATATATTCTGGTTTATACCAAGCTGCATATATTTGCACTCTATTTCTTAATTATGTTTGTAGTCATCAGTTTGCTGACAACCATCTCTGCCGATGTGTCAGATCTTAATTTCTTCCTGCTCAAGAACTGAAGTATTGACAGAAGTAATTTTTTGCATGGTGAGTGGAAAAGTTCGTAGGACTGGTGAACGAAGATGGACGTATGGTTTCCTTGCTATAGGCATAGCCACATAAGTATGGTAATTTGCAATTTCCACTTGCAAATTATAGGATAATAGCATGAACCTAAAGTGTTAAATGAAGTGACTAAAGTGTTAAATAATGTAGACTGAAATAATCTTTGGGGTTGGATGGATCCCAGCTTGCTTTTTCACTTGCAAAAATGTCTTCTGTGAATGGAAAAAATAGTTGTGTTCACAGACGGGGCCTTGTGTAAATGCAGCCCTCCTCCTGTTCATGCAAGGTGCTTATTTGGGTACAGTTCAGTTCCAACACTTTGAGTCTAACACAGAAAACTTATAAGCTTTGGGGCCTATTATACAACTCCTTTCCATTATGTTGATTGGGAAGCCTGCATTGCTTTTGTGACCGATTTTCTAAAATTGCTGCAGATACTCCAGTCTAGAGTCTACATGGACTTTGATATGCACATAATACCTCTCCATTATCTTGCCCAAAGGCCTCCTATACACTTTGAATAGGAGGAGGGAGATGAGGCATATCTCCATACTGAAGCTAAATACTGATCTGTCAGTGACTGATCAGGAGAGAGATTTTGGGGTGCTCGTGAACAGCTCAATGAAAGTGTCAACTCAGTGCGAGACATTGTGTGAAGAAGGCCAGCTTCACTGTGTGAAGAAGGCAGGCTTCACAACCCAGCTGTGAAGAAGGTCAATTCCATGCTCAGAATCATTGAAAAAGGGACTGAGAATTACAGCCAATATTATTATGCCATTGTATAAATTGATGGTAAGGCCACAACTGGAGTATTGTGTTCAGTTTTAGTTGCCACATCTCCAAAGGGATACAGTGGAACTGGACAATGTCCAGAAGAGAGTTACTAAAAACTACCACAATGTTTAGAGAGCTGGGACGCCTTCCTTTCAAGGAAAGGCTACAATATTTGGGGCTTTTCAGTCTAGAACAGGAGTGCCCAAACCCCACCCCAGGGGCCTTGAGGACTCCCTGTCCGGCCCATGGGAGGCCCCCAGTCTCCAATGAGCCTCTGGCCCTCCGGAGACTTGCAGGAGCCCATGCTGGCCCGATGCAACTGCTCTCAGTGTGAGGGCGACTGGTTGACCTCTCCATGCATGGTGGGATGAGGGCTCCCTACACTGCTTGCTGTTTCATTTCTGTAATACAGCAGCAGCAGCGAAGGAAAGGCCGGTCTTGCTTTGAATAAGGCCTTTTATAGGCCTTGAGCTATTGCAAAACCTTCATTCATTCATATAAGTTCAATTCTAATATATTCATTTATGTAAATGTATGTAAATTTATTCAAATTTGAAATGCAGATTAATTCTTTTTTATTCTTGCCCCCAACACAGTGTCAGAGAGATGATGTGGCCCTCCTGCCAAAAAGTTTGGACACCCATGAGAAGAAAGGTACCTATGGGGAGGACATGATGGGCAGCCCAATCCACCGCAGAAGCCCAACTCCTCACGTGGCAATGCAACTTTGCCAATACAATGTCCACTGAATCTCACAGGGGAGTTTTGGCCTTGGGAGACATCCCTGGGATAAGTGAACATTTGTGCTCTTGCCCCAAAGTAAACCCCTGTGGACCAACTCAGACCTGTGCCAGCCTGAGTTTGGCATTATACCTTGAAATAAAAGGCAGATTTAGTTTTTGTGGACAAGTACGCAAGAGACCAAAAGGCTACTGTTTTCCCACCCCTGTATTTGATGTTAGTGAGAAAGGGATCTTCATGCATACAGTTCCTTCATGTACCCAGGAAGCCTGAATGATCTAGGTCATATGGGGGAACCATATGCTTGACAATGGCATGTGCCATGGTCTGCAATCCTATGCACACTTTCCTGTGAGTAAGTCACACTGAACACAATGTAATTTACTTCTGAGTAGACATGCCTAGGATTGCACTGTAAAGCTCCTTTCTCACAAATGCCGACTACCCAGCTGCCAGGGGCCAAGGTCAGTAAGAGCACCAGCCTTGGGGCAGCATGACCATCTATGGATGCAATCCTACTTCCTCTCCCTCCAGGCACTCGCTGAACCCTTGAGTATGAGCAGGGCTTCTGTGCAGAAGCAGCTTTAGAGGGGACAACGCGGTAAATATAGCATGCTCAGCAATGTGCCATGTAAGCGGCCCATCCCCCACAGCATCAGAGCCATTCAGAGCAGTGACAGTAAGTTGCTGCTGCTGCCCCGAATGGCTCCAATGCCAAGGGGGAGGGGCCACTTACATGATGTGCTGTAATTACCATGCTGTCCCCTCTAGCTCCGCTTCTGCTTCTGTGTGCTTGTGTAGGTTTATGAGTATGAAAGAAAATGCAGATGTCAATGTAGGCATAAAAATTGCACACTGAAGCCTGACACTTTCTTCATTTCATTATTTTTGTTCTGTTTTAAGTCATGAAGTTTAGGCTCTGCACCAAGTGCAGCGGAACTGCGATAAGGATTAGAGGCTGAACATTTATGAAGATAAGAGTTAACAAATACTGCAAAGCATAAATCAGAAACTGCTCCAATGATACTGAGAACTGCCATACAGCAATCCAAAAAGGTAGCATAAAAATTTTAGGGCAAGAACGAAGAGTTGCTACCAAGAGACGGGAATTGCTTAATGCTTCATAGCGTGTGAACTTGTGGTCAAAGATAATATGAAATACAGTATGTCATCATTGTTCTCTATTTTAGTGGCAGCTTGGCTGGAAAATTCAATCTTGAGACTATAATATAAATACATAGAACTTAGCGGGGGGGGGGAACCCTCAGATAATTTTCATCCTATGGTGCTGCTATCTATTATGTGGATATAGAAGTCTCAATTAATTTGTTTTCTTTGCTTACAGATTATTTTCTTTACAGCCCAATCCTAACCTGTACTGAAACAGGCAGACTGGCTGACCTGTGCTATATGTGACCAGTGGGTCGCACGCTTTGGGAAACACTGCTTTAGAAGGGTTATTAGTTACAAGTCATGATGATTGTAGTCAATCTCCAGATTTTGGAGGCAGTCTTTCTCAATGCCAGATGCAAGAGAGTGGCAACAGGATACAAGTATCTTGTCATGTTCTCCTAGACACCTCTGAGGGGCCAGTGTTTGAATCAGGACACTGGACTAGAGGGACCCTTGACCTTATTTGGCCGGTCTCCTTTCATTATGTACCATCTTTCAAATCTGTAATGATCGATTGCTGTAGCCCAGAGGGCCATTGGTACACTATGGGCGCAATCCTAACCCACTTTCCAGCACTGACATAGGGGGAATGCAGCTTTGAGGTAAGCGAACAAACATTCCCTTACTTTGAGGAGGCCTCCATGAGTGCCCCCCAGCTGCAGAATGTAGCAAATGTCCCATTGGCACCGCTAAGCCAGTGCCGGAAAATTGGTTATGATTTGGGTCTATGTTGTAGAATCAGATATTCTTGGCTGGTTCAAAACTCTCCTGTGTCTTTTGTCCAATTCCAAAATATATGAGAATGCAATTAATTTTCCCCAAATTGGCTTATATGCTTTCCTTCCTTTCTTTATTTTCTTCCTTTTAAGGCCATAAATATTATTATCCCACTGAGATTTGTTTCTGCTTTCTCTGGTTAATTAAAGACACTGTAGGATTTATCTTACCGAACCACCAGGAGGGCACAAGTGAAATATTATATTAGCAGATGGTTTATCTATTAGCATGAAAAGAATCACCGTGTCTGAATATTAGTGTTTCCAACATGTCATTCCCTTTTGGGGGGGGGATGCAGTTCTTTCACGGAAGCAAAGCAGCAGCAGAAGAGCAAACTTGAAAAAAAGTGTAAGCTTATTTAAGTAGAAGAGAAGGGATATGGCAAAGAGGGAACCTATACAAGGTAAAGGTGACTAGCCACAAAGCTATTGTCCACTGGAACCTAATAATGCGAAGTAGTTGTGATTAGTTGTGATGCAGCATTTTCAGGGAGCTCTGAGTTGCTCTTGGGAGTATTGTATGGAACTGGTTCATTTCAAGTCAGACCCTAGGCCCAGCAAACTCAGTACTGAGTTTACACCTACTGACAACAGCTTTCTAGGGTTTCAAACTGGGATATTTTCCAGCTCTATACATAGATTCCAGAACTTCTGCAAGCAGAACAGATAATAATAATAATAATAATAATAATAATAATAATAATAATAATAATAATAATAATAGTACAGGTATTTATATACCGCGCCTTTCTTGGTCGTCAGATTTCTCCTCAGACTTTATTGAAGGAGGTTTACATAGGCAGGCAAATTAAATCCCCGTAGGGATTTTTACAATTGAAAGAAGGTTCTATCTTTTAAGAACCACAACATTCAGATGTTTCTTTCTGATCTGGCTTCACATTCTGGCGTCCATACTCCCATGCTTAGAGCAGATGGAATAACTCGGCTCAGCTTGTCAACTGCTTCAATGTTGGGCAGAAATGGCTTAAAGGCGTCAAGGTCAGGTGCCATCACCACATCCAGTGGCAAGCAGTTCCACAGATTACTTACACACAGGCTAAAGAAATATTTTCTTTTCTCTTTTGACCAACTCCTTTCTTTGATGTAGAACCTGCATTGATTAGAACTGCAAAAGAAGAGACATGCATGATTAGACCAAAGCTGGTTCACAGTTCTTCTGCACTACAATGTCCAGATAAATGGCATAGAAAGCTCACAGGCCCATTGCATCATCACCGTGGTGTCTCTAGGCATGAACCTGAACTCTATAGCTGTCTTGTGGCATGGGGGGCAAACACGTGAGAGCGTCCAGGGTCACTCCTCTTAACAACCCCTGCCTTTCACCCTCTATGCATCAGTATTTGTCTGTAAAGAATATGGAGAGAGTTCCCCCCCCGCCCGATTGTCATCCCGGAATGTTCTGGGTGAATGCAGAAGGTAGGGAGCAGGGCTAGTGTGCTCATAGTTGGCAAGGGTGGGACTGAGTGGTGTGATGCTGAGGGCCCCTCACACATTCAAGCACTGTGGAGAGCAAATGTCTGAAGAGGGCTTTTGCCTCATCACTTTCTTTTGGTCCGTACATTACATCAGCCGTATGGAAGTCACAACATACTGAGAAAGGCAAGATGACTTGTGAAAAGTACTTCCTGCTCAGGGTATGTATGACTACTGTAAGCTGAGAATAAGTTACTGGGGGTGTCTAAGTTATTCTATAATCCTAACATTTCCTCTGAATTACCCAGTTCTAGAGGCTAGCTTTTGAACTAGAGCAGTGATTTTCAACTGTTTTCATCACACGGTACACTGACAAGGTGCTAAAATTGTCAAGGCACACCATCGGTCTTTTGACAATTGACAAGGCACACTGCACTGCTGGTGGGGGGCTCACGTTCCCCAATAGCCGTACTAATAAATATGGCTTCCCCCAATGTCCCATGGCACACCTGCGGACCATTTGCAGCACACCAATGTGCCGTGGCACACTTGTTGAAAATGGCTGAACTGGAGAGTTAACCATGCATCTCTGTTATAATGTTAAATATTATTTTTTAATTATCCACATCCAGAGGTCTTTTTCCCCCCCTAAATCATTTCTCAGGCAAACCTAATTTAGATTAGAGATTTGACCAAGAAAAGGTCTTCAGGATTTGGCTACTTATCCTTTAAAACATACCCTGAGTTTGTTAAGCCCAGAATTTCCCCATGTACTAAATTAAAACAAGCTCCCAAATGGCTACGTTTTGGGTTGCATTCGGTTGCTGGGTTTTCTTTTTCCTCTTTTTTTCCCTTTTCATTGGTGTCTGAAAATTTAGTAAGACATTGAAAGAGAAGGTTTGAAAGATGGTTATTTTTATTAGTGCAGATATACATGGTATAACCTGATTTTTTAAAGGAACAGATGTCAATTTTGTGTATATTGTCCACCGAAGGGTATGTCACTACCCTGGAAAGAGTACATGCCAAATTAATGATGAATAATCAATGTGTCTGCTGTCTTCTTTTTTTATCCTTATTCCACATAAAGATTGATTGAAAAGATGGAAAGCATTACTGATTTACCATAGTACATACACCCAGTGGCGTAGCTAACTAAGTTGCTGCCCGGTGCAAAAAAAAAATTCCGTAGCTCCCCTCCACAGCAATGACATCAAATTTACTTAATTAAATTGGGTCCTTTTTTTGTTAAAGTGAGTGAGAAATGTTAGCTAATATTTTAAAATAGCAAGCATTTGTTGAAAGTACTTGTTGCACATTTACAGCGCAATCTATTCATATCTACTAAGTAGTAAGTCCCATTGTATTCAATGGGGCTTACTCCCTGGTAAGTGGGGACAGACTTGCAACCTCTGAGTCCAATCCTCTGCCTGTCTACTTGGAAGCAAGCCCATTATAGTCAATGGGGCTTACTCCCAGGAAAGTGAGGATAGACTTGCAGCTTCTAATCCTCTGCCTGTCTACTTGGAAGCAAGCCATTATAGTCAATGGGGCTTACTTCCAGGAAAGTGGGGATAGACTTGCAGCCTCTGAGCCCAATCCTCTGCCTGTCTACTTAGAAGCAAGCCCAGCTTGCTTATTGCTGAGACAATTGGGCTGCTGCAGCTCTGCCAGGCACTCAGGAGGAGAGAGGAGGCTAAGTGGGGGCAAATAGAGAGAGGATGCGTGGAGAGCAGAGGAGAGTAGGGGGGAGCGATGAGCAGCTGGTCCTGCTGCACAAGGAGAACCCCCTCCTCAGTTTAGAGTCTCTGGGGGCTCTGCTTGCCTAGCAGGGGCTCCACTCACTCACTCACTCACTCACTCACTCACCCTAGCAGGGGCTCCACTCACACACACCACACACACACACAGACCCGTCCTGACCAGCATCTGGCCACCCCTACTCTCCTCACAAACACACAACTTCCTCCCTCTCTCAACACAGGCAGGCAGGCAGCCTCCCTCATCTGCTCCCCTCTCTTGCCATGGAAGCCACAGAGGGCTTCACGGGGCAGCGTGTGGAGCTGGACAGGCGGGGAAATGATGGAAGGAGGGAGGGCTGGCAGGAGGGGTGAAAGAAAGGTGCACGTGTGCCTGAATGAGCGGGCGGACCTGGAGAAGTCTCAGTTGTGGGAGGGGAAGAGAGCCAGCTCCTCCACGTGCCTGCTGCGACTGCTGCGGTCCTTGAGCTCTGCTGGAGGCATCCCCCCCCAGCAGAAACAAGTGATTCCTTCCATCTGGGCTGCGGGGAGGGGCAACATACATTTGAGTGTGTCACCGTAACTGTTGCCCCTCCTCCCTCTGGAGTGCCTGGCATTGGCAGGGCTGCCAGCAGCAGCCCAATTGTTGCGCACAGGCACTGTTGCCTGCAGGTTGTTGCCCCTCAGCCACATTGTTGCCCACCCTTTAGCCCGGTGCATTTGCTACCTCCTGCACCCCCTAGCTACGCTACTGTATATACTTGTGCATGATGGAGACTATCCCACTGTTTGTTTGGTTCTTTAGAAACCTCTAACCACCTTTGACACCACACAGTGTGAGGAAGGGACCCAAAGCACACCAATAAGCTTTGCCTGTGTGCCAAAGTGTCAACAAATGTGCCGTGTTCCAGATCACAGAGATAATATCCCAAACTACGATATTTGTCCTTGCAGTGATTGGGTGGCGCAGAGGGTGGAGCTTTAGGAGCATGTTAGTCTGGGAGAAGGACTTCCTAGCACACTGTTGGTCCCCTCCCACACATGGACCGTGAATTTGTGAAGGTAAGGTTTGTCTGCATTCTATTTTTGTGACAGGGACCAGGGCCATAGCACCATTTTTGCTGGGGAAGACAGACCCATTTCTAGAACTGGCTGTGGTCCATCCACTGATGAGATGTGGTGGCCAAGCACTTTACAATTATGAATTCTCCAGCACCCCTGTGCACAGGACCAATCCCATCCATGATGCAGTCACCTCAGGCAGCACATTGGTGAAGGATGCCAACCTCAATCTCCCCACTGCTTTAGCTTCTCTTCTCACTGCCTGGATTGAAAATGGAAGAGGGGGACAGAGCAAAACTATGGAATAGAGTAACTGGAATGTTGGGCCTAAGAGATCCCTCCTGAATCAGGAGTGATTTCCAATTAGGAAACCATCACACTGACTGACTGTGTGGTTGACACCTCTATGTTGTGGGACACGCAGTTTCACAAGGTGCTTAGAGCAGAGATGCTTGCTTGAACAATGGGGTGGCTGCGCAGCTCTGGGGAGTGGCTGACATGGTCTTGGTGGAGATACAGAAGTGGGGAAAAGGGGGGAAAGGCAGGGCAACAAGATGAGTGAAGGAGCAAATGACTTCCCTAGATCCTTGGGTTGGTATGGAAGCTTCTGTGGGGCCAGTGGAGTGAAGGTGCAATAGTGCAGCATAGAAAATGTCTCTCAAACAAGAGTGAATTATCCTGAACAACCTGGACATCTCTGATGTCATTTTACTTGATTTCCCCCAAGTAGGTTGACTCACATGGGTGAACCACAGAGGGAGAAGCAGCCCAGCCTTGAAGGTGGCAGATGACCATGACTTTACAAAAATCCATGTGGGAAGGAAGGAAGGAAGGAAGGAAGGAAGGAGCATGAAGCAACAGGTACTGGGACTGAAACATTTTTCAGCAACTACAGCCTATTGAGGAATAGTGTTGGAGTTTGACCTGGAAGATCCAGGTTCAAATCCCTGCTCAGTCTTGAAGCTTCCTGGGTGACCTTGGGCCAATCACCATCTCTCAGCTTCACCTACCTCACAGGGTTGTTGTGAGGATAAAAGGGGAGAAGGAGCTCTGTACACTACCCTGAGCTCTTTGGAGGACAGTCTGTATAAAAATGTGAAAACAAAACAAATAGTAATAAAGCAAGGAAACAGTGTAGAACCCACCCTGTTGAGTTGGAAGCTTGATGGCCTCCAATTGCATTTCCCCCCTTGCTCATCTCAGTTTGATTTGACTTTGTTTAATGTATTTTTTAAAAGTAATTATACCTTTTAATATATTTTATTAAATTATGGCTTGTGTTTTGGCAAGTATTGTTTTCTTTATCTTCTGAGATGCTGTGAGCCATTGTGGGAACCTCTTGGGGGGGCACAAAGTGAAATATCAATTTCTGAATAAGTGAATGAACGAACGAATGAATAAACTAAAAGCAAAACAAATTCATTTTCTCCCTCCACCAACTAGACTCTTTCCACTAAGAGTGCCACTAAGCCACCTGACTTCTGATACACCTAACATTACCAGAAGTAAAACAGGAAATGGGCATAGCTTGGAGGGTTGCGTATCAGAGACAGAGAGAGGAAGGATCTCCTGAGCTTGGTAATGGGTCACCTCAGCACGGTACGCATGCAGGATTGTCTTGCCTGGTGAAAATGTTTGGAGACCAGAATTGGCATTTGGTGTTTGAGTCCCACGACCAGGCCAACTATAGCTTTAGTCTGCCTGAAGCAACACGTGGCTCTCCCTGCCAGTCTCGCTGCCCCCCTTACCTGGCTCCTTCTTCTGTATGGAATCAAAGCAGGAAATGTGAAGCATGCCAGGATCAGTCCCAGAGCTCTCTACATTTCCTCCTTCATTTAAAGCACTCACGAGGGGGTGGGAAGGGAGGTCTTGCCCCTTCCCCCAACAAGCCCTTTTGAGCCCGATCACTGAATTCCAAGGATTGTAATGCAGCAATCTCACTCCTTCCTCTGCATGGGCTCTTTACACAAAGCAGGCAATGCAGGGTATACTAGGAAGATTCCCTGCATTCTCTTCTTTGATTAAACAGCCACATGGAAGAAGGGGGTCAGAAAAGAGGTTGGCTCCATCTGTGACAGTGGAGTAGGGAGGAGGTGGGTGTCTCTTTGCCATCCCTCCATTTGGGCCCCAATCCACTGCCCAATGAGAATGGGCTTATTTGCATTATGTATGGTCTGGTCATAGCCACCACAAACTTTGAATGGTCACCTGTAAAACTTGAGCTTAAATTTTGTGATACTCTCAGCTCATGGCGTTTGAACTTGTTTTCCCCGCACTTGTTTCAGCTTTACTACTCACCATTTAGGAATCTCTGGCCTCATGTTGAATTAGCCGCGCTATAATTAAGTGACTGCATTTTTAATGAACGACATCTGGTTTCTGTGTGACAAGAAATTGTCTATGTTTTCTTTAAATGTGGCAAATGAACGTTAGCAAATACGCTACAGGATAACGTTTTTAATTGCAACGACACCTGTGTAAATTCTCCATTGGTGTTGTTAAAACACATCCAGGTGTGAGTGATAATCTTAATAGCAGAATTATTCATCTTCATTATGGCAAGAAGCTGCCATGATACAATTTATGCCTGTGGTTCTAAAGCCTTCAACTGAAGGACTGGATCACTGGGATCTTCCCAGTGTTTAGCGGATACAGCCACTAGGATGAGTTCAGATTTAAAAAGTGACATCTGTACATGAATAGTTTGAGAGACACAAGTTTGCACAGAGTGAATCGGCTTCAGGCTTCCTTCACACACACACACACACACACACACACACACACAGATAGAGAGAGCGAGTGAGCGAGCGAGTGCCACAGTAAAGAAAAATAGCCAGCTTTCAAATTCTACAAAACTCTTCAGGTGGTAAGATGCGGGCAGGGGGAATAGAGGGCAGACTCGACTTGGGGGGGGGGGGAAATTAGGGAGAGTTGAAGAACATGCTTTTGATACAAGGTTTTTCTTTTGCATTTGACTTACAGCACAATCCTATGCATGTCTACTCAAAAGTAAGTCCCATTATAGTCAGTGGGGTTTACTCCCAGGTAAGTGTGGATAGGACTGCAGCCACAAGGGTTTTGAAAAGACCACTATTCTGCTAACTTTAAATTAAATAAAAATGTTGTCATTCCACTAGTACCTTTGTTGTTAATACCTTGTTCGGCTAAAATGGAAAAGGTCATTTTCATTGAATAATTCAGGCTTCACGACTGTCAGACCTCATTATTTTAAATATTGTCTGGTTGTTTCAGTTGTAACTTACAAATTGTAGTATTTAACTTAAAGGTCCTGATCCAAGCGAGCATGCTTGGTGTTCTGCGGCACAGTGGTTGAAGATCACTGCTCTAAGGAGTGCGCGGACCTCTTCATCTGCTGCGCTGGAGCTCTATGGCATTTTGGGATGCACAGCAATGACATCACGCGTCAACACCGAATTTCTGAGAATGCTCAACTTCTAGTTGCATGGAACTTGGCTTCCCAGGATGTTCTGATGTGTGGCCACGCAGCTTAAAGGGAACAGTGGGTGGAGGATTCCAGTTTTAAAAAAAATCCTAGTAAATTAGATACAAAGTTCCCAAACTTTGGAACAGTTTAGAAGAGTGGTTCTTAAACTTTTCGTACAGGGACCCACTTTTTAGAATGAGCATCTGTCAGGACCCACTGGAAGTGATGTCATGACAAGAAGTGACTTCACCAAGCAGAAAATTTTTTAACAATCCTACCCACACTTTCCCAGGATTAAGTCCCATTTACTATCATTGTTAAAAGCATATACATAGTAGCCTGTTAAAAGTACAGGTCTGTAACATTTCCCCAAATGCAGTCACATACCACGGTAGCATCAAGTCTAATAGATTAAAAATAAAATGTTGAAATGAATGGGGACCCATCTGACATTGTCTCGCAACCCACCTAGTGAGTCCCGACCCACAGTTTGAGAAACACTATTCTAGAACAGTTCTCTCCTACCCTTGACAGTTTTCTACTTTCAACGAGCAATTTTTTTTCAAAGGAGCCCCCTCCTCCAGTCTGAAGTAGTATGGTCCAGAGCAGGGGTGTCCAAAGTTTTTGGCAGGAGGGCCACATCATCTCTCTGACACTATGTCAGGGGCTGGGGGAAAAAAGAATTAATTTACATTTGAAATTTGAATAAATTTACATAAATGTGCATAAATCAATATACTAGAGGTGGAACTTGTATGAATGAATGAAGGTCTTGCAAGCTCAAGGCCTATAAAGGCCTTGCACAAAGCAAGGTCAGCCTTTCCTTTGCTGCCGCTGCTGCATCACAGATGTGAAACAGCAAGCAGTGGAGGGAGCCCTCATCCCACAGCTAAAGCGAGAGGTCAAACAGTCACCCTCACGCTGAAAGCAGTTGCATCGGGCCTGTGCGGGCTCCAACAAATCTCCGGAGGGCCAGAGGTTCATTGGAGACTGGGGGCTCCCTGAAGGCTGCATTGAGAGGCCTCGAGGGCCGCATGCGGACCCAGGGCCGGGGTTTGGGCACCCCTGGTCCAGAGTGTTGATCACTTCCTACTCTGCCATCTTATTCTGGCCTACTTCTGCTGCTTGTGCGGAACAGTCCTGAGTCTGTCAAAGCCATGAGCAGTGGCGTCAGTAGGGTTTGTGTCACCCAATGCGGGAGGCCAGCATGTCACCCCTATGCTGGACCTCCTCCCATGGCAGGCCAATGCCCCAGGCAGTGGGCGTGGTGATGTATTATTTTCCCACCCCTTGCTGGGTTGTTTTTTTTTGCTATAACTTCTGACGGAATACAGATATTTCAACGTGGTTTCTTTCATTGCATTCTGCATGTAATTATATAGTGTATAATATATAACAAGATGGTATTATTCGAAAATATCAAAATGTAAAAATTTTTGGCCAGTAATGGTGTCACCCCGTGCTTGTCATCCGGTGTGGCCCGCATCCCACTTGCGATGAGTGCAAATTGTGTGTAATAAGGGTAACCCCCCACTTCTTACTTCCAGCACTTGTCTCAGACATCTCCATGGGCACCAACACTTTGGACACTGGCCTTGGATATTAGTTTTCCCTGGGGAAGTACAGGTTTATTCTTCTACTGTGTTTTGGCCCTTAGTAAGAGTGCTGGGCCAATTGCTATTCAATAGCCAGGTGCTGCACTTCTCTCTTCTAGCCATGCTTTCCCAAGGTACAAGAGGTTAAGACTGTTGTGGAGCAGGAATTCTCCCTCCTCATCCATGGTGACCATCATGATACCTGGGATTTTAAGTTTGTGTACCAGTGGGTGACAGCCCAGAGGCTAGGCTATCTCCCGGCTGCTTGGGCTCTTGTTCCTCCACAGGGGCCTCTCGGCCACATGTTTTCCTGGCTGCTGCCATCATACTCTCACTTCATATTCCAGAGCTGGAAATCCCCAGTTTCCACAGCTGCCACAGATGTACCTCCTTTCCACTCACTCCCATTCTGATTCCTCCAGAGGCCATGCCTCTTTCTTCCAAGTCTGAATGCCCTTTCCCCAGTCTGAATGCCTCCTTGAGGACATGGGATCACAGGCATGTTGCAGTAGGAAGAAGCTGATCAGATTCCTCCATGGGAAATAAGCTAGGCTTCTGGGAGCAAATCCAGCTGCGGCTACACCAAATTTAATTTGGGAGCCAGGATTTTGCACATAACCTTTTGGTGACCCTGTATGTGAGAGCCACAGCAAGTACTCTTGATCTTGTAGGAAATGCATGTAACATTTTCTCTGGAATCTTGGCCCTCGCTCCCTCCCTCTCTCCCTCTCTGAAAAGCTGAAACTCTGAGTTCTCTTTCCAAAGCTAGACAAGCCTCAATTTCCTCGCACGATTAAGAGTCTAGCCATGCAAAGTCATCTTTGCAATGCTGCTGGCACACATTGGAAGGCATGCCAGAAGTCCACCCCTGTGCTCATGTGTTGTTCAGTAATTCAGGGTAAAAAAAAAATGAAGCAGCAGTAGCCTCTCTGTGTGCCTCCATCTGTATACAAGCTGAAATCAACTGGCTTCACTGGTGGTGTTCCCAGCTTGTGCATTGGAGCTGAAAATGAGATACTTCCGTTAGCTTGAAGAAAAACCTCCACAGCCCCCATGCAGATCTTGGCCATAGTAGCTTTGCTCTTATGAAATAAAGGAGAGGCACTGTATTGTTAACAAGGTAGAAATTGTGTTTCCCCTGTTTGTATTGCAGGATAAGCAAAGAGAATCTGCCCTCATCCTGGTTGTTCAAAGTAAGGTCTCTGCATTCCCAGTCTTGTAATAAAGCATGCAACACTTGAAGTATCTGCATTTTAGATACTGAAGTACTGCATTTTAGATAATATCTTGTGTATTTGTTAGAATCCAGAAGAAGCTAAGGCTATGATGCGTAACAATATTTGCAGAAAACACCTTCACCTAATATTAGATTGCTATTCATTTTAATCCTGGTCCAACCATGTGTGTTTTTAGAGGGGAGGGGTGTAGATAGGTGTGCAGCTCTTTCAGAATTTTCTTTAGCACATTTAATTACAAAAGTGGAGCTAGAGTGTGATATTTGAACATTGATTACTTCAAATCTGTCAACCTATGATTATGTGAATGACGTATTACCAATGACTGCCCATTCCCATGCCCAGCTGGTTTTTTCTTTTGAAGATATCTTCATCTGTTAAGATGTTGGCACATGATTGCATGCAGACATGTTTGCCCCACCCACCTCACGCAAGCCAGCACAGAGGCTCATTGATTGGTTGGGCCATCGGGGAGGCCGTCGGGGAGGGATTTCGTGGATTGGGATGCACAGACTCCTGATCTTGCATTTGTCCTTTGACCAACCATCCCTCCCTCCCGCTCACCCAACTTTCAGTCTGAGATTAGCTGGTCTCTCTTGCGGGCCATGTAGGAAATTTCTGCTATCAATTTAGTTGGTGGTCTTTTGGCCTACTCCAGACAGAGGAGAATGGTGTGGATTGTTGTTGGATTGTCATGCAGAAGTCATGTGGGGAGGGAGGTGCAGGGGATGGCCAGCGGGTATTTTGGAGGTGGGGAGGGAATGTTTTGGGTGGACGAGGGTGGAATGGGGTGGATTGAGCCCAGGAGGGAGGCAAGACCAGTGGAGCAGGCCCCTGCGATATCTAAACTCCCCTCCTGGCCTGCCTGCTGTTATATTGGGCTTCCCGGATTTGTGCCAGCTAAATAGCTGGCCTGGATCTGAGAAACCCTATAGGGACCGCAGGGGCTTTACTCCAGGTAAGGAGAAATATTTCCCCTCATCCCAGGGAGACCTTCAGCCACTTCCTGAGCTGCGTTGGATACAGCGTAGGCCATACAGTCCCAATGCACCAGCGCAGTTTAGGATTGGGCTGCCCATGTATACTTTATCCACATTCTTCATTGATACCAGCACTAGGGCAGCCACTACAGGCAGGGGTTTGGCATATCATGCCAGTGAACTCATGGGAAGTCTTCAGTAGGCTATGATTGCTAACCTCCATGATGGTCCTGTGGTGGGTCTGCTCCTACTATGGGGCACAGGTTGATCCTGGCCATCAACATGATTGCACATAGGCAACCTTTCCTGCATTTTGACAGCTTGGGTCTCCCTTATTGATAGGAGTCCTGGGGCGACTGAAGCACGAGGATAATGATGGAAATGCAGGTGACACCTGACATATACCTAAGCTGGCCACTTGCAACATATATCTTTTTTAAAACCCCACACTTCGTAGGTGGAGTGAAGCAAGATGTTTTCCTCTTACTCTCCCTGAGCTTTTGGAATATGGCAAGTTAAGACTCAAAATAAATAAGTGTATGTGATGGGATTGAATAAAAATAATGCAAGGTGAATTTTCTAGCAGAGAAAATATTTGTTTTCCTTGTCTTTGAATGTCTGGAGAATTTTGTAAGTGAATGGTTTACTGTCAGCAATCAACATGTCAGCTCAGCTGTCTGAGCGAAGGCTTCATTTTTAAACATTATTCTGGTGAAAAGTACTATGCTCTTGAATGCCTGGGACTGCTTCTGATAACACCACAAAATGAAAAGCTACATTTGACACACCAGTCTTTAAACTATTCAACATCGGCTTTACACTGTTCACAAGTCTTGTCTGTGAGGAAATAGGCTTTTATGTGACGAGCATGCTGCACTTGTTTGCAGGAGAGGCAGGGGGGAATTGAGCTTCACAGTTGGCCTGTGCACTAGATTATTCTTCCCTTAACAGGCCAAAACTCATATCTATATTTTCCTCCATTCGCTATATATGTCAGACTTGTAAATAGCTATTTCCCTGGTTGCCTGTAGCCAGTAAAATAAGGGCCCTGGCAGTTGAAGCTTGTGTACATTGGAAAGAACTAGAATTGGTTCTCTTTAGTTCTTTCTTTCAGGCCATAAACATGTCCCCATTTGACTAGTGTGGAGGCCAGGCAGGCATAAAAACATTTTTGTGGACTACCAACTTTTGCCTACATAACTGTGGGCACAATCCTAACCCACTTTCCAGCACTGACATAGCTGTGCCAATAGGACGTGTGCTGCATCCCTCAGTTTGGGGGCACTCATGAAGTTCTCCTAAAAGTAAGGAAATATTTGTTTCCTTACCTAGGACCTGCATTGCCCTTATGTCAGTGCTGGAAAGTGGGTTAGGATTGTGCCCTGAACGTATGTTGTATGTTGCTTGATGGGCTTTGGTGCTATACCTGTATCCTCAATGTATCCAGCTGTATCCAGCTGGCTGTGATTCAGTATCTCCAACTTAAAGAGCTTCAGTCACGAGCAGAAGGTGTAGTCTGGTAGTTAAAGCTGTGCCTTGTCCGAAGAAACTAGGTGGGAGTATTCCTGGTTGTGATTGGAATGGGAGACCAACGAAGCTGACAAGCTGTTGTGAGAGAACAGAGCCACGGGGAGTCACAATCGCTGTTGCTGTTGATTGTCGGGCCACGAGAGGGCAAAGAGTCAACTGCGATAAGCTACTGAGAGGTGGAGGAGTGTGGAGGTCAGCTGCCAAGAATGAATAACACCTGGCTGATTTGTGGCTGCTCCTACTGGAAGCTCTGGAAGCTCGAATGGCATGTGTCAGCAAAAGAATGATGACCATACAGGAAGGAAAATATCCAGAAAATGAAGAACTCTATGAGTTCTCACAGAACATTAATTATAAAAACCCCATTTGTAAAATGGGGTTTGGTGACAGCCTGCCTATGTGAACCTCCTTGGATCTCATTGTGAGAGTAGGTGAGAAATGTGGTATAGAAATACTGTATAATAATATAATAATAATACATGCTTAGGATTTAGCTGAGGAACCTCTGCGTGTATGGTGTGGAGAAGAACATTCCACAAAGTCAATGGGAAGTTCTTCAGGGTGTGAGCAGAACATTTCCTCCACAGAAAAGGACTTTTAGAGCGGGATCATGTCAATATTCCCATGAATTACACACACACACACACACACACACACACACACACACACACACACACACACACACAAGCAACATTTGCAGACTTGTTCAATATATACAGGCATCCCCGAGTATCCAAGAGGGTTAGATTGCTGCTGCTATGATGGATGCCCGAAACAGTGGATAGTAGCAAACCCTACTCAAATTCCCCCATCACGCTCATGACTCACCTCTCTTTGCAAACTGTTTGCAAAATGCAGATTTTTCTTTCTTACACTTTGGAACAGGAAGCAGGCAGCAAGAACCTAGACTCATAGCTGCTAGAGGAACACTATAGGAGGTGACAGTGCTAACAGGAAGTGGACAGCAGACTTCCTGTTAGTGTTTTTCCTTTCACTTTGGAACAGGAAGTGTTCCTCCTGCTCTTGTCTTGTAGCATTCCTCTAGCAGCTATGAGTCTCTCTTTGTTTGCTAATGCTTTGCAAAAGGAAGATTTTTCTTATTTGGAACGGGAAGCAAACACTGAGAACCTAGACTCATAGCCCAAGACTCGAGTGGGACTCGATGTCGGGGGAAATTTGAGAACTGCAGATAAGCGTAACTGTGGATATGGGAACCATGGATTTTGGGGGATGCCTGTATAGCTAAATTTCATTTTATTCTCTAAATTTTGCTTATGTTGCCTGTTCACCACTGAGGGGGAAAGTGACGTTAGTGCCTTCCTGGTTTCTCCTCTAACATACATTTTAAAGTATTGGTCATTATTTTCTATTATGCATTTACACAGATCATTAAGGAAATAAAGCATCGGTATGGAATTGTACTTTCCCACTGCTCTTGAAGATACATCTATTTATACTTGTAGAGTTTCTGCTCAATAACACAGTTTAAAAACTGGAAGCTCCCTCAGTGTTGCCAAAGAGAAGAGAATTTGAAATTACCAAGCAGAAATGGGCAGGGATTCAAATTCACACCTCACCAAGGTGCCACCTGCTAAATGAAAAAGTGTGCACCAGGGTCTTAGTACTTAAATAAAATACCCCCTGAATGGCCATCAGAGTTCATATCCCATAAATCTATTATCATAGCAAGAAAGAGACAGCCTGAAGTACGAAACAGCAGGAAAACTCATTATTGAAAGAAACTCGAGTAAAAAGAGGTGCCTACAGTCCTTATGCTTCTGACCCTTTTTCTACATAGATTATGTCACACAACCGCCCTGTGGTGTACTGTGTGGAAGGTTCAGCAACTACACATACATCATTAGGCAAATCTAGCTTAGGGAAGGCCAGCTGGTCTCAGGTATGCTTTGCATGTCACAAGAAACCTCTCTCTCTCTCTCTCTCTCTCTCTCTCTCTCTCCATATACCAGAACTATTCAGAGCCTACCACCCTTGTGGAAAGAAAGCAGAGCCAAAAACCAAAACATCACCTTGATTCTCAAAGGTTGAAATAAGCAACCTGGCCATCCCTTCCCCCCATAGGGTCCCCGCATAGGGTCTTAGGGTCCACAGTGTGATCTGTATTTTTTACTTAGGCTGCCCTAGTCCCATTTTGTATGTTACTGTGGCAATATGGTAGCCACTCCTTAGTCTTTCCCCATCACATCAGGGGACAATAGAGAACACTGGCCTGTATTTACCTTGTCCAAACCAAAAATCTAGCCACCGCACTTCACTCTCGCTAGTCATACTGAATGCCTCTCATTATGCTTTCACTGTTTCTCTGTGACAATGAACATTCACTTGGAAGGAGAGATCATTGATTGTCATGGACTTAATGCACAGCCACGGGTTTGGTGACTAGGAAGTAAGGTACCCCTTCGAACCTACCCTTTTCTTATATACTTGGTGCTATGTGGGAACAGCTTTCCAATGGTCTGATTCTGCTTGACCACAGTATGAAGTGCATACTAGACTAGAACTGATTGTGTGGGTCTTTCTTACTCAGTTGTTACCTTCTCTCATGGGTGGGCAATCAAGTAAGAGAGACCCAAATGATGAATCCTGCCCAAGGGAATGTGGCTACCCTGCGGAAGCAGTTGTGTGTTTTGTTGTGGAAGCAGTTGGGTGTTCGATCATGTTGATCGAGTGACCATTTCTGTTTTCAATAAGGGAGCGCTCAGCACTAGCACCATTGCTGCTCATTGATATCCATGCTTCCACCAGTTCTCAAGCACAGATTAAGGTTTGAGTACACAAGGGTGAATTCTGGCAAAGAACAACATTTTTTGACATAACCAGTCATTGCTGACACTTCTGTTTGTGATCCCCTGAATCATCTGAATCCTGCAGGAACATACATCATGAAAATAGTTTCAGTCCAAGAAAAAAAGAGAGTCTGAGTGAATCAGTTCCTGACCCGATATGTGATGTTAAGAAAGGTCCATGATAGACATATAGCTACAGCCATATATAAAGTACTCTTCACTCATAAATAACACGGGCTCAACTCTGAGTAGTCCAAGTCTTTGTGGCAACACTGGGGCTGTCACGGTTTTATTAGTTACATTTGCACTTTCTGATGCTCCTTGAAAACTATATTCTCTTTCAGGAGTGATGCCTGTCAGCAGAGTTGCTTGAGAGGAAAGCAGATGGAATGATGAGTTGTTTCCAACATTTTGTTTAGACCTCCATAGGGTGGAAGTATTTTGTTAACTCTGCTCTTGAAATGTGACCGGCCAGCACTGCCAACACAAATATTTTCCAATATTTCATCTTGAATTCCTGCAAAACTTCAGTATGCTTTCCTGCTGGTGTAACTGAACGGGTCTCTCCTTTGATTTCAGACTGGCTTAATTTTTTTTTAAGGAAAAATGGCAGGTGCCGGATAAGTGATGGAACAAGCTTCCTAAATTTGTATTATTAATATATTCTTCCAAAGTTTAGAATGCTAGCAAAACTATAAATCTATATCTGGCTGTAAGTAGAGAAACTATCTGCCCTTTACGTCCCATTGTAGTCAGCAAATCATGGTTTGCTTCCCTCCAAAGAAAAAAATGATTTTTTTTCCGAGACAAATCTCTTGCCTTAGAGCAGGGGTGCCCAAACCCCGGCCCTGGGGCCACTTGTGGCCCTCGAGGCCTCTCAATGTGGCCCTCAGGGAGCCCCCAGTCTCCAATGAGCCTCTGGCCCTCCAGAGAGTTGTTGGAGCCTGCACTGGCCCGATGCAACTGCTCTCAGCATGAGGGCGACTGCTTGACCTCTCGTGTGAGCTGTGGGATAAGGGCTACCTTCACTGCTTGCTGTTTCACGTCTGTGATGCAGTAGCAGCAGCAAAGGAAATGCTGGCCTTGCTTTGTGCAAGACCTTTTATAGGCCTTGAGCTATTGCAAGACCTTCATTCATTCATATAAGTTCATCTTTAATATATTCATTTATATAAACTTATGTAAATTTATTCAAATTTGAAATGTAAATTAATTATTTTTCCCCCCGGCCCCCGACATAGTGTCAGAGAGATGATGTGGCCCTCCTGCCAAAAACTTTGGACACCCCTGCCTTAGAGGAGTGATCCCTAAAAGGTAGGGGTAGGAACGATCAGTGGGTGGATCTTCTCAGTGTCTGGCAATGTTATCATTTGGACACACTGGTTAAGCTCAAGCTAAGCTGTACTTTCTAATGTTTGGGGAACTAGAACAATTTGTAACCAGTTTAATTTTGAACCCAATTTTTTTTAATATAATGAGAATGCTTGGAGAAAAGCAATCATAGCAGAGCTTTTTTCATAATAAAAAGAAGCTATATGATGTTGGGTTTACTCTTGTTGACTTTTTGCCATTTTCCACGTGGGGAGAAGAGCAACTCAAGAGTTGCTGGAGTGTGAGACAGGAGATAGCACCCACCTTCAGGTCACAAGGTGCATTTCCCTGTCAACAGCCCAATCCTATTGATAGCTTATAGCACCTAATCAGGATCATGTCCCAGTCCAGCATCACAAAAGGCATGCTGTGGAACCACTGGTGTAAACACCTGGAGGCTGCGCACATGTGAATAGTTTGCTCAAGTCAGACTGAAGCGGATAAGGTGGGAGTCAGGTTATGGGAGAATCGGGAAAGATCAGGTGGGGACTGGAGCAGGCAGGGATGGAGAGGGTGGATCTCAGTGGCCAAGATCCTATCCATCTTTTGCTAGCCTTGAGGCTCCTCAGATGTACACCAGCTATAAAGCCAGTGCAAGTCCAAGGAGGGCCATAGGCAATTGGGCAGCCTACCAGTAAATATTTTTACTTACCTCCTCCTGGCTGTTTGAGCCCCCACCCTCACCATAGCATGTAGCACAGCCTCACTGCATTCTATAAGATGGCAGGGAATAGGAATGGGCAATAAGATGTATTGGGCTGAAGCTTAGGTGGCCTTAGGCTAGCCATTCAGCTTCAGAAATATGGGGACAATAATACTTTATCGGGATGTAGGGATTTAATCATGATTATACTTATGTCAGGTATCCTATCTATTTTCATTGCTATTAAAAATATTCAAGCCCAAATGAACTCAAACATAGATAGACATCATAGATCTATTGTGAATTGAAATATTTTGTACTTCTATTATCAAATGACCAAAAAACATGAAATTGAGCTTTGATTTCTCTTAAAATGTTGGACATTTTGTATTTGTTTAAAGATTTCTCCATGGGATGGTGTGCTCAGGAACTACTGATATATTCTACAGTTTGGCACATGGATCCAAGACAAACTTCCACACAGGCCGGTTTTCAAAATTTTCATATGTAGGATCCAATTGTTTTTCCATGAGAAAGTATAGTGCAGTCTGCAGATACTGTAGACTTCAGCTCGATGGTTGAGATGGTGTTTCAACCAAAGAATGGTGCAGTGGGAGAGAGTGAGGTCATGGAGTGTTTAGGAGGGTGTAGTTGAGAACAGGGAGGCATCCAGAGAGTGTGAAGCTGCCTTGGTTGGGTTCATACTGTGGAGAGACTAGCCCTAAAATAACTTCTGTGATGCACGCTATTATTCTAGAGCTCAATCCTATCCTTCCCCCTGCCCCCACTGGTGCAGCCATGCCAAAAATGGGCACACTGTATCCAGTGGGATGGGGGATGGATCAGAATGCCTCAGAGGAGAAATGGGATTTAAAGCCCCTTACCCCACCATAAGCCTCCTGTTCAACAATGGGTCTTCTTCGACCTGTGCCAGCAATATCGTGATTTCACTGGCACAAGTCCAAGATGACAAAGGGGGCAGAGAGGCTCAAAAAAGAGGGGATAGGATCTGGTATGTGCCATTGCCACTGGATCCACCCTCTCCCACCGCCTCCCTGCCCTGTTTTGCCCCCCTCCCACCCCTGCTGCTGCCCTACCCACTCCAGGTTGGGGGGGGAGTCCAATGATGATTGGGGAGCATTGCCACTTCTTGTGGCAGTGCTCCCAAAATGACTTCTGACAGAGCATTGCGCTCTCCATCAGGAGCCATTTTACAACAGTAGAACTATGTTCTGTAGTTATAAAGGCAATAAATTGGACTGAATGTTCACTCAGTGACCTAATCACGTAACAACGGGGATTGGAAAACATATCCCTGTCGCTAAGTGACACACACCTGTATTCTGGTATATATGATTGCACTAACTCTTGTGGTAATAGCTTCAGAAACTGTAGCCAAGTAATGACCCATTCTTATCCAACCTTCCAGTGCTGATGTAGTTGAAGTACAGCCCTGGAGCAAGAGAACAAACGTTTCTCTACCTTGAAGAGGCCTCCTTGAGTGCCCCCCCCCCCCCGCACAGAATGCAGCACATAAGCCATTGGCACAGCTGCATCAGCACTGGAAAGTTGGATAGGATTGGGCCCTGAGTCTGCCACAATAGGAGACTGCAGAACCCATAGTTCCATATGACTTTGAGCAAATAGAGCTTAGTCAGAGATGCTCAAGGGACATGTAGTGATAAAGACAGGTTTTATACTCCACTCCTATAATTCAGTGTAACTATGAGAGCAGTTCTGCAGTTTGCACTTGGGCAGATTTGGGACTTGTTGAATCCTCCTGATAGAGGAAATTAGAAGGACCAAGTTACAATAGAGGTAAAAGGAATTCCTTGGGGAAGGGGTGTCCATCTCTGGTTATCTAGTAAGAAGCAAGAGGCTGCCTTTCCCCCTTGGGATGAATGGGGATCCAATCATAGGTGACTACATGAAATTTGTCTCTTGTGGATTTTACCTTTTTCATCCTACTTGACATTTTTGAGGCTGAGCTGTATTGCAGATTAGTAGCCCTTAGCAATGGGCTGCAAAGATGAGATCTTAGTGTGATATGGTACTCAAGCTTGGGGGGAAAAAAAAGAAAAGAAAATGTGTGAAAATTGAAATGACAAGGTCAAGTTGATAGCTTGGTTGTAGAGGTTGCCAAGGTAGTTGCACTCTGATTAGAAACAGACCAAATGGCATGAATAGAATAAGAGCGGGTGTTAAACTTCTAGCAATTAAAAAAATCCAAAACTCTACCTTCAACCTATCTCAACATTAAAAGAAGTTTATTACTTTTTTGATTAGTATTGCTGTCTTCATTTGTTTTAATTCCATGATTTCTCAGTTATATTTATTACAATAAGAGCAGAACTTGAGAAACATCTTGTAGACAATACATTTGAAAGATGGCCAACCAATCCTGGAAACCATATATGAAAATGTATTGCTGTGAATGTTCTAATTTGATATTATACCAAACCAATTAATCTGAAATATACTGAATCTGACAAAAGGCCTATCACACAGACCAATCTACCAAAAGTTTTGAAGATCAGCCAGACAATAATTCTGAGTTTTCGGTAGAAATGCAATGCACACTGTGGTTGAACAGAATTTTTTTGACATATAAATAATTTAAGCCCAATCCTGAGCTTGGCGCCATGGCTTCGTGCCACCACACACTGTCGCAAAGTGCCGTAAGGTTCCTTTGCAAGGGTACAAAAGTCCCCTTCTCCAGAGGCGCTGCCTGCGGTAGCCCGAGGCGCACAGGATCCAGTGGCAGCCATTCTCGGTGCCACCGAGGCTGGGTGCCCCGGGCAGCTCAGGATTAGGCTGTTAGGGCCTAATCCTATCCCCCCCCCCGGTGCATCCATACCAAAAAGGAGCACACTATCCAATGGGAGGGGTGAATCAGAAAGCTTTGGCTGAGAAAGGTGATTTAAAACCCTTACCCTTCCATAAGCTTTTCATACCACCATGGGTCTCTTTGGACCTGCACCAGCTCTGTAGCTGACACATGTCCAAGGAGAAAAAGGGGGCAGGAAGGCTACAAAATAAGGCTATAGGATCTGCTGTGTGTGATCACCGCCTGATGCATCCCCACCTGTGGCCTCCTCGCCCTCCATTTATCTCCCCTCCCCCCGTTTTGCCATGAAGAATTAAAGTGCCATACATTTGAGATTTAAAGTAGAGATGATGAAATGATTGTGTGAAACAGCTTGGTCCCACCTTTTCTTGGTAGAATAGCTGACATATTTCTTTGACTAGATCCTATTTCAGTATATTTATGTCTGTTCATTGTTTTAGGGAGCAATCCTAACCAACTTTCCAGCACCAAGGTAAGGGCAATGCAACTCTGAGGTAAGGCAGCAAACATTGCCTTACTTTGAGGAGACCTCTGTGACTGCCCCCTAACTGCAGGATGCAGCACATGCCCCACTGGCACAGCTATGCCAGTGCTGGAAAGTTGGTTAGGATTGCGCCCTCAGTCACATACTAACTTGAGGAGTCCATTCAGTGGAATACTACTGAGAGGCTTATCCACTCTGACAGAAAATGTATGGGATGAAAAATGCTTAATACTTTGTGTCCCTTCTCTCACCAGCATTTTTATGTCAGTGACATCTCTTCCTACTGCTAATATGTATTTTTTCTGGAGTTTATGTAGAACCTTCAGAGGCCCCACTACAGGTGTCTCAGCTTCTGAGGTTAGCTGGTTGGCAACTAGCAATAGGTGGTTTTCGCTGACCATGAATTTTCCTGCTCTATCTAGAGGTGGCAAAACTGATGGGGTCTTTCAGCGATGGGGAGTAGGGATGAAATGGAGGGCCTTTCTGTAGTGGTCACATAAGTTGGTGAACACCATTTTTACGTCCCAGAAATCTCCTCGGAAAAATGCTGCATCATCACATAGCATCATTTCAAGGGAATCTTGTGGGAAATCAAAATGCCAGCTTCCATCCATCCAGAAGAGTGTGCTGCTGCTGCAAAACTGATGACCGTGAAAATGGTTGAGCCAGGTTTCTCTCTTGACTACCCCCTGCCCCACCGTTTGAGCCCACATGTTCTCAACTGGGCATTTTCATTTCACCCTTTTGTGTCATTATGTTAATGCGACATCTTCCACAAAGGCGTTCATATGGCACCAAGGTTATTATTGGTTAGACACGAAGGCAAGATGCAGACATTCTCCTGTCCATTTGGTGGATAATTTGTGTTGGTGCTGCTTGTCATTTTTAATTGATTTATTAGGGTGTATTTTGGTGGTTTTTACCTTGTTTCTCTCTTGTTTTAATTCATTGCAAAATACCTTGGAGGCTTTTTTATGGAAAGGAGGGGCTATAAATATTGCAAGTAAAATAAATATGTGACTCCTACTATCTTTGCATTGGCAGCGCAAACAATTAGTAATAAGTTTGCTGCACCAGATGTTGCTAGGCGTAATGGGGACCAACTTATCTAATGGTGTACAGGCCAGTTGGTCATCTGATGGTTTCCTTCTTCATTGGTTTGTTTTATATTGTAAACTTTGTAGCTCGTTGGGGTGTGTGTGTGTGTGTGTGTGTGTGTGTGTGTGTGTGTGTGTGTGTGTGTCTTAGGCTGCAATCCTGTACGCCAGTGGCATAGCTAATGATCATGCAGCTGGGTGCCAAGCTCAAAATGATGCCCCGGACGTGATGTCACAATTGGAAGTGATGTCACACCCGGGCTTTTAAGAAAGTGAAAATGAGGGGGAAATGTGCCTCCCCCTCCCAGCAGCTCACTACCCACTTGCTCTACTGCCTCTCCCCAGGCAGTGGCATAGCTAAGGCATCTATCTGCTACCTGGGGTCAAAGAAGACTTTGTAGTCTTCCTTCCACAACAAAATCAAATTTAATTAAATAAATAAATAAAAAGTGTGCCTCTTATTGGGTAGAGACACTGTGCTGGGGTGAAGAGGGACAGTTATTCTCCCCATGCTAAATATAAGAGGAGCATCACTTGAAAAAAATGCTTCTTTAGTCAGCAGGGGAAACTGTATTATATAATACATTGAAATGAGAGCTGACTCATATTATCACCTTATCGGTTCCATGCTGTATCTTAATAACATCTCATTGACTCTCAGAACAATCCCATAGGTTGGTTTTGAGTTAAGAAAATCCATTTTTGTTCCATCAGACAGTTGTGTTTTCATTTTCTGGTTAATTGACCATAGCTTTTGATAGAATACAGATATTCCAGTGTGGTTTGTGTCATTGCATTCTGCATTAAATTACCTTTTCAATGATATTTAGCATGATGGTATTATTCATACATACCAAGGTTTTCACAATTTTGGCCACTAGTGTCAAGCTAAGCTTGTTGCCCCCCTAAAGCATGTTGCTTGGTGCAATTGCTACCTCCTGCACCTCCTTAGCTATGCCACTGCTACATACACTTACCTGGAAGTAGGTTCCACTGACTCCAGTGGGACTTTCTTCTGAGTAGACATGCATAGGATCGGGCTGCAAATCTATACAGTATATTGCATATTGGTTGCTGTTTTATAAACCTAACATTTGTTTCCTAACATTGGTTTACAATGACCAGTGAACCCAAATGATACAGACTGATTGACTGACAACTCTGTTTCATTGAAATATTGATTTGCTAGAAGTCCATTATTCCCAAATGCACTGTTTTAACAGTAATGTACCATCAGTAGGTGTATACACCGTCATTCTGCCTTGGTTAACTGTTTGCCATACCGATGTCTTCTATGTTCACCATGGTGCTATTATGCAAAGTGTATTGTCCAAGCAGCATTGATGTTTTCATGACACTAATGTGCATTTAAAAATAGTATTAGTTATTCAAAAATATACAGTGATGACATAAATTATTTACAGAGCTACAGTAAAATGCTGTGTACCATGACATGATAATTGTATTGTTCTGTCACTTCTTTGGCAATAAAAGCCTTTACTGATTTGCAAATTATTTTTTATTGAACATGAGGGGTACAACATATCACAAAGACAAAAGCAGTGGCAACAACAGCACACTTATAGAGAGGAATTTAAAAAAAAATCCCATTTCTTAAAGTGATGGTGCCCCTAAAATAAGCAGCCTCTGAGTACAGACAAATCAATCTCTGTATACACCTCTTATGATGAATGACTTCAACATTTTTCTTAGACGACCAATTTCCTCATCTTGTCCATTTCATGACACCAAGGACATTCTGAATCTTCATTTCTTTATTATTTAATAAAAATATTTCTAGGTCACCTTTGGTCCCACTGAAGGGGTCATCAAGACAGCTTACAACATAACACAGTATTAATACCAGTTAAAACCAGCAAAACAACATCAATAACCAGAACAGATACGGCAGATACGAGCACAGATAACCAAGCAGAACAGGAGGAAACAACTGAACAGCCAACCAAAACAATGCACTTGTCTGCTTAAAAGTGGACAGCAGAGGGGCCAGCCTGGCTTCATGGGAGGACTTCCATTATTTAGGGCCACCACTGAAAAGACCACCTGCATACCTACCAGTCACACCTTGGATCACTGTGGGTCAAAAAGCAGGGTGTCTGTTGATGACCACAGCATGCAGGCAGGATATTGTGAGAGGAGATGTTATATGCATCACAATGAAGTAATGAAGTAAAGTAATGAAGCAGAGAGGAAACTGGGGGACATATTTGCTCAGTCTGGAAATGCTGGTTGAAAGTGGAAAACAATTGGAAGGACTGTTTACACATTTTGTGGAGCCATAAGCCCATATATTGGTAAACACTTAACAGCTTAGAGCCAAAGGCCCAAATCCTAGCCAACTTCCCAGCACTGGCATAGCTGTGCCAATGGGATCCTGCAGTTGGGTGGCACTCACAGAGCCCCCCTCAAAGTAAGGGAATGTTTGTCCCCTTACCTCAGAGCTGCTTTGCCCTTATGTCAGTGCTGGAAAGTGGGTTAGGATTGTGCCCAAAGTGTCTCAAGGACTGCCTGCCTCCATTTGGGTCTACCCATCCTCTAAGAACGTTCAGGGAGGTTTTATTGTAGATTCGGGACTCAATTCCATCCAACTTTCTGATGTTAGTACCAATGCAGTACCAATACAATGCAACCCCAAGATAAGGGAGCAAACGCTCTCTTACCTTGTGAAGGCCTTTGTGACTGGCTCCCCACCGCAAGATGCAGCACCGTCCCATGGGCACAGCTGCATCAGTCCTGGAAATTGGATAGAACTGGGCTCTTAGTTGCTGTGGCCTGGTTGGTGGGGATCCATTGGTGGACTTTCTGAGTGATAGCTTAGTGATAGTGATTGTGATAGTATGTGGGAACTTTCTACTTGCCCATTGTAAGGTGACACCAGAAGGCTTAAAAAAAAATTCAACATGCCTTTGGCCTACTGTGAACACATACTCTCTGGTTAATAATATGTTTTTAAAATTGTCTTCGCTCTGTATTGCAATGGTGTTGTGTTGCATTATTGTGATTTTACTTGTTTTCTGTAAGCAACCTTGAAGTTTTTAAAAGGCATTGGATATAATTTGTAAAAACGAATAAAAATAAACTGGCAAAATGTGGACACTTGATGTTTGCGAAGTTTGTTGTGAAATCTAAGGAGACAAGGTCTTGGCAGAAAAGAAGGCCTAAACATCTACCCAATTGCGCAAAATTGGAGTTCAGGTTATAAATTTCAGTCTGTGGGAATGGTCTGTATTAAAACCAATCTCATTAGGGAAATGTCTTTTACCAATCTCAGTGTAAAATGTTAAATACCAATGTGAAATCTAGCTTTAAAAAATGCACCAAATTGTCATTATTGTGTTTTACATTACTATGTTTTACTTTCCTTTTACCATGAAATGTACCTTATGGGGAAAAGTAGAGATAGAATATGGATGACTACCTAAAGGAATCAGTTGAATCTGATACTGCTCTATTCTTCCACCTTCCTCAGCATTTCACCTTGACTTCCAAATTAATTTTGTGAGATGGGAGACGTCAACACACAATCCAGTCTGATGCTGACCTTTATTCCTATATGCTGTCTCATGTTTGTCTGAAGGACATTGTCTGCACCTCTCTTACCTAGGGTTGAAGGTCTTTCAACATAATGTTTCCTATGGTTAAACATAATCAAGACCCTTGAAATTGTTTTGCTAATCCTAATAGTCATCTCACACACACTCAGAGAGAGAGAGAGAGAGAGAGAGAGAGTATAAGACTACTTTTGCTCCTGTGCAAATGAATACTTCTATTAGCTGGAAGTTTCTGAGCCGTTTTTCCATATCCCTGAGCAATTGCATTTGTTTTTCATTATTCCATTTTATTATTAAAACTTTAGAACCCAATCCTATGCATGTCTACTCAGAAGTAAACCCCATTGTAGTTCATGGGGAGATCTACTCCCACCTAAGTGTGGGGAGGATTGCAGCCTTGTTCATACAGACATTTGTGGGTCGTTTTTTTGTTATTCATTTTCATGCCTTTTCTCTCTCTTTTTTTTTTTTTTACTTTCTTGTTTGCTGCATCCTGCAGCAGCAGAACTTATTTCAACAGCCGCCTCCCAACAGCTGCCATTTTTCCCCCCAGAAAGACCAAACACTGTGCCATTCTAAGGCATTCTGAGAACGCCATTCTCAAATGCCACCATTTTCCTTCAGGATGCCTCAGAATGATGCATTATGGGGAAAAGAATGGACATTATGGATTCTAGGCAGTGGCCACTGAAATGTGCTGAATTGCTGCAAAAAATATAGTTAAAACAAAAAATATAGTTAAAAACCAAAAACGAATGAGTAATGAATGAAAAACGTGATTCGTATCTCATTCATTAACATTAGCATTATTTTGTCAACAAATGAAAAACAAATCAAATGGGCCCCACACTCTTCATTTTTTAAAAATACATTCCAAAATGAACGCACGCCACAAAATAAATGATTTTCATAAAATCAGTAGAGCACAGGTATAAATGTGATTTGTAAGAACACGGGCACCATTTCACATTTCAGTAGGGGAGGCAAAGAGATTGGAGAAGCAGGGCAGGATTTTCAGCAGGGTTCAAAGGTCTGCTTGTAGACGTATTTAAAATTAAATTGGAATACAGCAGTGTATTTTTAAGAGCATTTACAGGCTAGCTATTTTTACGCCTCATAATAACTGGAGCAATGTTAACAAGAGATCAAACACCACCTTTTTTTAAGTAAAGGGACTTGTGCCTTTGGCATGCATGCCTGATCCATAGGCCTATTTAAATAGTTCATAATAATAGTAACCTGGATTGTAGAGCCACTGAATATAGGTATAGGTTCCCATGAGGACTAACCACATGTTGTCTGAAATATGAAGGGCTCTACCCTCCCTTAACGGTAGCCCTACACATAAACTGTGAGCACCAAAGTCACATTTTCTGACTCACTCCTATTCAACCCCTCATCAGCTGTTGTAGCTCAGAAGATCATAGAACCTTAGCTTCAGGCCTTTGTTTAAGTCCCACATGATCGCAGTCCGTCAGTATGAGTGAAGGGAAGTAATGGTAGTCCATCCTTTGTGATTCTGATCTGCGGAACGGATGAATCCAATGAGACTGCCACTCTCCAATGATTTACTTACTTAGGATACTTTGCCATCTTTTAGTCTTATTTTGGAAAGCGCTCAAGCAGAAAACTCTGCATGTCAACACGGCGCACAGATCCGTGAGCTGCTTTGTATCAAATGCACAAACATGTATATTCGAGATGTGAGAGATGCTGAATGTGTTTTTTTAAAACCACCCTCCCTTTTTCATACAGCAGAGGAAATAGCCTTTTCTTGAAAGCATGAACATCTGTACATAATTTCATGTTATATTTCATTTGAGCTTATATTTAACTCCCTGTGATTTGGTTAGTAAAATTGCACACACACGACAGAGCAGAAGAAAGTCAGACTCGACATTATATTAGGCTGAGGCAAATGGTGTTCACCTTTTCCAGTCTCCATGTTTTATAATGAAGATACTTCATTGAAACAATGATGCATACTTCAACAGTTCCCTGGAGAGCTGTGAATCCTGTTTGGAGAGATTCATGAATATGTGCATTAGCACAATCCAACTGGAACTTGCCCTTAAAAACGAACCACAAGAGAAGCCGATCAGTTTTCGGTTATGTATATAATCAGAGGGTTATCATATTATCTCTCTCTCCACTGGGAAAAGCAGATGCATAGACTTCTATTGCCCTACTAGGAGTATTGCCAAAGAAAACAACAATTTTCTTCATCCCTCCTGTTTAATATCTGAGACCCCCTTCTAAGCAATTTCTGCCCAATGTTGCATATACTCAACAGGGATCAAATGTGTACACCTGTGGGCTGGGCAGAAATGGGTTAACAGACCCAGCAAGGAGATGGGTCTGTTTCTTTAACCAAGAGCATAGTTTGCATACAATTAGGCATAACTTAAACTTTTTCCTTTTTAAAAAATTACGTCTGCATTAATTTAGTCAAGACCATTAATAAACCTGAAGTGAGTTCAAAGGCTCGCTAGAGATGGCAAAGAGATGAGACAAACATTTCACCGAGACAAGGCTTGCAAAGATATACATGGGTCTCGGTGTCCTGAAGATGAATGAGGAACACTTGGCAGTTTCTGAAGCAGTAGTTTATTTAAAGAACCAAGAATTCAGTGAAAAATATTTCTGGTCAGGAGTTGGTGCCCGGCTTTCTAGAAAGATGGCAGACCACCATTAAGCGAGTGACAGTGATGAAGAATAGCCAAAGAGATTTACAGAAGTATCCTTAAGTATGTATCAACTCTGACTCTATAAAAAAGAATGGTTGAAACCATAGCACACTGTCTGGAAATGCTCACAGATGTGTTAGTTTCTTGGTACAATTACAGTTGTATGTACTCAGAGTCAATGAGAGGCAATATGTGCATAGGTCTTGTATGTGCCTCTCTCTCAGTCCAGGAGAAGAGAGATGTGCGAGCAATTGAGACTAAAAGCCCAATCCTATGCATGTCTTCTCAGGAGTAAGTCCCATTAGAGTCAATGGGGCTTACTCGCAGGAAAGTGTGGATCGGATTGGGCAGTGAATCTCCCACCTCCATTCCTAGTTTTTTATGTCAGAGTCAGCCCTCTCATGGTTATGTTTTGTTGTTAGATGTACAGGGTTTAATTTTTGTAAGCTTTCATAACATTCATGGCCAGGTCTTAGCCTGCACAGTTGTGAAACAACAAAGGGAACAGAAACATTTAGTACGTCATGAGTAATTTTTCAGCATCAGTGAGACTTGACTACATGACAACATCAGAAATTCAGACAGTCCAATCCTATCCCCTGCCAGCCCAGGGAATGCAGCGCTGCTGAAAGAACACACATGGCATGTTATGGGGCGGGCAAGACTACATGGCCCCAGAGTGGGAAATAAGAATATTTCTTCTCCTGGGCCATCTAATTGCCCAGACTGTTTTGCTTACCTTCATTTAGCTCACCCGGCCTCCATTGACTCTCCTAAAACCTCCGCCAGCTCTTTTGCTGTTGTAAGTCTGCGTAAGTCTAGGCCAGGAAGGGGAGACAGCATGCCCCCTGCCTGCCCCTGGTCCAACCTGCTCCCTACCTCAAATTGCCCATGATCCTTCCCTGAACCACACTGGTCACTGACCTACCTGCTCCAGCAATGGTTTGGAGGCCTGATACTGCCAGCACAGAACTTCCTGGTTCCTGAGCCATTAGTAGTGGGCCACTTACTTTTGGAACAGCTTGTGCAATAGCAGACTCTGCCTTACACTGATGGATTACAAGAGCCATCAGCAGAGGGCCACGCTTTCCTGAGAGTAAGCCCCATTTAACAAAGTGGAACTTACTATTGAGTAACGTGCATAAGAGTGTGCTGTAAGGCTGCAATTGTATACACACTGTCCTAGGAGTAAGCCCCACTGAACACAATGGAACCTACTTCTGAGTAAGAACAGAAAGCATTGCCATCATTCTGAACTGACTTCCTGCTAGCAGTGTGTCATTTTCCCCCCAGCTAAATGATGATGTCACAGACCAAATAATAGTGAGGAGAATAATTCCGGCACCTCGTGCTGGATGGTTGAATATCTCTGCCCTGTTTCAGAATCCTTCCTCAAAAGAATTGCTGGAACAGGGGATGCAGATTGTGCAGGGCAAGGTTTTCATGAAACCCAGGAGCATCCCATTTCAGCTCAACCCTCAATTTTACTCACTTTACTGATTCACCTGTTGAATTGACATTCTCACACACAGAGATGCTCTCCTGTGTGCACTGATATTGTTTCTGCAGCTGGTATGAGTTTTGTCCTATATAACAGAAGAAGGAAGCACATTCTAGAAGGAATAAGATTAACTGCTTTGTTTCTCTTCTTGCTATGGCGTGTCACATCCCAGTCTAGCACAGCAAGTTATACTGCCACATGTCATAAAAACAACTGGCATAAGCAGACATGCTGTCCCTCAGACATGCTCCCCATAAAACTGTATGATGCAGTGAAAGTGTTGCTGTCTCTGATTTTGCTTCCTTTCTTACTGTGTGTAAGTTCAGTAGAGTAAGAAAAAACAGCATGATATAGAAGTGGAATATGGATGTTTTGCAGCTTATTATAGATAGAACAACCAGGAAGACCCATATGTAGAACCACAATGAGAAACGGTTTGGGATCTTCTACCTGACAGAGCACAGGAAGGAAAAGCATAATTCATCATTGCATTATCAATCAATCAATCAATCAACAGTATTTATATACCGCTTTTCAACTAAAAGTTCACAAAGCGGTTTACAGAGAAAAATCAAATAACTAAATGGCTCCCTGTCCCAAAAGGGCTCACAATCTAAAAAGATGCAAATGAATACCAGCAGACAGCCACTAGAACAGACACTGCTGGGGTGAGGTGGGCCAGTTACTCTCCCCCTGCTAAAAAAAGGAGCACCCACTTGAAAAAGTGCCTCTTACCCAATTAGCAGGGGTCAGCATATAATTAGCATTATATTGATGGAACCTGCCTTGCACAATTTCATGTGTTCACCACAACAGCTCTCACTGGTGGAAACCAACTATGTTCAGGCCCTGCAAGAAGGGGCACAAGGAACTGAAGGTCAAAGATAATTGCTCAGATGTTTTGATGAGATAAATCTCAACTTGTGATCAACAGCATTTGGACCCTAACAGCTAAATTTCTAGGTATAAGCTTCCTAGACTTTAAATTTCCAGAAAGTGCATCAGAAGAAAAGGCCAAAGCAATTCTATGCTTGGGATCATTAGGAAGGGTATTGAGAACAAAACGGCTAATATTATAATGCCGTTGTACAAATCTATGGTAAGGCCACACCTGGAGTATTGTGTCCAGTTCTGGTCGCCGCATCTCAAAAAAGACATAGTGCAAATGGAAAAGGTGCAAAACAGAGCGACTAAGATGATTACTGGGCTAGGGCACCTTCCTTACGAGGAAAGGCTACGGCGTTTGGGCCTCTTCAGCCTAGAAAAGAGACGCCTGAAGGGGGACATGATTGAGACATACAAAATTATGCAGGGGATGGACAGAGTGGATAGGGAGATGCTCTTTACACTCTCACATAACACCAGAACCAGGGGACATCCACTAAAATTGAGTGATGGGAGAGTTGGAACAGACAAAAGAAAATATTTCTTTACTCAGCGTGTGGTCGGTCTGTGGAACTCCTTGCCACAGGATGTGGTGATGGCATCTAGCCTGGACGCCTTTAAAAGGGGATTGGACAAGTTTCTGGAGGAAAAATCCATTACGGGGTACAAGCCATGATGTGTATGCGCAACCTCCTGATTTTAGAAATGGGCTATGTCAGAATGCCAGATGCAAGGGAGGGCACCAGGATGAGGTCTCTTGTTATCTGGTGTGCTCCCTGGGGCATTTGGTGGGCCGCTGTGAGATACAGGAAGCTGGACTAGATGGGCCTATGGCCTGATCCAGTGGGGCTGTTCTTATGTTCTTATGTTATGTTCTTATGTTGGGATGTCCAAAGCAACCAACACAGATCTGTCATCACCTTCCCTCCCATGAAAAAGAAGCACACATAGGGAGCCACTGATCATTCTCCTGGACAGCTTTTCTTTGTTGCAGGAATCTGTCAGGCCTGGCATCAGCTGAGTATTACCCATCTCCTGCTAGCACAGAGAGCCAAGTTACAC
Source organism: Tiliqua scincoides (assembly GCF_035046505.1). Lineage (NCBI taxonomy): Eukaryota > Metazoa > Chordata > Lepidosauria > Squamata > Scincidae > Tiliqua > Tiliqua scincoides. The sequence goes on along the minus strand of NC_089821.1, from coordinate 101,305,866 downwards.
GGAGACAAGTGCTCGTATTACAATATTGATAAGTTTTCCTTCTTCAGTGGATGTTTCAATGATTCGCTTCAGCAGGAGTCTCGGTGCTGCTGCTGCTGCCATTGCCTTAGATTTGACAAATGCATTATTGGTATTGCAGACAAAGAATAAGTACAGCAGGAGTTCGGAATATTAATTTTCAAGGCTTCTTGCAAAGGAATAGAAATGAAAATTGGGGGGGAGATAAATTAAGAAGTGCAAGCTGATGCCTATTGTAATCTCATTAGAGCAAATTTTCTGCTTGTGATTTCAGAACTGGTGAAGATCTAGTGTGGAATAGAGATTTGCTGATACACATCGATGGAGAATAATACAGCCCATCGTTTTTCTGTCATTCATATAGTGTGGCCTGATGTGCAGTGCACAGTCTGTTAGCTTCATTCCAAATACATGCACTTGTAAGTCACTCCAATAATTTCAAAGGCTCTTCCAAAGAAAGCGTGCAGTATTTACGACTGTAGATTGACACATAGAGCTAAAATATGAAAATCATAGCACTCTGTAGAAAAATGGGAAGTGCAATGGTTTCTTGCATTTTTCGCAACCCTCACTTGGATATTCTAAAGAATAAGACTGAAAAAGACTGAAAATACAGTAGAGGAGAGGAAAGGCAGTCCAATCTGCCCAAATTATTTGGCAAGCCAGTGTTTGGGAGGATGCTGTAACATTCAGAAGAGCCTAAACTCTGTGAGAATGTTCATAACATTTCGGCCACTCTTGAAACAAGATTCTTTGATTCAGAACTTCTTTCTCCGGCTCATGACCAAATCATCTTTAATTCTGACTATTGTGAGTGCCTTGATAATACCTCTCCGGCATGAGGAGAAAATAATAGTCAAATGTAGTCACGACTGAAATAGAAGTTGCCTGAATGGTGTCTTCTGAGGAGTTGTCGTCTTCCTGTAATGAGCAAAAGGTTCAGAAAAAGCCAGTTATGGCCAAGAACCAGATGAGGCCCTGGAGATCTTCAGGTTTCTTAATGGGCCTCATTGTCCTTTCCTGCTTCCCAGAAAGAACAGCTTGGAGAAACATAGTTGCGAGATTCGCGTGGTGAATTACATTTTTGTGGCTTGCTTTTTTCTGAAGGGGAAGGAGATGACTTGCAATTGAGAACAATCGGGTTGTATGAGGACCTCACTGCATCTGAATAACTCACTGAAGCTCTAGCATAGGCTCATGGTTTGCAGCTGACTACAGATTCATCCTAAAATATATTGATTCAAAACGTTGGGTTGAGTTTCCATTTTATTCATGTGATATTTGAATTCAGATGATTAAAAACTATTTATTTTGTTATTCAGGTGATTAAATTTTAATTTCAGATAACTAAAAAAAGTTAGAGAAAATGAGTCTGACCATTTAGCTTATTAAACAAAATTGTGTGTGCGTGTGTGTGTAAGTTTAAAATAACTAATATCTTGGTGGAATTGCCTTGTGATAGTTTTGATGAAGTGGAGACTTTATAACTTTGGCAAATATATGCCTTCTATCAAATGAATGATGAATTTTGGAGTATGTAATGTATAGATATTCAGCAAAAGCCATATTGCTGGTACAGTTGTCACTTAAGGATAAGTCATATTAATAAAAGCTTCTGGACAAAGGGTATTTTTTAATTATTTCATTTTAATTTGGATTTAGAATAAAATGTAAATGTAAAAAAATGAAATAGATATATTTGCATTCTGCACATTTCAGCTCAAACAATTCCTCACTTTTAAATTCCATTCAAACAGAATTTTAAATGGTGTTACATTTTATGCCCACTTAATTCTCACTGAAATGAAAACAATATTTTCATTTCACTTTTTCTGACTGTACTGTGAATTTAATTGGGAAATGCAGATGCTTATCCCTACTGAAATATAGATCTTTTTATATGTTCAGAGGTCTCACTTGGCAGAGATAGTTGTAGTAACTTAAAACATATGCATGCATTTTCATAAACCTTCCCTTCTGTTCTTTTTGGAATACCATGCAATTGAATATTTACCATGCTTCCTATCATCTTAAGCATAATTTTTTAAAAAGTTAAAATACATATATTTTCAATATTCTTTTAAAAAACAATTATGCTACCATAGCAGTTTTTCAGTTGCCTAAAGGAAATAGTTATTGTGCATATTCATCATATTTAGAAATAGTAACAAGTGTATTCTTTTTTTAAAAAAAGGAAATAAATCAGTTTTGAATCCCTGTAAACATTAAAGTTTCATAAAATTCTTCCTATAAAACAGTGATGGAAGGCTGACGGCATCACGTTTCCATGTAACTAAACAGCTGTTTGAAGGAAGCCAAGTTTCCAAGAAAATTTCTTATGCTTTCACTATATTCTAAGTGCCCTCTACTGCCTAAAAGCAGCATGACATACAAATAAAAAAATGTGCATCTAGTAATGTGAATGTAAAGATGTTGCATTTCGCTGTTGAATTTTGTGCTCACATTTTGAAAGCATGTGTGGGGAACAGCTGGAAAATGCCAACGGATGTTTGGTGTTGTACTATAGGTTTCCATATTACAGTGTGTGGCATAACAGCTGGTACTTATTCTTAATATTTATGCACCTCAAATTTGCATCTGACCAGTCCAACATTGAAGGAGTGTGCATCTGCAGACATTTTCTAACTTCCGAAAACACTTTCCCAAAAGGCAAGCAGGGCAGACTCACACTGGAAGTGACTGCCAGAGCGGTGCATCCTACAATTAGATGACATCATATTCTTACAGCCTAAAAACCATACCATATGGCAAACGTAATCCCCTAGGTAGCTGGTTGCAAGTACAGAGCAGCTGGTAGCATGGTGGCACCTCATCACATGGATAAAGGCTATAAAGACCCATATCTACATGCTGGTCAGAGTGCCATATGGGATGTTCTGAAGGTGCAACCATGGTCTTCTGTTACCATCTTCACAGATCCCTGTAACTAGGGCCTTTGAGAGGAATTTCATCAGGGGGTACAAAGTTTCTTTTGGGCCCCTACCCAAAGAGGGAGGGTGTGAAACAGACTGGGAGCAATAGGGGTGGGCAGTATGGGAGCAAAACAGGCAGAGGGCAACAGGCAACAGCCAGAATAGTCTTGGGAGCCCAGGTCTACCAGTCTTCCCCATGCAGAGCTCAGAGCTACCTGCCTGCCTGGCACTGGCAGCTGGATACAGTATCCCGCATGGGCAGTGAGCCTGGTTGAGATTGGAAAAAAACGTAAGATCCCAGGAAATTTTGGGGCCCCCTCCTTTGGCTCCTGGGCCCCCTTTCTGACCCTGGGCCTGGGTACAAATTATCCCCTTTACCCCCCTCTCCTAGGCCCTGCCTGTAACTGTAAGCAGGTTTATGTTCGGACTTATGTTCATGTTACATCACATAGGTGGCAAGGCCCACTGAAGTGGGGTCCAGATTCTGTCACTCTTTTTATATCTCTCTCATCACTGGCACCTCCCTGCCTCTTATTCCCCAGTGCTTTTTGCAGAATTGCCCCAACAGAGAGGATCCAGGATCCAGGATCCATTACCAGGTGGTTGAGGAGGAGGTAAGGACATGATGATCCTTTCCTAATTGGAAACAGGGTTGTAGCAGCCCTTCTGTCTTTTTCCAGCAGTGTCCTGCCATTTTCAACAGTGCCTTTGGGGTGAAAGCACACTGGCTTGCCCTGGCCTCCTCCCATGCCTTCTCCAAGGAGAGTTTGTGAGAAGAGCTGGGTGGAGTGACCAGGCAGGAGATGGGGTGTGGTGTAGTCAGAGCCACTTGAAGGGGCCATTTCAGTCAGATGGACTGCCAGTGGTGGAGCAATATGTGCCTGGATTTATGCTGCCCTAGCTTGTGGGATGCATAGGTCACTGTAGGGGGGACGGGCTTTGAACCACCTTTGGTGGGTTAGGGATGGAGGAAAAAGCCTGCAAAGTGTCTCCAGATCAGAGTTTTGTGCTAAATCTGTTGTTGAAATGCTGGATTTTTGCTCTCACCATCTGAGAGTACTTGGGACAAAGAGGAAGATTGGGAAGATATGAGCAAGGAACATCCTGTGGCTTAGAGTTATACTATCTTCAGCCTGAGGAAACTCCATGTATGGAAGGATGGGTGTGTATGCTGTACATCCACTGAAGGTCTCTTGCAGGTGCAGAGTCTCTTTGGGGATCTGATTTGGGGTGGCAGGTCTACTACTGCCTGGTAGAAGTGTTCATGCTGCTTGCTTCCACTCATGCTCTCCCTGTGTATTTGTACATAAATGTTGTAACTCTACTCAGCATTCTCTCATCTAAAAGACACTCTATTAGGAAGTGCTGCTCAGAACATTCTACTGCTTGAGGAAATGGGGCATGTACAACTGGGAATTGGCACCATGTCTGTGCATGGACAGCAGTGTCTGCACTAAAAAACTGAAACCTGTGACATCACCAAGGGGAGTGCTGCAGTTCCTTCTCCTTCCCAGCCATCTCACCACTCTCCCCCCCCCTCTTCTGTCTTGCCTCCCTAATTTTGAAAAGGCTGGTCCCAGGATGGAAAAAGGAAATGGCAGAGAGCACTAGAGTTGGTGTGTGGTCTCACTTACCACTCTAGTCTCTCCTGCTCTCCCGACACAAGAGTTCAGGATATGGCAGAACAGAGCTCTGATTGTCCCACCCCTCCTGCCCTGGTTCCTCCCCCACCCCACCCTCATCCTGCCCTCCCCCTTCCCCCCAGAAGCTGCACTACTGCCTGGTGGTTTCACTTACCCCTGGCAGCGGTGTGTCCTCATCCTGCCAGCACTGAGCCCAGCGCATGACTGGTGCTTTACAGCACATTTACAGCACCCAGTGCCAGTGCTAGGGTTCAGGGAGTCCTAGATTGGGCCCTAAATCCAGTAATTTTGCTAGAGTCCACTGTGCAACATGGTGGTGCCTAGTCTTGTGTGCAACAATATATGTACCTATAGATGAAGTCTTTTTGGTGTCAGCTTCAAGCATTTGCGCTTCAAAGGATCCTCTTTTAGACAGAAAGTTTCTACTTTTTTGTCTTCAGCAGCACTGCTGATGACCCACTTCTACCATTTCATCCTTTGGGAGTAAGCAACAGTCAGGATCTGCAGCTTCTCCAGTACTGATAAAAAATGAGGAACATGGAACTCCTCATTGGCATTGATGTTTAGAGCCAAAGGCAGTTCCGTTTAGTTATTTTTACCATTAAAAGGGAAGGGGAAGAGTTTATTTAGAAATTATATGAAAAGCAAATGACACTTTGTCATCAGAAGCACTTCACAGACTATTAAACGAGTGGCTTGGTTCATTTGTCTTGTGTTCTTTACACAGTTGCCTCTTGGGTCTGTATACCGACATCACTATAATATATCATTGATTAAATGCTAAAAACTCACTTCAGTCGTTCTATAACTGGGGATACTGTACCCAAGGAGAAGGAAAACAGGAGCCCCACCTCCCACATTGAAGCTCTCCTTAATCTGGTCCTTAGGTTCATTGTTTGAAAGGGGCAGTGTTGAAAGAATGCAATTTAGAGCCCTTGGTGTTTCTGGATTCTACTGTACATCATGTGCAGGAACTATTCTTTGGCGCATGTGTCGCACTCATTGGCAAAATTTGAGCTGGGGGAAAGCATGGAGTGTACCTAGCTAAGAGTTTGGGACTAGGCTAGCTGGCACAGTCTCATTTTCCTTATTACCTGGATATATTCTACCCAGTTTTGAAATGACTTGAATAGGGGTCTGGTTTTAACCATTACTCGCTATAAGCAACACAACTACACAGGCATCCATGAAGCACGGAGCTTGGCTACCTGGAAGTTCAGCAACGTTACATGATATCATCACCGAGTGTCCAGAGATGGGATTGCAATGCAGTCGTAATGCTGCACAGCAGAAGAACGGGTCCATGTACTGGCCCAGACTCCTTGATAACGGAAACCTTACCTCCATGATTTGACAGAACTTTGGCCCCCATTCAAAACAACTGGAGAACTAGGGGTGCATTCTATGAGTCTGCCAGAGGGGGCAACAGAGTGCACAACTGAAGCAGTGTGCACAAAGCCTTCTTTTTTTAAAAAAACACAGCAACATTTCTAGAGGTAGCAATGGGACTCAACCTAACCTCCACCTCTTCCCCAAAAATGATAAGGGTAAATGAACACTTTTGGGCTGCAAGTACACTGCTCCAGTGCCTTGAGCAGAGAGAGAGGGACTGTTTGCACATGTGAAGTTCAGCATAGTTCAAGACTACAGGGTGGGGAATTGCTTAGGGCAGTGGCACTCAAGCATTTAGCGTCGGGACCCACTTTTTAGAATGAGAATCTGTCAGGACCCACCGGAAGTGATGTTATGACCAGAAGTGACACCATCAAGCAGGAAAATTTTTACCAATCCTAGGCTGCAATCCTATCCACACTTACCCAGGAGTGACTACCTAAAGCGTATACGTAGTATCCTATTAAAAGTACAAATCTGTAACTTTCCCCAAATGCAGTCATATCCCTGCACATGCCCAATCTCGTCTGATCTCGGAAGCTAAGCAGGGTCAGGCCTGGTTAGTACTTGGATGGGAGACTGCCTGGGAATACTGGGTGTTGTAGGCTTATACCATAGTCTTTCAAGACTGAAGGTTGCCAACCAACCAGTCATATCCCAGTCTAATATATTAAAAATAAAATATTGAAATGAATGGGGAACCACCTGAAATTGGCTTATGACCAGTTTGAGAAACCCTGGCTTAGGGGAAAAGATGGAGGATGTTCATCTTTGAGGTATTGTCTTCCCTTTCAAGATATCCCCTGCCTTGCTTACTGGTGTGGGGTACCTTTGCAGACCCAAGGAAACAGACAAAATCTTTGGGGCCCAGACTTCCATGTGGACCAGACTATGACAAAATAAACTATTCAGTATAAACAAATTTAGGAAGGGGGACCAATCAGGCATCTTGCCACCGGCCCAAGGCCAGCTCTCAGTGACCTTGTAGCTCCAGTTATAGCAACAGGGAGGGATTCTTAGTTCATATTTGAGTCTGGAGTCCTGAGACAGAAAACTATAAAAGGTGTGGGGTATATACACTGTTCCATATTTGTTGCAGACTGCTGCTGTTTTCACAAGCAGTAAATTGTTCTTTTGGGGCTGAGTGTCCCTACACCAAGTTCCCTCATACCAAATATCTGAGTTCTTTTGTCCTCATTGGTCAACAGACAAGATAGAAGAGTGACCGAGCATCGCTATGTCACAATCAACTACTAGGTTAGTTCACAACCCTATATTTCAATGTCTTGTCCCAAGACACTGGGATAAGAGGGGAGGGGAGGAAATGGAGTGTTAAGTGTTTGACATAATTCACTATTTTTTTTATGACAGCTAGGACGGGTTCAAGCTGACTACCCCCCAGACATGGTTAGTGCCAGTGATGTGCACACACTCTGCTATTAGTGTTGAACCTGCACAAAGGTTGCATTTAAATCATATGTTTGAACTGCCCCAAACACACAATTTAAATGCAACATTCCTTTGGGGCTGACACATCCTGACACATCCAAATTGCAATATAGAGTATAACTGCTGCATGAAATAGCAAAGGATTTTGGAGACTTGCTTACCGTGACTCTGCATCGATATCAGCCATTTTTAACCACTGTGCCGTGGCACACTGGTGTGCCGTGAACGATCTGCAGGTGTGCCGCGGGAGTTGGGGGTATTAATATTTATTAATAGGGCCATTGGGGGATGTGAGCCCCCCACCAACAGCATGGTGTCCATTGTCAAAAAACTGATGGTGTGCCTTGACAATTTTAGTCCCTTGTCAGTGTGCTGTGAGACGAAAAAGGTTGAAAATCACTGATCTATATCATGAAGTATGAGGCTTGTGATGTAGCCTGCTTTATGCCTATATTTTTTGGCAGATTTTGTGGTTCTGCATTGTCGTGAGACCACTTGACCCATTGTAAGTGCAGGGAAAATTCACTGCGATCAGGGGAAGACACTGTCTGTTTTGTCTTCTCTTGCTTAGCTAGCAAGGTGTTTTCCCCCTGACCAGGATTTATTAGAACTAGACTTAAAACACAAGCATCTGGGGGGGGGGGAGTGAATAGGTTGCCACTTTCCACCTTTCCACTCTTTTAAAGTCCATTTCTGTGGCTCTGTGCTGGTTACCTAGGAAACCAATGTAGAATGGAACAGGCCCTGGATTGGTTCTCTTTCACAGTGATTGTTAGAGATGTCAGCAGTTTTGAGTGGTGGACCTTTTCATATGATTGTGTGTGTGTGTTTGGCAAATCAAACGATTCCCCCCACCTTCACCCTTCGCAGTGTGAAATTTACAAAAAACAAAACAAAACAAAAAACCAACCACATACAGCAGTACAGTTATCAGAAGATAACAAGGATTGCAAAAGAGAAGGCTCTGGCTCGTAATGTCATGGCTCTGCTATGTGTTGCTAGTGGAGGAATGTTGCCCGCAGTGTGTTTGTCAAGCATGGTTTAAATGATTTGAACAACAGGGATTCCCTCTTGGGAAGGCTTCTCAAACGAGTTTCCCCCTGGGAAAGCCACTTAAGGGATAGGATTGGACTTTGACGCCTTTGTTAGGAAATCATATTATTTGTGATAAAAATTTAATGAACTTTTTTTTTAAGAAGGATCTCAACCCATCGCTTCATTATACTGTGGAATTAGTTATTCAGCTTGTGACCCTTTTAATTAATTAATCTTGAAATGCTCCTATAATTGTTTGCCGTTGCAACAAGGTGTAATGTACGGAAATGTTTGTTGCTCAGCACCAAAATCAAAACATAAGAGTTGGATATTTATAATGTGTGAGGTTGTCTAGGTAATACTAGAATGAGTTACATGTGCAGTTTCATCCCACATGCTTATTTTTGCAAACTAAAATAGTAGCTGTGGTAGGGAGCAATTGGGGATTGAGACTGTGGTAGAGGAAAAGATTAAGTTTTTCCTCCCCCAATGGAGAGTTCCTGAGCCCGATCCTCCTCATGGCGGTTAGTTGGACATTATCAACAAGTATGTGTACAGACAGTGGATACTTGGAAGTTCATAAAGTCCTTCACCAATGGCTTCTCAGTAAACTTGGAAAACATGGGATAATAGGTCATTGTGGGCGCAATCCTAACCCCTTATGTCAGAGCTTTCCAGCACTGGTATAGCGGTGCCAATGGGATGTGTGCTGCATCCGGCAGTTGGGTGTCACTCACGGAGGCCTCCTCAAAGTAAGGGAATGTTTGTTCCCTTCTCCGGAGCTGCATTGCCCTTATGTCAGTGCTGGAAAGCACTGACATAAGGGGTTAGGATTGCGCCCTATATGGATTAGCCAGTGGTTCAAGACAGTAGCAGACCTCCACAGCCTCATGCGTCCATGATGGTGCCCCCCATGGGATGCCACTACCCCACTGCATGCAAATCCGCCCCTCCCCACTTACTTGGAGTGCAGAACACTTCGGGGAATCCTCCTGAAGCTTTCCTGACACTTTAAACTCTGCTTCTGGCAAACTGGACACACAGTTTTTGACCATGTGGGGCTTCTGCACAGTCCTAAAGGTGTGTGAGGCTCTGCACCCAGAACATTTGCCCCGTACATTTAATGGCAGGTCTTCCACTGGTTCAAGGACAGGATGTAGAGGATGGGATTAAACAGACAAATCTCACAATGGAAGTAAGTAAGAAGTTGGGTCCCACAGGAATCTGTATTAGAACTGTTGCTTCTTAATTTGTTCATCAATGATGTGGAGTAAGCAGTGAGGTGGCCAAGTTGCAAATGATACCAAATGTTTTAGGATAGTGAAAATTCAAGCAAACCAGAAAATCCAAAATCAACCCTCCATACTGGGTGAATGGCCAACCAAATGGTAAATGACATTCAGAATGAGCCAGTGTGATGAACCAGAGAGGTGGGCAAAATCCTAACCACACATGAACTGATGTAGACTGAAATGATAGTGTCTAACCAAGGAAGAGAACTTGGTGTTGTAGTGGGAAGCTCTGTTAAGATGTTGAGCTAGTGTGCCCCAGCTGCAGGGGGAAAAAAGGGTAAATTTCATGCTAGGGATTAACAGGCAAAAGATTGAAAATAAAACTGACACTGTTGTAATGCTCTTATATTAATCCATGCTGCAGCCACACTTGGAATCCTGTGTCCAATTCCACAGCATACCAAAAGGATGTGTACCCTTACTGAGCAAAGGCACTTTTAAAAGTGGTACTCCTCTTATATTTCTTAGGGGGAAGCATCTGTTTCTCTTCACCCTAGCATGGTGTCTTTTCTAGTGGCTTTTGCCGGTATATATTCTGTCTCTTTTTAGGTTGAGAGCTCTTTTGGGACAGGGAGTGACAATATTAATTGTTTTTATTTTTGCCGTGTCAGTCACTTTGTGCACTGTTTAGTTTTTTAGTTTGGTTTAGTTTAGTTTTAGAGTTTTTTAAGTTGAGAACAGTTAGTTGGTTGCCAGGTAACAGGCAACCAAACGGATTGGGGGCTGTAGCACTTTTCTTGTGAGGAAAGGCTGCAGCATTTGAGACTTTTTACTATGAACACTAAGGCCCAAATTCAACAGAACTTTAAGCACATTATTTAACCCTCAGCGTGTGTGTATGTGGGTATTTTACAGATAGAAATGGGGCCCCACCTGGATTGCCTCAGACCTAGTCATGAGTAGAATCACTTGTCTGGGGCTGCTCATTGGCCCAGATGGGTAGCTAAAATGCTCTGTCAACGTACCTGTAGGCTTTCAGAGGATGAATCAAAACTGCACGGAAATAGTGCCCCGAACGAAAGAGTGAGAGCATGAAGTGACCAGAGGTGCACATGGAAACACATAAAGAGAAGGCCACAGTTAAAACCCTTGGCAACATTTCTAGGAACTTCTAAGTCACATGGGAGTCTCAAAGCCATTTCAGACATGACACATAGCAACCAGCACAACACAGATTTGTCACCACCTGTGCGTTCAGCAGATTGCTGCCACTCACCCTTATTCTCTGACAAACATTGCTTTGTGTGATCTATGTCTAACCAAGCTTGCAATAAACTGCTGAATGGAGGATAGAAGAGCTTCCAGAGATGGGAGGGGGAAATGGTGGGGCTCTTCTCCTTCATCTTTTTATTCTCAAGTCCCACAGTCTGCTAGCAGCATTTTCTTTTTATCCTGACTATCCCTGTCCAGTCCTATGGGCTCATTGTGCTGGTGGAACCAGCATTCCGCTAGCTTCACCTGCTTCACTACTGTTGCAAAAGCATTTCCTGCAGCTCTTTCCAACAAGAGCACTGGCAGGAAAGCCAGAGCCTTCCGTTGCATGTCACCAGATTGCTGGACACCTGCCCTAGCAGTTAAGACATAGGAGGAGGTGGGAGTGGGTGGGGGGAGTGTGGGTGGGGAGGCTGCAGTAGGGGTTGATCTGGTGGCAATGGTGTGCACTGGGTTATATCCCCCTCCCGCAGACAGTCTCTCTTGCTCCCTTTCTCTCCTTGGACTTGTGCTACCTAAAGATCTGGCCCATTGCGGAGTGGTATGCTTACTGAGGTGTAAGGATATTTAAATCCCCTCCGAAGCTTCGTGATCTGCCCGCTCCCTCCCCCGCTGGATACAGCTCACCTCTTTTTGGTGTGGTTGCACCAGTGGGGAGGGGAAGAGGATAGGATTGGGGTCTCAATTTGCTAAACAGTTCTTTCCTTTGTTTGACATGGCTTCTGAACTACTATTCAACTACTCCTTCTATTCAAGGAGTAAAGAATGCTTATTGATTGTGTTCCATTCATTCTCTGGGTTCAACACAGAACAATCTCTTTCCTTCAAAAAGCTTATCAACGTTATTAAGAATATCTTAGCCAGTATGTTCTGCCCAGTAGATTGCATGTTTAGCTGTACACCTAAAAAAAAAAAATGCAGGGTGAGACGTGGATAGGGTTGGGAGAAAATGGTTTTATTTTTTTGAAGATTTTGGTGTTTTCAAAAAGTTAGAACAGCAGAAAGCAGTGTTACGTGTTTTATTCAAAATTTACATTATAATTATAAATGTTAATTGTTTTAATATAATCACTTTTACCAGTGTACTAGGTAGGTGATTTAGGTGGTGTAGTGTCAGCAAATGCAGCCATGGGTCATTACCCATGACCTCCCCCCATTAAATAATAAATAAAAATCAAATAAAAGAGCTTTTTCACAGATTTTTTGGATTTTTTTTACAAAAATGAGAAGTCAAAAAGCAGTGTTATTTGTTTTTACTTCACTATCACTCTTTTCTCTCACTGCTAGATATGGGGAATTTAAAAGGGTGCTGATACTGAGAGGAGAATCCTATTGCTTCTGGGCAACATTGCCTGGTTAGCAGGCCCAATGGTGAGGCTTCCCAGGTGGCACTGAACAATAGCATAAGATGGTCCAGAGACTTCAGGGGTCAACTAGTGAGCTCTTTAATGGATATGGGCTCTTGAGCCCATGGCTAACCTGCCCACACCTCAACACTACACCTATAACTTGATGACCCACCCCTTAAACAAACTCAGGTGTTTTGTTCTGTCATTGCACTTCTGATTGGTTGATTTGTTTCAGCATTTTAGATGGCAAGCCAACTCGAATGCTGTGGCAGAAAGATGGTATTTTAATGCAGTAAGTAAATACAAATCGGAATCTTTGTATTCATGGGTCTGGAACCTTCAATTCATGGGACTGGATTGTCTGATCATGGCCGCCGTGTGCACTACAGTGTCTAGAAATGGTTTGGTTATTGGAGACGGTACATCCTTTTCACTCTCTCTTTCACTCCCTTCCCCTCTCCAGGTCAATTCTGCTGCATATACATTCCAGTAATGTGTGCTAATGTAAGGAGTATTACAATACATAAATATTCTGTACGTGCAAATACATAGCTATCATTAATATTCTCTCACACCTTCTGCTATCCTGCTTTTCATTAACTTAGCACCACCCAATTACCAGAGGGAAAATAGGCCACAGCTTGATTTGCTTAGCACAGAATTACACAAATAAACATAAAGTAATGAATGTTCCCCACTGGTTCAAAGTTAATACTGTTGACTTCGCCAGTGGGCAGGCCCCCTCCATTCATTATAAACTTCTCACGCTAGAGGATGGATCCAAAAGAAATTACCTGGATGCAACAGAAAAGCTATTCTTCCTAGTCATGCTTCTCGGTGGTTAAAATTAATCAGCTCTTAAAAACTCATTTTCAAATGTTCTCCCTTCCTGGAACATCTCACTTTCCCATCTGCATCTCCATCTACTGAAGAACCCCTGCAAATAAGCCCAGGAAACCCCACCTCCTGCAGTTGCTTCTGCTCCTCCTGTGAAGCGGGCATGGCTCCTTGCTCTGTGTTTGGTGGCAATTTGGCAGGACAGGTATATCCTTTTGCAAAGCATGTGACACTTTCTGAACCCTTAAATGGCCTGTAAAATGAGAAACGTTTGTCTTCTATGTGTGCAGCTTGACACTTCTGAACTCTTGGAGTGGTTGTAAAATTCTGCCCAAAAATGTGGCAATAGAATGATTTGTGCAATCTAATCTGCATGATCTAACAAAGAAGCTGACGTAATTCACTGCTGCACTAATGGTCCCGGGTTTTTTTGTACATTTGCTGACAGATTAGGAGCCCAATCCTGAGCTCCCGTGGCGCATGGCTGCTGCCACATCCTGCGCACCCACAGCAGCCATGGGCAGCACCTCAGGAGAAGGGGACTTTCGCCCTCTTCCTCTGGGTAAAGGGAGTAGCCCCGCAATGGGGCTACTTGATTCACCGCCGACCAAAAGGTTGGCAGTGAGGTAAGAGCCTTTGTGTCATGTGCTGAGCCTGATATGAAGGCTCAGGATTCAGTGGAGCATCGCTCCACTGATCCCTCTTCCCTCCTTCCCCTGGCACACCTCCTCCTGCCCTCTCCCTGCCTCCCACCTCCCCATCATGCTTAAGCTTTTGTGTAGACTTCAAACATGTGAACCCCAAAAATTCCAGTCCAAACATTTGGTGGGCTGTGACATCTCGGTATTATGATGGTGGTGGTGGTGGCGGTGGGAGTACATGCCTGAAAAGGTGTTAGAAAATGAGCAGGTCAAAGCCTTATGGGACCTCAAAATCCAGACAGATAAAAAATTGGGACACATCGAATCAAGAAAAAACAATTGGAAAAGATCACAAAATACAAAGACCTGGACATTCAAATGCAGCACCTTTGGAAAAAGAAAGTCACAACCATCCCTATGGTCATTGGTGCACTAGGTGCAATCCCCAAGGCCCTTAAGAAATATCTGGCCAATACAGGCATTGAAAAGATAACAAATGGACAACTGCAAAGAGCTGCACTACTAGAAACATTATCTGGCCATATCTCACCAGTTCTTAAACTCATGGGTAGAGATTGAACTAGTGAGCACTCAAAAAATCCCAGTCAAAACTTCTGGTGGGCTGTGATAACACTGATAGTAATTAGAACAATAAGAAGAATAACAATAAGTTCCAGTTCTCAAAAAAAGAGAGAAAAATTATTGAGCAAATTCTGAGCTCTGTAGATAATATCTTGCTCGGAAGAATGCCTCTCTACTAACTGAACAAGAAACAACAGTTCTTTGGGGCCTGAACCAAGCAACCAAACTTTGTATCACTGTAATGGTTTAAAAAAAGAAAAACTTTGTCCTTTCACTTTAGCTTCCTACAATGAATTCACTGTGTGTATTAATTCTCCCTTCACTTCATTTAGCAGCCCAGCATGAATGGATCTGGAAACAGCACAAGGTTTTGCTTTGTCTTTGGTGACAGCATTTTGAAATTAAATCACTGAAAGCAAAAAAAAGGGGGGGAGAGCGGGTGGGAGCAAAAATGGAGTCTGTAGCTTGCTTAGACCTCAGCCCAGCAGGCTGGGGCCTCCTTGGTCTGTTCAGATATATACAGGTAGAGGCCCTTGAAAACAATCTCTCCAGTAATTTCACAAGTGTCCCTGAGTCTTCCGTCTTCTTGATTCATTGTCTGCACAAGCACAAATGTCTATTGAGAGGACAACTTTTCGAATCCGTGGTGATCCCTCTTTCGAGATCACCAGACTCAAAATGTTAGTTCTAAAGAATGTCGTAGACCTTGTAATTGATGGCAGTCACTCATAAATCTGCGCAGAACTTCAAGAATGTACTCCAAATATTTTTTCCTTCTCAGGTGGTGATAAACCACTATCGTTCATACAGTGAGGGAAAATAGTCTGCAGCTCCAGTTCATTTCAAGGAAAGTTATAAGAAAAAGAAGAGAATCCAGCTTTACCAGTTAGACATATATATAGGGGTGCAACACTGAGTGGATTAAATGATTAATCATTAAACATTTTCAATTAATTAAAAAGGTGTCCCTGATGAATTGGGTAGATGATTTAAAAAATAATAATTTTAGCAGAAGAATTTATAAGGCATAATTTATAAGGTGCCTTTTTTCACACCCATATGGGAATGCCTCTTCTAAAATCTCTCCTGCTACAACATGTGCATGTGGGCACATCATATAAAAACAAATGCTATCTCTTTTTTTTTCTGCTCACAGTTTTGTGCATTTGTAAGAGACTTTATGCAGATATGATCAATAAATAGTTGTTTAAAATGCATATGTTTAATCAAGTAAACATTAATTGACTAACAGCACTAAAGGTGTATCAGAATATCAGTTCTCACAGTTACCTTTTCTCTCTTCAGCCATGCTTGAATGAGACCGGTCACTTTGGGCTTGCATCCAAACTTACTTCCCCATTCTGATAGCTACTTCAGTTAACGTAAGCACAGTTTTCTCAGTGAAGGAAATCTCTGCGTGAATACAACTGTCCTACTGTTCAGAGGAAGAGAGAGGTAAGTTCGGACCTAAGCTTTTCTGCCTGGCAAGTACCTCACTCACAAATGCAGTTGAAGTAGACTTGCACCAGCAGTATAGTGTGTCAGCCGACAGTAGTGTCCACATATAATCCCTCCATTATGCTATGACTTTCACATCTTCAGTGTTTATTCTTGGGTTGCATCCCTATGCATTCTTATTTCGGAGTAAGCACCACTGAACCAAATGGGATAGGCCTATGGCATACAATTGCTCCTGCATACGATTGCTCTGTTACTTTTATAGTCATTCAGATGTTCCATATTCCATGCATCCTTCATCTTTTTGGTCTCCACAACAATGTGTGTGTGTGTGTGGGGGGGGGGGGGTGATTGACAATATAATTTTCCTAATCTTGAAGTCCACCCAAGACAACAGACACAACGTTTGCCTGGTGCCCTCCCCTGCATCTGGCATTCTGAGGTAACCCACTTCTAAAATCAGGAGATTGCCCATAACCCATATCAACGTAACACGCATTTGTCTGGCCCATTTGTCACTGCAGACAAATGCTGTACTCCATGATGTCGGCAAGGAAGCAGGGCTTAGAAGAACATGAGAATGGAGGCCTGGTTTTAAAGCACACTCTCATGGACACTGTACAGCACCCATGTTTTAATCCATCAAGGCATAGGATTTTTTTTTCTCTTTTCTCTTTCTCTTTTTTCTCTTGTTTCACTTAAGATTTTAATTCCAGCACTGTTTTATTCAGCATTTGCTTGGGGTTTCAATATTTGTTTTAATTCCACCTGACCCCTCCTTGTCTTCAGTATAATCTCATATTATTCAGATATTACACTATTGGGTGAATGAGACAGAATGCGACATGAGGAACTGCATTAGAAGGGGAATTGCCCTGCCCCACAAAACAAGCACAAACCCCTTCCTTGAACCAACTATGGGGAGGAGAGGGCAAGAAAGAGAGTTTGACTGCACTTATGCCACTGTGCAATCATAAGTTAGGATACTTATATCAAGCGTGGCATGCTCCGATACAAACTTTTAGATCTTCTGGGGTGCCCTTTCTCCTTCTCACCCCCACCTTCTACCCACCAAGAACAGACTAGAGGCCTTTTCTGAAGAGCTCCAGTTGTGAAATGCCCTTCCTACCACTATACACCAGGCAGCTATGCTGACGTGTTTTTTGGCACCAGGAAAAGATACCTTAACTCACCCAGAGTGCAATCCTAAGATTGCATTGGGCTGGCATCAGTCCCTTACACCAGCTAAGGAGTGTTGCAAATGTGCCATAAGGCACAGCTGCTCCCCCTTTCTAGTTGGGGAAGCCAGCGCAAGGACATGTGCTGGCATCCCCACAACAGAGAAAGCTGTGGCAGAAGTGAGTACAGTGGGCCACCAGCACCAGGGGTTTGGGAAGGGCATTCTGGGGCAGCAGGAGAGCAGGTGGCAGGCAGATTGGTGGGCAGAATGGGCCTGGGAGGGGGGTGGGACCAGCCTCTGGCACTTAGGCTGCATCCTAGCCCCCCTTTTGAGCAGCCCACCTAACTACAAACTGCTTGGAATTGCGCGAGCAATTTAGCTGGCGTAGATCTGAGTAGCCCCATTGCAGTGGCTGGGGCAGTGCTCGGGGTATGGAGAAAAATATCCCCTTGCCCCAAGTTGTGCCATAGTCACCTCAACCCTGCATTGGATACAGCACAGGCCAAACAGCCGGCCTGTTCCAGTGCATGTTAAGATTGGGCAGCCAGGCTGTTAACTCCATATTTAAACATGCTTTATCACTGTTGTTTTATCACTCTTCAGTTTGGCACCTTTGTTTTCAGTTGCTGTGACATTCTCCTTCTCAATGTGCTGCATGTTTTGTGTGTGTATGTGTAAACTGTAAGCCGCCTCAGCATTTTATGGAGAAGTGGAGGCACAAAGGTATTTAAAAGTGAAATAAAGCATTGGACATCAACTCTGCTGATGGATTGGCTAACAGAGAGCCTCCCTCCTCGGAGTTGTTTTCAGTGACCTGTTGTGTTGACTACTTACTTTTGAAACCCTGTTTGAACAAAAATGAAAGTGTGTACACCTCTCGGCCAGAGGTGGGGAGAAACCCAGTCATTGCGGATTCACATCCATTTAATCTGTTCATGTGTATGCGGACTTTTAAATGGATCTATTTTAGCATTCGATTGAGCTAAAACAAATAGAGTGGGAGCAAAAAAAGAAAAAAGCCATGTCAGCTATAAAGCAGCCAGATGGCAACTCCCCTTGCAAGGGTACTCAGCCTGGCTCCAGTTTTTGCCTGCCTTTGACCCTAGCAAAGCATTATGTTACATCCTAGCTTCACTGCCTTTCTGATACATTTTCCCCCCACTGTTCCATCTCGGGGCTAAGATTTGGACTCTAGGAACCTTGACCAGAGCTGTGATCCCACAAAACCTTCTTCTCTCATTCCTGTTTGTCCTTAGACAGGATATGCTTTATATCCCCCGCCAGCTTTCCTCTTAAAAGAGTGCTACCTTTTATATCCCTTCATTATTTCCATACATTGGCACTATCCTCAACGTATTTCATCTCCATCCAATCGTCCTTGACATGAGAGGTCTGCTGTATTTGTGAATGCCCGAACAATAGGGACTGTATATTTAAACATTTTTTGCCCAGCAAAACATTTTTTTTCCTCAAGTCACGTTGGATCAGATAAATGTAGATTTCTCTGCAGATGGTGCCAGAATCACTCTCACATTATGGATGATTCCACACTTGCTGATTCATTGTTACAAATCGGATACGTTTCACACTCATTTCCCTCAGTAAAAAAGCGCATGTATTTTACACACATGCTGTACTATTGCACACAGAACGCCAGTAGCAGGTTCTGTGAGTACTTGTATTACAATAAATAGACAACAGAGTATTACAGAATCCTACATTCCCCTGTACCGCAAATTTATGTGCTTGTGAATATAGTCATAGATACTGTAGATGTAGATTAGATATTACATAGATATATATACCTCTATAATTGGGGCAGGCACAGAGTGTGATGTAAATCATTTTAGTAAGTCAGATTAAAGGTGCTATTATTCATGGCAATGTAATACTATCTATAATTTCTGTGTTAAACTTGACATTATAAATCCTTTAATCTGAGTATTTAAAAGCTGCTCCATGGCTCATTTTTCAAACGCGATTCCCGTTAACACATTTACTGCTAATGAACCCCTAACATGTTCTCTCTTTCTTAGATAAACGTTGTTGACCAACATTATTATTTGCTCCTCACATAATTTTTTTTTTTTTTTGGCTTTATAATTTAATTGCTTCAGTACAAAAAAAAAAAAAAAGAATACACCAATAATGCATTTTTAATTACACTTCCCAGGTGACCTATGTAAAAAAAGATCTTATAATGAAGCCACCATAATTAGCCTGTCACAGTCCAGTTTGGGGCTATTGTTTAGTTGTCCTTTCTAGGATTCATCTTCCCCTGACCAGAATTCTAAAACCTTACGCATTATCTCCCATAACGCTTAGGAAGGTATTATAAATGTGGGCCATACTGGCAGCAGCAAGCTTTCTAATTATTGTCAACCATTTCTAGTGTGACGTGATAGATTCCCTTGAGAACTGAAACAACAGCCCACTCCAGGATTTATAATAGGCCCTAGAGCCGAAGCTGTTGTAGACAGAGCTGTTTCCCTCAGGATAGATAATTGGTTTACATAGCAGCTCAACATCTGAACTAAATTCATGAGGGTTTTTTCTTTTCTTTTTGGTGACTCTGTTTTCCCCTACTTAATATACAAAACCATTTTGGTGTATGCAATGCAATCTGACTTACTGTTTCATAGCAGCATAGCTACACCCGGAATGCTAAAAACCACTCTCAGAGTATATTTTCATGCATGAAGCACTAAAATATTATTAAGATCAGTTTCAGTGATACTTAATTAAGGAAAACATTCTTCGAAAATGCTACTCCTCTGGAACTTGAAAACACAGGAAGTGTTGATGATTTATACCTCATGGAATGTAGCCCTTTAGAATTTTTGCTTCTCATTACATTGCAAAGTGGTTGTTTTTTTTCCCCTTGTGATTGGGTGTACAAAACACATAGTTCCATTGGCTGAGAATGCACTGCTAGAACAAACCAGAGGTTCTGAGACCCCACCAACTATATGAGCATGTGTTTGAGGAAAGGAACACTATCTGAATGGGTCTGGCTTCACTAGATAAGGAACATGGTGGGAACAGAAAGTGCAGCAAAACCAGTAAAAGGAAGTGGAACATGTAGGTCTTTTTTGGTGCCTGGTCCTCACAAATCTCTTTTCAGTGACAGGACCTAATTAGCATGGAGCATATGAAGTAAGTTCATTTCTTTTACCACTGAGTGACTACAGAGATTTACTTTAGAGTTATTGCTAGTAGTACTAGTACTACTAGTACGACAATAGCACAGTAACTACTAGTAGCCACAACTAGTAGTAACAATAGAGAGTTGTATACCTTTGAGATAGATAGCAAAAAGAGCTTCCAGATCAGATCACGGTGTTTTTCAGGGCAAGGCAAGGGTGAGGTGGATTTTGTTTGGGGTTCTCTTCCAAGATCTATCCTCAAAACATTTACATTACAATTCTGTACATACTCACCTCAGAGTAAGTCCCACTGAGCTTGTAGGACTTACTTCTGAGTAGACATATATAGAAATGCATTATTAGAAACACTATTGACCATTTAATGGCCCCTCCCCCGTGCCAGTGCAGCTGTGCCAAGAAGGCATGTGCTGTCAGCAGCGTGGTGGTGGAGCAGAAGGATTCAGAAAGGAGAGTTGAATCTGCTTTCCCCTCTGTAAGCCTCCTTCCCCACAGTGGGCCTGTGATCTTAGTGGCAAAAGTCTGAGGAGAGAAAGGGGAGGCTGCCACTGGAGAGGGGGATAGGATCCAGCACACACCATTGCCACCAGATTCACCCCATCCTGCAGTCTCCCCACCCACGTTCCTCCCCCTTCCTGCCCAGTTTTGCCCCCTCCCCACTCCTGCCCTTCTCCCACCCCCTCCTGTCTCCAGCAATGGCTTACCTGCTCTGGTGGGTAGCCAGCATGGCAATGATGTACATGGGAAGTCCCCAACCTTCCTGGTGGCATTCCAGCAGCATGTTCTACTGGAGTACGCTTTATGGTTGCCTTACAGCAGTTAGTGCTGGCAGAATGATAGCTCCACCAATGGGGCAACCCAATAGGATTGGGCTATAAAAGGCATTTTTAGTGTTGCTTGTGAAACAGTCCTCGGTGGCTTCTGCTTCACGCAGGCAAAATGTTTAACACAAGTGTTTTTAATGTACAGTACACTACATATGGTTAAGAAGGATACATCAGGAGGACACATGTCCTCTGAATGCTAAAACATGAAACAAGATCCATTAAAAAAAACCAAGTTTCTCACAGGAACAGAAAAGAAATGAGGGGAAAAAAATCAGCCATGTGAGTTGTCAAATGTAACCTTTTGGCATTCTAATAAACTGTTGCTTAGATAGAAATATCAAGCTATTACTAATGGCTATTAATGTGTACATGCTTCATGTAATTTTATAGTATCTTATTTTAATATCTGTAATTTTAATGAATTGCAATTTAGGAAAGAAACAATTTTCATTTAGTTTATATAACATAATTATGGACCAAATTAACCCCACAGTAGTCTTAATTACATTTAGTTTCGTTAGGCTGATCAAGCAATTAACATGCCACTGTATTTTGGAAGGAAAAACCAAGTTGTTACAGTCTTTCTTTAGAGGGGGTGGGGGGGAAAACATGTACTTGTTCATCTCATGTGTAGTCACCGTGTAAAACTGTCCCTTGGAATAATTTGGGGGAATCAAGAGCATGTCACAGTACACTGGAGCAAAGGAATGAAAAGCAGTGACACCTTTTTCTGCATCCAGGCCTCATTCTGCCATGGTCCTTCGCAGATATAATTTATTTATATAAAAAAATTTCTAGCCAGCCTTCCAACCTTCAAGACAGCTGACACATTCATAATTTCTTTTGTCTGTTACTTCTGCTTCTTGGATCAAGGGGATCTCACGAACTTCCTTTTAATTGGGAAATAGCTTGCGATTGATAACGAAGGCCATAGATACCAATACAATATCTCCGTTAAGGTCTCTCGAGTGTCATTCAGAATCATGCAAAAATACTGCACCTGTAAAAATGCTCTTAATCACTATATTGATGAAACCGTTGACAAAAGGAAGAACAAAATGAATCTCATAAAGGGACTTTTCAAAGTCCTTATTCCAATATGACAGAAGACGTGGTGAGCTATAAAGGTAGCATAATGCATTTATTCTGTTCCAGCAAGGGCAATGGGAGTTTCTCTCATTTTGCAAGTTGCATGTTCGATGAAACCAAACAAATTATTTTTTTAAAAAAACCCTTGCTGAACGGTTGTGTTATTTCAGTGCAGTTCACCATCCGTTCATTCATAATGCCACTCTCCTCCTTTGCCCTTCTGGTCCTCTGCATCATTTGCCCATGTTTCTGTTTAATCTGATTGACTATGGCAACCTGCACAACTTAGTTTATGAACATTTGTGATGTCATCACATCTGTCATAAGCAGCATCAACAAAAGCATTTGAGTCACCACTGTCAATGTTATTAAATGGCAAAGAGGGCAAGTGAGACCAAGGACAGTGAGGGCAAAGTAGAAAAAGGGAAATGGTCCTGAAAAGATCAGCATCAAAACAACAGGAACTTGTCTGCAATGACTGCTGAACGTAGAGGCACTTTCAACCCTGCTCCCCCAAAAGAAAAGATTTAAAACAAGGTGGGTTCTTGAGTTCAGGTTTCCCTGCTGTAAGTTCAGCACTCTAAGGACGCAAACGTAACGTGCCGTAAAGCACAAGGGGAAGACAGGCCGGCACTCCGAGAAGCGCCAGCCTGCAGAGGCTGACATAAGTCTCCGCGCTGGCTTCCCACCTGTGCCGACACAAGCGGAAAAGGTAGGCATGGGGGAGGTGAAGAGGAGGGAGGGAGGGATTCCTGGGTGGGGGGAGGGCAGGCGATAGGCGGCCCTGGGGGTGGGCAGGGAGCAGGAGGCGGGGCTGGGATCCAGCAGTTACGCCAGATCCCAACCCCCATTCCCAGGGAGAATGGAGTAGCTTCAAGCCGCTCTGCTCTCCTTGGACTTCTGCCACCTCCAGAGGTGGCGCAAGTCTGAGGAGACCCATTGTGGCCAGCAGCCCTTACCCAGGGGTAAGGGGAAACATTTCCCCTTACCTCTGGCTGAGCTGCTTCTGAATACAGTGCAAGCCTCCTGGCTTGCTTGTTCCAGCGCAGGTTAGAATTGCACTCTAACTGTTATAGATTTGCCCTCTGGCCCCCGGCAACTTCACACCAGCACTGTTTAGGTGCTCCAGCCTGATTCATGAAACTTCAAGCCTGGGCACTAAGGTATGTGGAACTGATGCAGAGAAAGAGTGAAAGCTACAGACCATTCTTAAACAGTTGAAATAAACATGGATATGACCATACAAAGTGTGCAGTTCTATTTATTTACTGATAACGCCCTCCTTTGTTAAAAATGAACAGAAGGGGGTTGAAAGAAAGGTAAAATATATAGCACAACAGGTTTGCCATTGATTGGTTAAAGAGGGAGCCTGCCACATGTCCCTGGGCGGGACTTCCACATGTGGCACTGAAAAGACCATGTCCCTGGTACCTTCCAAACTAATCTCTGTTAACAGTGGTCAGTTAAAAAGTCCTGATATTGTAGCCTGCCGTGTTTTAAAAGAAATCACTTTACCAAGCAAAGGAGAGTAAAGCAATCACTTTTCAAAGCTCCCTTTTGAAAAATGAAAGAAGACAACTTTCTAAAGTCGCTATCACCAGATCTTAAGTAGCATTTTACAGATGACTCCTACAGACAGTCAAAAGTTCGTTAACTCGCTTTCTACTTTACGTGTGGCATGGGAATGTCATTTCTTTACATTTTGAATGGAAAAATTGCACCTCTGTCTCCAATAAGTCATTGAAATGCACATTATATTGACTTCTCCGTTTAAAATATAGTGCTTTATAGAATCTTTATGCGCACTTGCTATCCAATTAACACTTATTTGAAACATCGGCAGTGTCTTTATCCTCGCGGCAATGGAACTCTGCTTTTAACCTTATGTACATCTGCACTGTAGCCCATACCTCGACTCATTTCACCCAGAGCTGCTGCCCTATCCAAAACTGGAGATGGCTGTAGAATAGTTGTGCCAAAAATTCCATTAAGTGCAAGGTTAAGACAGAAGGCTCGGACAACTGAAATCCCAAACTGCAAGGAAATACAAGGCTGAACATAAAGGAGGCTTCTGCAGTTGGTCCTGCACACCGTTCATGTACAAGACGCCACAATTAAGGGTTAGAAAAGATAAATAATATCAAGGTTTAAGCATATGCTGTTGACTTTTCAGCGTCTACCTGCCCAGTCTACTGCCCATAGTGTAGTATGATTTGTATTTTTAAATTGTGTTTTTATTGTTATTAATTCTTTTTCCTTTTGGAAAGTCTCCCACAGAATAGTGGGCTCCCCTTATCCGCGGGCTTAGCATCCATGGATTTCGGACACAGCTTCCCCTTGCCTCAGGCCTCCCAGGCATATCTAAAAGGTACTTCCAGATTGTGCCAGAGACTTCTATTTGAGGCCTAACCGCAGACGCAATTATTCATGGAATAAACTCTAACATGTAGGTTCATATGTAGGATTCACTGGTTTGGCCATACACTATGCATAAACAACTCTTGCCTCGTCAAGCAAGCATATAATACCAAACGTACTGGAAAAAAGACCAAGAGGAAGACTAAAGAAAAGATGGCTTAATAATATCCTAGAGCAGCGATCTCCAAACTGGAGACTGCTGCACTACAAAAACTCCTTCCCTGTCCTAAGTAGCTGTTACTGTTCTTCTGCTCTGCTGCTTTGTTCTCCAGCCTTGTGGGCATAGGGACACCCTGGGAAGTCACGTTTGTGGTCTGGACATTCTGTCACAAAGCCTGCTGGGGCATCAGACCATAATTGTGACTGCCCAGAGTGTTCCTTTGCCCACGTGGCTAGAGAAAAAAGCAGAGGAGCAGCAGAATAGTAACTGCTGTTCACAGAGGGGAGGTATTTGGGTGACCACCTGATCTGGCCCACGGGCCAGGGTTTGGCAAGCCCTGTCCTAGAGGATTTGAAATATGCAAAATGTGGTTTACCAACTGCCACACAACTTTGTCAGTCTCTCAAGGGATGGCTTAATATCATTGAGGATGCTGCTATGTTGTTTTAATGCGAACTTGTTTTATAACATGGCCATTGACAACATGCAAAAAGTGAAAGAAGGAATTTGAAATTCATGGAGGGTCCTGGAACGGGTCCCCCACAGATACCAAGGGCCCACAGTATTGGAATGCATGTGAAGTTGCCCTCTGCCGAGTCAGACCATTGTCTGCCTAGGTCAGTATTGACTGATGATAGCTCTCCAGGAATTCAGACTGGAATTTAGGGATTGGGCCTGAAACTTTCTGCATGCAAAGCAGGTGCTCTACCACTGAATACCCCTTCCTAACTCATATATATTTAAGCATCAAATATGGATGCTTAAATTAAAACCCGTCTATATGCATCTATATTTGATTTTCATATGTGGTTCTCATATTTCCCCCCGCAGATGTCCTCTCTCGGCTTTATGGGGTTTTAGATGTCCTTTGAAATCTCATGTCACAACACAGATACAGCTCAGTGTTTTTGGTTTTTGCCATCTTTGCCTTTGGCCATATAAATTGACCTAAAGGAATGCATTTCGCCTTCACTCAGTGCTGTTTTTGGCCCACTAAATTGGCCACTGTGGACTTCAGGTATTATTTAAGATGTAAGTGTCAGATATTATTTATCCAAGTGTTTATTATTATTCTCAAATGTTTCCAGGTGATGATTGCAATGACATTTGATGTATTCCCTTGCACTGGAACCTGAGTTCAAGCTAAGACATTCCTTTCCCCTCGCTTTCTGCCATGTCTGCCACAGTGCCCACACATCCCATTTTTTTCTCCCTAGTCTCAATCACTCATCCTTCCTTTTCAGCTGCCTTCATTTCCTCCTACCTATGTCCATTGCCCAACTCATTATCACAGAACGTCTGATCCCACTTCTTTATAGGGAGGCCCTGTTCAAGTTGGAAAACTGTTCCAATCACAGGCTGTAGCTCACTGGAAGAGCAAATGCAACATTGGAAGAAGGCCCCAGGTTGAATCACTGGCATCCCAGGTTAAAACAATCTCACCGTGGAGAGCAGGTGCCAGTCAGAGTTAGATAATACTGGACTACCTTCAGACCCCAGTGTTGGGACAGTGTCAGAGTTCCCCCGCTCCCCACAGACCCTGACTTACCAGGGCAGGGGTCCCAGAAGGCAGACAGCAGCAGCCAGGGCCCCATACTAGGTCAATGGATACCAGGGGTGGGGCCAGGAATGCCTAAGGGCCAGTAGCTGCCAGCAGCTGCTCCTTTCAATCCCTCAGGCAGGAAGGGGAGGGGCAAGAGGAAGCAAGAAGCCCCATAAGAGGCAGGAGGTGGGTGATGACAGAGAGCAGAAAGAGAGGTGAGGCAGGGCAGTCAACAGTGCCTGCCCAGGACCAGGCCAAACCAGGGAAGAGGACCAGGTGCCTTAACCCCCTTCCTCTGAAGCAAGTCTGAGGCCTCTCGCTGGGGTATGCCTGCCTCAAACCCCTACAGACAGAAACAGGTCTGGTCACCCCAGTGGATCTTTGCTGGAGACTAGATACGGAGAGTGCATCCTTGTTGATCCTGCTGACCTTTCAGCATTGACCATGGTATCGTTCTGTGACATCGGGCTGGACTGGGGCTAGGGAGCATTGCTCCACTACTTTCTGGCTGGGAAATGTTGGTATTAGGGACCCTTGCACATTGTCCTGGCCTTTGGCTTATGGTATGCTGCAGGTGCAATCCTGTTCTCCATATTATTTAATAGCTACATGAAACTGGATAGTGAACATCCAGATCATCCAGGGATTGGAACTGGCAGACCTCATAATAGTGGTCCATGCATTGGTGACATTGTCTCTTGATTACTGTAATGTGCTCTACGTGGGGCTGCCTTTAAAGCCTGTTCAGAAGTGTAAAACATGGCAGGCATTGTGGTTATGGGAGCAAGATGATTTGACTATTGGACCTCTTCTGGCTGCTGGTTCCTTTTGGAATAAAATTCAAAGCACTGGCTTTGACTTTTAAAGGCCTTCATGACTTGAGGCCAGGGTATCTCAAGGACCCTTTCATCTCATTCCATATATTATTATTATTGTTATTATTATTATTGTTATTGTTATTATTATTATTAAACAGTATTTATATACCGCTTTTCAACTAAAAGTTCACAAAGCGGTTTACAGAGAAAAATCAAATAACTAAATGGCTCCCTGTCCCAAAAGGGCTCACAATCTAAAAAGATGCAAAAGAATACCAGCAGACAGCCACTAGAACAGACACTGCTGGGGTGAGGAGGGCCAGTTACTCTCCCCCTGCTAAAATAAGAGTTTTTTGGGGGTTTTTTATAAAAAAAAATATATATAAAAAAATATATGGGAGCTTCTCATGCATGCTGCCTGAGCCTACATTGTGACTGGTGGCAAAAAGGAGGGCCTTCTCTGTAGTGGCACCACAGCTGTGAAACCCCCTCCATATTGAGTTGGGGTGGGACCTTCCCTATTGGCCTTCTAGTGGGGTGTAAGGGCACAATCCTGTCCAGGGATGGGGCATCATATACAGGGCCTCTGGTGCTATCTCAGTGGAAAGGGGGGCAAGAGAAATGAGAAGGGGTAATGCTTACTTCAGTTTTGATCACTGTATGGTTCCAGATGAGACTCCTCAGAGCTATGCCAGCTTTGTTGCTGGTGTAGCTCTGAGGAGTCCGCTGGGGGTATCTAAGGTGCCGAACGGGGGATTGAGATCAGGCTGCTGCTGGCTGTTTGTCCCACCCCAAACTCCACCCCCTTCCCACCTCTCCTCTGCACTGTCCTGCCAGTGGTGTATGGCTTCCTGGGGGATACCATGGCAGCCATGAGGCTGCCGCTGGTGTTGGGGCTTCTACAATTTTTTATTTATAATAAATAAATTTATAATAATAATACAATGGTGGGGCCTAACGGTATAGTAGCACTTCAACAAGGGCCAGAATACTTTTATTTTGGACTGCTTTAGCTTCTTTATGATTGTTATTCTGTTTTGGCTGCTTTATTGTTTATTTTTTAATGTTTTATCAATTCAATTTCAACAACCTTTAACGGCATAATAAAAGTTATTACGGCATACATAAATAAACAACATATATATTATATATTTACATTTTTTTGTATTTTAACTTTAGTTGTTAGCCACCTAGGGCCTTTTTTTTAAAAAAGGGGGAAAGCTGAGTATAAGTATTGTAAAATAAACTGTCCTGTGAAATGGGGGGGGGGGTATCTTTAAAATGATGAAAGTTTCCACTTCAAAAGTTAGTATGCTACTCTAACACCACCACCACCCCCCATAACATTGTACTTTTCTTGAAACACATATACCTTTTCTTTCCATCTCCAAAGGGACTATCAAGGAGGTTTCCAACTAAGCATTTATAAACTAACATAAAAACTACACTAACTTAAAACCAGAGTAATGACAAAATCAAAGAGGCCAAGGCAGACTATAATACTGAAACCACACTGAATATCTTAGCAATTTCAGCTAAGAAGTATTAACATTATGAAATACTCAGAATTCCACAAAATCTCCTACTCAGTTACTCCCTACTGAATAATGACAATGTTTTCATAGTGGTAACGGAATAAAATATCCACTAGAAAAATATTTTATTATCTCAGCACAGATGGCATTTGAAAGATGAGAATGTGTTTCTGTTAACTCAATGAAAAAAAAAAATTCATTTTTTCTTAAAATAAACCTGGCTTCAACACATATAGACCTTGATCCAGTGCAGTGCATGTGTGGAGACAGGGTTCTGCATGGAAATAGATTGCATAGATTCTCTCATGGAATTCTTTCATAGAGTCTAGAATCTCTCATAGAATCTCTCATAGATTCTAGACTCATGCATAGATTTCTGCATGGAAATCTACCTTCAGATATATACATGAGGATGCTGCTGGAGATTAGAATTCCCACAGCTAGAATTCCAACTCGTTCAGGCAGGTATCTTGTTGTCCAAATCACTGGGAAATGTAGTCATGCTATCCTGGAAGCCAAATTTACAGCCTGATTCTAACAGTGCCTATGCTGCCGGAACGAGCGTTCAGTCACACAATGTGCTTTCCTTCTGTCCTGAAAGGTGACACACTGGAGCATGTGAGCTAGCCACTGCTGGAAGCGGCAAGTAGCCAGATCAATGTACTAGCTGGTGACTGATGCCTGCTGAAGATGGTGCAGGGGGTGGGAGGGAGGGAGGGAGGGAGGAAGTGGAATGGGGTGCAGGTGGACAAAACAGGAAGGTGGATTTGTCCTCGGAAGGGGGGGGGGAGTTCAGTGGCAGCACTCCACCTTCACAGCTCCATACAAATTTGTACCAGCATTATCGCTGGTCGAGGTCTGAGTAGACCCACTGGGCCGGCACAGGACATGGGAACAAATGTTCCCTTGCCCTAAGAAGGCCTAAACTCTCTTACAGAATGCAGTGGATGCTACTCAATGCCCATGCCACCTCCCCATGTAGGAGTTGCAATGGATTGAGCCATTAGATTCAGTGACTCTAAGCCAGCCATTTTCAATCTTTTTCAGCTCGCGGCACACTGACATGGCACTAAAATTGTCAAGGCACACTACCAGTTTTTTTACTTGTATTAAATTACTGCATTACAATTAATTTTAATACAAGTAGTTCACTACATGACAAAGGGCACAATCCTAACCAGGTCTACTCAGAAGTAAGTCCTATTTTGTTCAGTGTGGCTTACTCTCAGGAAAGTGTAGTTAGGATTGCAGCCAAAGACTCACAAGACGTTTGGAGAGGAAAGTATATGTGATTCTGGAAAGGATCTGGAAAATGTTGTTATTAAAGTGTCATGCCAGAAAGTGTTGGCAAAGAGAGGTCAGACTGAGCACATGGTGGAGAGGTGTGAGGTGAAGGGCAACGGAGACACATGATTGAAAGAAGTGCAGGATTCAACTGGAGTGGAGGGGGATAGAATGTGCGGAAAGTGATTCTGGACCTTTGAAAAGTGCAGAGGAGTGAAGGGAGGGACAGCAAGAGAGGTACTAACTGTGATTATGAGATTGGGGGGGGATGTGCCTGTGGGAGGGAGTGGGGTGGGGAGAAGTGCGAATTGCCTGCTCCTGTATTTAAGAAAAAAGAATGGACCAAAAGCCCAATCCTAGGCAGTAGGACTACTCAGAAGTAAGCCCCACTATAGTCAAGGCAGGGAGGGTCGCTTTGGGCAGTTGCAGG
Source organism: Tiliqua scincoides (assembly GCF_035046505.1). Classification (NCBI taxonomy): domain Eukaryota; kingdom Metazoa; phylum Chordata; class Lepidosauria; order Squamata; family Scincidae; genus Tiliqua; species Tiliqua scincoides. The sequence goes on along the minus strand of NC_089821.1, from coordinate 101,275,577 downwards.
CAACAGTGGCAGGAAAAGGGGTTTCATGGACCCTTTGCCAGGCCAGCCAGTTCTTGGGCTGGTGGCCTTGGCCGAAGCTCCCTTCCGACCTGCTTGCCTGCTCCTGCTTCCCTCGTTCTCACTCACTAACTCTGTGGACCTTCTCGGGGCGTCTCTGGCTGCCCAATCAGCTTGAGGGGAGGACTTTACCCAATCCTAGGTGTGTCTTCTCAGAAGTAAGCTCCCTAACAGTCAATGGTGCTTACTCCCAGGTAAATGAGGATCGAGTTGCAGCCTTCCTCTCGCTCAAGCATCCGCTTCTCCCCCTTGTGCGGCTGCTGCCTGCCTCCTCTGGCCCTGCGGCACACCTGAGACAGCCTCACGGCACACCAGTGTGCTGCGGCACAGTGGTTGAAAACTGCTGCTCTAAGCCAAGACTGGGTCTTTCATCCCCCCCCCCCCCGTAGAATGGCAGTTCATCTCCACTAGGGAAGGGGGTGACAGCACTAAAGTGGTTGTGCAGTAAACACTGCTAAATTGGCCTATCCAACTCTTATCTCTGTACTGCTCCAAATGGACTCTGGGGCCAAGGCTGCACATGCACAGAGGAGGGGGAGGCTGCAGAGTGCGGGGTGTGTGTGTGTGATGAGATGATGTGGGGGGTGTCATTGCATCACCTGGCCCTGGGTACCCCCCCAACTACACTACTGATTAGAGTGCTAGGTAGGATGCCGAAGGACCTCCAGGCTAACACGTTTGGCAATGCTAACTGTTCCACCCACTCAATCTGTGGGTACTCAATCTGTGGATGAGATGAGGGTGTCAGAAGTTTTCAATTTGTTAGCAGTAAGGAATAATTGAGAATGGAGGCTTTAAAGCTGTAAATAGTTGCTGGATCTGCCTGGGACTCATTCTATGCTTGCAGTACTGGTAAGGAATTGGTAGCAAGCTTGTTGATGATGAGCTATAGGTGAGGCGCTCAGGTGACCCTGGCAGTGGGCCTGGTGGCCATACCTGGGAGATGGCAGACTCCCCCAGGAGACCTTGGTGGGTGCAAGTCTACGGGAGGCCTCTTGTACATAGCCTTCTCTGAAAACCGATTTATGTCACATGGCATTGCTTAGATGAGACAACAGATTTGCTCTATGGACAGTGCAGGCTTTTAATGGAATGTGGAAAAACTACGACCTGCACTTGGGAATAAACATTTGAGCACAGGATGCTTAATGAGGATGATGGATTTACATGATATTTACATGAAATTTAACAGTATATTAAAAGTATTCTAAATGATCAGATATGAGGAAAACACAAGTTGATGACATTGCACAGTTTGAAGTATTTCTGGGACTGAGGCTGCAATATTCCAACAATGCTCTGTACCCAGACATACAATTCCTGCCACTACAGTGCTACTATCTTTCAAATGCTAACCATTTGTACTATGATGGGGTAATGACTGCATCATCAATAAAAAGTACAACTCCTGCTATGAGGAGACCCCAACTTAACCTTTCCATACGCTATCAATATTTATAGAGCACCTGACATAATCAATTAGCCTTATAACGAGTGCCTGTGAAAAATAAACCCCATATAAAGGAACCATTTCATTTGCATTTTCATTAACCTTCCAAATAAATAAGTAGAATGTATATGTAGGTCTTGGCCATTCTTAATGTACATCAATTCTCTCAAATATCCACAGGGGTGTCGAAAGGTCCTTTGTCCTACAGTCTTTTTCAAACGCAGGGCCACCTACCACAGATGCACTATTTCTATAGGCAACCATTCTGTGATGTCACAGAACCTCCTCCAATTGGATAAGAAAGTCACAGACAGCAGAAAACAGACAAGAATTCTTCCATAAGATAAACCATATTTTAGCATCATATTTGTTAGATTGGATGCTTGCATGAAGAACCATGGCTTTTTAATCATTACAGTATATCACATCCAGTATACCAATAGCCATGGTATGGATAACAAATGATGATGAGTGTGATAGGCCAGCCCACAGAGCCAGAGGCTCATGTAAAACTGCACTGGATATGTGGCAAGAATTATTTTGCCTCAATCTTCTCTCTTGCTCTCTCTCTCTCTCTCTCTCTTTAAATTGTCCCCACCCTGCTTCTATGTTGCCTCAATATCCTAAAAAACAGCCAAGAGTTTCCCTTGTTCTTTTTTTTAAAAAAAAATTCAGCACCATTATTACCAATTACTCCCCCCCCCCCCAGGGCAGGCATTCCAAATCTTTTGAGATGCTACTCGCTCAAGGAGGGTAGTGACCCAACTAGGGACCTGTAGTGCCATTAGAATGGAACTTCTTGGTTTCATTGCCACCACCACACACACAAGTAAAAAGGGGGATTTTGAACTTCGTTTTGAAAAGGGTTCAAATGAACTTCATTATTGCTTTTTATTGCCTGCTTGGGCCCAGTTCCCCACACTGTGGATTTTTATACTTCCCCAGACTCCTCAGACTTTGCTAATGCTTGACTTGGTTTTTTGTGCATATGGGGATGCTCCAGATTTGGTGACCTCTGTGCAAATTTGGAAGATTTTCAGGGTGACGTCTCTCGGTCTGGGAATTTCTTGCCTTCAGTCTTACCTTGGCTGTAGAGCAGAGACCTGTTGAATTTTCCAGATGCCCCCTCCCTGATCACAGTTGAGAGGTTTAAGCATAGCATCAGACAAGTCAGCAGCAACACTGAATGTCACTGTGGTGTATAAAATAAACAGGAATGCATTGAGTGTACCTACTGCTATTGTTTAACAGTGCACACATCACAGGTTCCAACTATGTGAAAATACAGAAATCTAAAGAAAAGTGCTTAATTTTTAATGTTGTTAGGTCTAAATGTATGAGGAACTCCAAAGCTAGTGCACTTTAGTCAACTAGATCTTTAAAGATTGTGAAAGTACGGTGATCTCAGCATCCATTAGATGTTGAACTCCTACAGAAAATGACTGCAGGAGTCACTGTATAATAGGAAAAAAAACAGGCATCTGAATCTCTTCTTATGCTACTTGAGATGAGAGTTCTCCAAGATTAATGGGTCTTTTCTCTTCAGACTTGTCTGATAATGGGAGAACTTTCTGGGATACAACTGAAGAGCCTATTCAAAAAACTATTTCCTGCTGATTTTAATTCACACACTTATGGCCTGTGCTCATTTTCACAATCCGCCATGAGTGATGATATTTTAAGCACAACATCAGAGCATAAAAACAATAGACATTTTATAAGAGCAACTCAAGAGGAGGTGTTTACAGAAATAACCTGAAATCCTGGAGGCACTTTGGAAAGGTAACTTTATACACTTTCTCATAAGGCATGCTGTCAGCTGGCAACAATCAACAGCTTCCATTCAATGCACAGTTGATATGCACACAAGTCCCTTTTGATTTCTGTGGGAATTATATATTTGCATAAATGAGTGCAGGATTGAAGCCCTATTTTCTATATTACAATATTTAGGAATTAGATTGTCCTGTTGAAAATGGAACTAAATAAGTGTCCAATCCTATCCATTTTTCCAGGGCTGGTGCAGCTATACCAGTGGAGCGTGTGCTGCATCCTGCTGTGGGAGGACAGTCACAAAGGCCCCCTCAAGGTATGGGAACATTTGTTCCCTTACCTCTGGGCTGCATTGCGGTTGCACCAGAGTTGGAAAGTTGGATAGGATTGGGCCCTAAATATATTATGTCTAAAGGGGGGATCTATGCTTTCAATCCTAAAAACTACAGCAAATATTTTTTCAGCTGATTTCAGATTTTGACTATTTTTGAGATGAGCTTCCTTCCTTCCACCAGTCTCATGCTAAACACAGAGCCATGCTTCCAACCACATCCCACACATTTAACATAGCGATGCCCTTTTATTAAAAACGAGGGAAGTATATTGCTTCTAAAGGTGATTCAGACAAAAAAAGACACCAAAGCCAGCTACAAAATCTATTGTTTCCATAATCAGTGATATGCTATATAACGTGGTATATATGGAGCACAATTGTTTCTTGTTGCTATTTGTCAGTACCCAGTGGCAAGAAAAGTCTGAATAAATTACAAAGGAATTTTTAATAAAAGAACAAAAAATGGGCTTTATAACCCAGAGGAGCTTTGCATTGAAATTTTAAAAAGAGAGAGAAAAGGTCCTCCTAAAACAAACATCCTTTTAAAATCCTCTACATTTTTTTTAGTTATCTCCCTTTCCTCTTTTTTCTCTCTTAAAAATGCTGGATAATTTGTCCTATTCCCTGTCCAATAACAGCCAAGCCATTGCTTTAGGAGAGATTTTTTTATGTTGCACTTTATTTTATGTGTGTTTTTAACGTAGGACATTTCATCCATACATTGTATGAAAAGAAGTGAATGCAAACCCCTGCAATATGAGATGAACTTTGAACACCAAAAAGGTAGGCCCTAGAGGGGGAGGAACTGAAATATGAGCTGCTTATTCTCAGAGCCCTTTAAACCCTCCAATCTGTTTTAAATTATTTTGGTGCCTCTATTTAAAGGTTAAATTTTTGTTGTTGTTATGAGCCCTAGTTTAGTAATACAAAACCTGGGCAATATCAGCAGAGAGCCAATTCACAGATTACACACCCAGGGTCTTTCCTGAGCCAGCCTAAAGTGAAACAGCATGTTTATTCTTAGTGACACATTCTGACAATGAATGAACTTTTCACATCTTGGCTCATAAAATAAACACATCTACTCAATAGGAAAATAAATTAACTAGCCTCACCATCATGCACGTATATGGTACTTATGGATTCTGAGTACAACCCCAAGGTCTGGTAAAACCAGGAGGAAACTTCAACAAACTTCAGTGTGGTTTTAAAAATACATCTAACTTGATCACACAGCCCAATCCTATGGGCTATGTATGATGCTGGAACGCATGCTCTGGCAGTGCACTGTTCTTTCGTATGCCACAAAATACTAGGCCACTGCCATAAATGGTGAGAGGCAATGTGCATGTTGTGGCACCTTTGCTGGCCCTAGTAAGATGCCAGGAGAGAAGTGCCATGGGTGGAGAGGGAGGGCAGGGAGGGTTTCAGAGCAGACTGGGGGTGGGCAGGAGCAAACCAAGGGAGGGAGAGGGTGGATCCTGGCAACATGAGCATGGGCCAGGATTCTATCTCTGTCTCTTCACCTAGTCTCTCCCCCTATTTTTCCTTGGACCTACTAGGACCCCCTCCTAGGTTCGAGGAGTCCCATAGGACATCAGGGGGCTTACGTAGAACAAAAGTTCCCCTACCTCAAGGAGGCCTCTTGATTGCACTACCCAACAATCTATGCAGCTTGTGTCTCCATGGCACTGCAGCATCGGCACCAATGGCAGGGGATAGGATAGGATAGGGGAGTTAATTTTTTTGAGTCTGTGGGCACAATCCAAGCAAAATGAAACATTTTTCAGTCCCAGTAAGGACTGGACTTCTTTCAGTGAAATCTGTGGGCATGATCCAGCCAGAGTCAAGCCCATATAAATTCTTTTCTTTTCAGAATGAAGTAGTACTTGCACAAATCTTTCTTCCTTCCATCAGTGGGACTTAAAAGAGATTAACTTTGGTTGATCGAGCCCAAAGGCTGAATTGTACCCCCAAAATGTACATGATTGCCCTGATCCAGAAAAGATACTCTCATTGAAGACTTGTTGACATCAGTGAGGCAAGTGAACTCCACGGCCTTCAGTTCCATTGATTTCCTTTTTAAACTTAACATATGAAAAATACATAGAAGCATTTTTTATTGGGCAGTCAATATGAACTATCACCAAACACCCAATACATCTCCATGATTTAAAAAAAAAAAAAGGATTTAGGAAAATGCATCACGTTTGCTGTATTGTTTCATATGAATATATGCATGTATAGGACTTTATCCAGTAGCGGAGCCAGAGGGGGAGGCAGAGCTGTAAGTGCAGCATGGCCCCAAAACTTGTAAGCTGCCCCTCCACCTCACTCTTAAAGCCTTCCAGGGGCAAAAGCAATGTGGAGGAGAGGCCTCCTCTGAAGGGGAGGGGCAACTTCCTTGCTGAGTTTGGAGCCATATGGCACTTACAGCTCTGCCCCTCCCAGCTCTGCTACTGGATATATCCTAATGCTTCCTTCCTCTAGTCCAGGGGTGACCAAACCCCGGCCCAGGGGCCACTTGCAGCCCTCAGGGGCTCCCAATCTGGCCTGCGAGAAGTCCCCAGTCTCAAATGAGCCCCTGGCACTCCAGAGACTTGTTGGAGTCTTTGCTGGACCGAAGTAACTACTCTCAGTGTGGGGATGGCTGTTTGACCTCTCACCTAAGCTGTGGGATGAGGGCTTCTTCCACTACTTGCTGTTTCACGTCTGTGATGCAGCAGTGGCAATGAAGGAAAGGCTGGCCTTGCTTTGTGCTAGACCTTTTATAGGCCTTGAGCTACCCCAAGACCTTCATTCATTCATGTAAGTTCCATCTCTAATAAATTCATTTATGTAAATTTATTCAAATTTTAAATGCAAATTAATTCTTTTTTTTCTGGCCCTCGACACAGTGTCAGAGACATGATGTGGCCCTCCTGCCAAAATCTTTGGACACCCCTGCTCTAATCTAAGCGAAGACTCCTACCACCAGAAGAAGAAAAACACTGGAATACAACGCATCAGATATACTACATTAATACAGTATATACATGTACCAGCAGTGCTAAAAGCCATTTGGATTTTGTACAATATGTATGGACTCTTTCTGTGTGTGCAAAGATTTGAGTGGTATATTAGTAATTTGTACATTTTCTGCTCACTGCTATGGGCAAAAGTGTGCAAGACAGCACTGCAGCCTTTTATATGTTTAGTCATTATCTTATTATTATCTTATCTTATTGAACATTATCTTATTGTTCAGTTTCTTTTACTATAGATGTATATACAAAGGCTCATGCGTAATCTGAATATTCCATCTCAGATTATGTTAAAGTTTCTTCTGTGTCAATTTCAGTATTTCATATGTAATTTTTTTTTCCACACTCTACACAGAGAGGGTTTTTTGTTGTCATTTGTCCTTCGGATTGTTGTCTATATATCGCAGCTCTTTTTTTTTCCAGCATTGCACTAAACATTCGCGCTTAGACGTCAGCTTGAGTGCAATTTCAATGATCGCTTTTTTCTCTCTTGCCATTTTTTGCGTTCAATTTCCAGTAAGTGCCAATGGGAAATTCCTAGAGGCCAAGCCATTTTCAGTGAATTAGCATCAAGACACTGAGTCTTTGTGTAGCTGTTAGTTGTAACTTGATTCAAAATGCATATTTGGGGATTTCTGACAAGAGTCGCTTTGTTTTTTATGCTAATAGAAAAAAAGTCTTGGAATCTCTTGCATTTTTATGATCAAAGTTGACCACCATGAATGTGTCTGGAAGCATTACTGAGTGACAGACTTTCCAGAGACAATCACGTTACACAGATCAAAACGGGCCTTCAAAAAAATACTCCTTCTAAAATACCGTCTTTTTTGGAAATGTATTAATAATTAAAAAAAAAATCCAAGATCCTCTTCTGGCATAGTGTTTGACATACTACACATCAAAATGCACTGTAGTCTGGAGAATAAGGACATGCAAAAATTAATGTTTTGTCTCCTTTCATAAAGCATGTTGGACAGTGTTCTTATGAAGTTGCTTTATCCTTAAAGTAATGGGTGCTAGCCAATCTGGCTCAGCATTGTTTTTTTCAGATGGACAATAATTCATCAATGTTTTAGCTAGTCATTCTCAGCCCTGCTACCTGAGATCCTTCACCTGGAGATTGAAACTGGTAACCTGTGCATGCAATGCAGCTAATATATTGCAGTTAAAATCCAAGACTGAGCCCAAGATGAAGTGGACCATGATGAGCCAATTCTTAGGAATCAGGAGCACTCCTTCATCTCCTACTAGACCACCATTACGCTCCAAATGCTCAGCATTGCAGCCAGGCCTTTTAAGTCCAGCAGGACTTTCACTCCTCCTGTGAGCACCTACAATCTCATTCAGGGTTGTAGCCAATGAGAGAGAGTTGCAGCGAAAGGCATCATCCAATGAATTAAAAGACAAGGAAGCTGGCAGAGATCCCAAGCAGTTGGCTGTCTCCTGCCCCGGGACAGCAATTCCATTGTGTGTGCAAGAATCAGCTCCTCTTGGTTAATATGAGTGTGTGTGTATGTGTTGGGGGGGGGGGATGACAACAAATGGACAGAAAATGCTTTTTCCAGTTGTTCTCCCAGCATAAGCTGCATGATCATCTCAAGTGTTGCAGTTGTGATTGTCTAGCCAAGATGTACATCCAAGATGAGTGAAGGGATGTGGTGCTAGGGTATGGTTTCATTAAGAGCTTAGCTTGACATTTTCTTTGCTGAGATTTGTATCCAGTAAAGCTTGTTTGCAACTGGGAAATGCCTCCTCAAAAGTGTTTTCCTTTCCGATCAAAATAGCCCACTCTCAAGAGGAAAGTGGGACCCCTGGAGCTTGGACCCTTTTCCCCAGGGGCAAACCTGAATTGGGTCAGAATCTGTTTCCCCTCAAACGTTACGTCCCAGAGAAGCTCAAATATACATGCAGACATTGTACAAAGCAGATGTAAGGATGGTTGTAGAGAAAGCTAAGGCTGGTCTGCCTTGGAATAAATGGCATGGTCTCCATGCTGAATGCCTAACAGCATTGTGGCACAGTGGCCTAGCAGAGGAGTGGGAAGCTCCCACTGACTCCTATGTAACTCCTCCACGTGCTACTCCATGCCTGTGGGCTACCTGCATAACTGGTCCAGTCCTATGAGTCAGTGGTTCATAAGTCTCTTGTAAAAGACCAAACATCTCTGCAGAGTGATGTGTTTCCTCTAGGGCTGGGATCAACTGCAACACAGCCTCTGCCTCTAATCCTTGCATATCATTCTGGTGCCAGTAGCAAGAGGTCAAGTGTTCTCCTGCACCCAGTGTTCAACATCCCATTGCCTTTTTTGCCCACAACTGATGCAAAGCGGGCATCTGATGCAAAGTGGCACAATCTATCACTGAGAAGTAAATGCTGAGATACAGTTTCTTCAGGCAAATGCAGAAGACCCAGCTAGACCTGCCCAGTATCCCATGCCCAGCACCACACTTTGGCCAACCCAGTGAATTCAAGTATCCACAAAACACACTTGAAAATCTCTCTGTAAGTATCAAGACACTGAATTTCATATTTTACTCCAAAGTAAGTGGGCATGGAAAAGGTTAACGAAAGTGAATCTACTCACAAGTATGGCTGGAAACCAAATATCTGTAGGTGACATGATGCTCTCAAATCCTCATCACATTGACTTGGAAGCAAGTCTCACTGATTTCACTAAGACTTATTTCCACGTGATGTGTTGATTAAAAAACGAAGAGTAATTTTGGAGGCTAAATGCTCCACTGAGGGAAAATGCACCAGATTGTCAATCTGTTCTGCCATGGACATTGGTTTTATTGCATATTTTTTGGCCATGTTTTATTATTGTTACATTACTGTCCTGAAATGTGCAATGTTGTTCAGAACCCAGCTCATGTCAAGAACTGCTTACCTTGATTTTTAAGATCAAAGCAAAGGATTGTTAAGACAATTACACCCTGCCTCGTAGATTAAGGGGTAGAACTGTTTGGACTGCCCATCATTCAGGGTTTTATCTGGATAGCTGGTAATTGGAGCCACTATCCCACAGAAGTCTGTAGTCCAGTGATTGCATTAAGATTTCGGTCTAGAAACATCTGGCACATCCATTGCTTCTCACATGCAACTAATTGGTTTCTGATTGGCACATTTCTGTTACAATTATAAGCTTTTCTTAATGGGCATTTGACAAGCCCTTCTCATTTAGGCAGATTGGGGCCAGATTGGAAAATAATATGAACAGCCCATTCTGATCGTGTGGGTAAGGAGCATGGGTGCATGTCCTTCCTCCCAGCATGCTGTTCTACTGCCTAATTGTGCAAGGGGTGGTTCGTCTAACTAGCCCTCAATGTGTGATTAAAATAATAAATGCACATTGAGGGAAGGTTCAGACAAACTGCCAGGGATGGACAAGTCCAGCACAACTTGAGTCGAGTCACAAGTCTCCCCCCCCCGACTCGAAAATGAATCTTAACGGGTAGACTTTCCAAGTCACCTAGAGCAGTGTTTCTCAAACTGTGGGTTGGGACCCACTAGGTGGGTTGAGAGCCTATTTCAGGTGGGTCCCCACTCATTTCAATATTTTATTTTGAATATATTAGACTTGGCATGTGACTCCATTGGGGAAATGTTACACATCTGTGCTTTTAACAGGCTACTGTGTATATGCTTTTAACATTGATAGTAAATGGGAATTACTCTTTGTTAAGTATGGGTAGGGTTGTTAAAACTCTTCCTGCTTGATGACACCACTTCTGGTCATTACACCATTTCCGGTGGGTCCTGACAGATTCTCATTCTAAAAAGTGGGTCCTGGTGCTAAAAGTCTGAGAATAACTGACCTATAGCATTTTGGCAATTTGAAAAGACTCGACTCACATGTCTTACCCTTTAAAAAACCAGCTCTGGCTCCACAGGGGGAAAAAAGCGGACTTGTGCTGGGGTGTGTGTTTGTTTTGGAGTTCTCTTTAATCGCTCCCCTGATGTCCCATCTCATTTGTAAACAGGAGGGGATGGAATGGACTGTGTGAGAGTGGGGACAGAAGCAGCAAGAGGGAGGCTTACCAGTATGACCCAATCCTTTGCAGCTCTATTCAGAAGTAGTCCCTTTTGCACCGGTTTTTCAATGAGGCTTCCTCCTCCCAAGTAACAGTGAGCCCAAAAGAGCCAGCCATGTGGTTGGAAAGCGTGATTGCTACAAACTACCTCCCCCATTACTTGGCTTCCCTGCCTTCTCATCCTTCCTGGGCTTCTCTAGTCAATTGTAATGCAAAAACCCTCTTGGGCTTCTCTTTCTGCCTTACCTCATCCAAAGGAAAAAATCAGTCCACCCATCCTTTGTCCAATGATCATCAGTTCCTTCAGAGATGGAAAAGAGCCCACTCCTGCCTCCCCCCTGCATCTGCTCAATGCAAAACCAAAACATTAACCCTTCCCTGCCTCCTCGCTCGAATTTCCTTGCTGCTCTCCCAGTCTGAATGATGGCCCCACAAGGTCTTTCACACTGTGAGAAAAGTAAGCAAGTGCATCCAGACACAGACAGACTTGAACATAAGAACAGCCCCACTGGATCAGGCCATAGGCCCATCTAGTCCAGCTTCCTGTATCTCACAGCAGCCCACCAAATGCCCCAGGGAGCACACCAGATAACAAGAGACCTCATCCTGGTGCCCTCCCTTGCATCTGGCATTCTGACATAACCCATTCCTAAAATCAGGAGGTTGCGCATACACATCATGGCTTGTACCCCATAATGGATTTTTCCTCCAGAAACTTGTCCAATCCCCTTTTAAAGGCATCTAGGCTAGACGCCATCACCACATCCTGTGGCAAGGAGTTCCACAGACCGACCACACGCTGAGTAAAGAAATATTTTCTTTTGTCTGTCCTAACCCGCCCAACACTCAATTTTAGTGGATGTCCCCTGGTTCTGGTATTATGTGAGAGTGTAAAGAGCATCTCCCTATCCACTCTGTCCATCCCCTGCATAATTTTGTATGTCTCAATCATGTCCCCCCTCAGGCGTCTCTTTTCTAGGCTGAAGAGGTCCAAACGCCGTAACCTTTCCTCATAAGGAAGGTGCCCCAGCCCCGTAATTATCTTAGTCGCTCTCTTTTGCACCTTTTCCATTTCCACTATGTCTTTTTTGAGATGCGGCGATCAGAACTGGACACAATACTCCAAGTGTGGCCTTACCATAGATTTGTACAATGGCATTATAATACTAGCCGTTTTGTTCTCAATACCCTTCCTAATGATCCCAAGCATAGAATTGGCCTTCTTCACTGCTGCCGCACAATGGGTCGATATTTTCATCGACCTGTCCACCACCACCCCAAGATCTCTCTCCTGATCTGTCACAGACAGCTCAGAACCCATCAGCCTATATCTAAAGTTTTGATTTTTTGCCCCAATGTGCATGACTTTACACTTACTGACATTGAAGTGCATCTGCCATTTTGCTGCCCATTCTGCCAGTCTGGAGAGATCCTTCTGGAGCTCCTCACAATCACTTCTGGTCTTCACCACTCGGAAAAGTTTGGTGTCATCTGCAAACTTAGCCACTTCACTGCTCAACCCTGTCTCCAGGTCATTTATGAAGAGGTTGAAAAGCACCGGTCTCAGGACAGATCCTTGGGGCACACCACTTTTCACCTCTCTCCATTGTGAAAATTGCCCATTGACACCCACTCTCTGCTTCCTGGCCTCCAACCAGGTCTCAATCCATGAGAGGACCTGTCCTCTAATTCCCTGACTGTGGAGTTTTTTCAGTAGCCTTTGGTGAGGGGCCATGTCAAACGCCTTCTGAAAGTCCAGATATATAATGTCCACGGGTTCTCCCACATCCACATGCCTGTTGACCTTTTCAAAGAATTCTATAAGGTTCATGAGGCAAGACTTACCCTTACAGACGCCATGCTGACTCTCCCTCAGCAAGGCCTGTTCGTCTATGTGTTTTGAGATCCTATCTTTGATGAGGCATTCCACCATCTTACCCGGTATGGATGTTAGGCTGACCGGCCTATAGTTTCCCGGGTCCCCCCTCTTTCCCTTTTTAAAAATAGGCGTGACATTTGCTATCCTCCAATCTTCTGGCACCGTGGCCGTTTTGAGGGACAAGTTGCATACCTTAGTCAAGAGATCTGCAACTTCATTCTTCAATTCCTTAATAACTCTTGGGTGTATGCCATCAGGGCCCGGTGACTTATTGATCTTTAATTTATCAATGAGGTCTGAAACATCTTCTCTTTTAACCTCTATCTGACTTAACTCCTCGGTCAGGAGGGGCTGTTCGGGCAGCGGTATCTGCCCGAGGTCTTCTGCCATGAAGACAGATGCAAAGAACTCATTTAATTTCTCTGCCATCTCTAAGTCTCCTTTTATCTCCCCTTTCCCTCCCTTACCATCCAGAGGGCCAACCACTTCTCTGGCAGGTTTCCTGCTTCTAACATATTTGAAGAAGCTTTTATTATTCCCCTTAATGTTGCTGGCCATGCGTTCCTCATAGTCTCGCTTGGCCTCCCGTATCACCTTCTTACATTTCTTTTGCCACAGTTTATGTTCCTTTTTACTCTCCTCATTAGGGCAAGACTTCCATTTACAGAAGGAAGCTTCCTTGCCCTTCACAGCCTCTCTAACTTGGCTGGTTAGCCATGCGGGCACCCTCCTGGATTTAGTGGAACCTTTCTTTCTTTGCGGTATACACCTCTGCTGGGCCTCTATTACTATTGTTTTAAGCAGCCTTCATGCACTCTGGAGAGATTGGACTCTTTTTACTCTCCCTTTCAACCTCCTTCTAACCAGTCTCCTCATTTGGGGGAAGACTTGAGTTTCCATGCATGGGACCAAGTGCCGTCAGTGGCCTCAGACGCAAGTCAATGCCTGAGTCATCAACACAGGTGACTCAAGTCTGCACGAGTCAGCAAAAAAATGTGTTTTCACAACTAGAACTCAAGTCACCCAACTCAAATTCCCATCCTTGCAAACTGCCCCCCTGCACAATTAGGTGATGGCAGGATGGGTGAGAGGATATTTCCCCAAACTTGGTCCTCCCCCTTTGAGAGAATTGGCAGATGTATAGTCAGAACCAGTTTGAAGGAAACAGGATTGTGCCTGAGGAAATTCAGTGATTTCCCTATGATTCATTCTTTCTTCAATAGCTGACATGAGTTTTGTGAAAAATCAAGAACCCCTTATAATTGTTTCATTATATAGAAAGCTACCCTGGAATGACTTCCAGTTTCTCTTGGTGAGTTCTGAACTGCAATTTTAAAACATTTATATTCACATTTAAGAGCCCAGTCCCATTGCTGGGTAGCTCCAGTGCTGGGTGTCATAAAAGTGCCATAAAGTGCATTTTACTACATTGCATATGGGCACTACAGAAAAGCTATAAGTTGTGGTTTTTTTTTTGTCGTTTCTGCCCCAGAAGTAGTAGATGAACAACAAATTCTAACCTGCAAGCAAGGTATTAGAAAGTCACAAAAGAGTATCATCCCAGGCATCATTTACTATAAAAATATGAAGTCATTGACTCTTGCAGTCTTTTTATTGACAAAATTTGAGTTTATTTTAGCTCCCATTTTAGGTCACATGATACTGCGAAGGTGTAAATAAAGGTATTCTCAAATATTCTGTTCCCATTAACAAGAAGCTTTTCATTAATTTCACAGGGAGCTTGCAAGCTGTCCTAGCTTTTGAGGAAGAGGGCTACCTTAATTTGCAGAAAGCCGTGTTCTAGTCTCTTCTGCTTAATTTTGTTTTTATAGCATACTATAATTAAGTCTTTATTTGAAATTCATATTTAAACCATTGCCTGGTTGTCATGGAATTCTTGGTAATGTGTGATTACCTGATGTTGTCTTTTTGCCAGGACCCTCCTGTAAATGAGGCATTATCCTCCGAGATTTTCTTGGCGGAAAATGTGAGTAATTAAAAACGTAAACAAATATTATCCATTACATATGCCACAGTAATAAGTACTTCACTATAATACAAGTTAATGGCTCTTTAGGGATCCAGTTTAATCCTGCTATAGCATGTTTCATAGGTGTATAAATAAACTGTTCAGCATGTGCAGTATTAGACATTGTTTAAAAGGATTCATGAGGATTGAAGTCATATTGGCCAACCTGACTGGTAAAAAAGATGCCTGTCAAAAAAGAGTAAGGACAAGCAAAGAGTGAGAGAGAGAGGCCTGGTAGGTCTCTTAGCCATGGACAACTCTTGTTTAGGGCCCGGTAAAGAAAAGAGTCTCAAGTTTTCCTTCAAGGGGTATAACTGGCTTTTGTCTCAGCTGCCCTGCATGTGTGTTGAAACCATCTTATAATTTTCAGATGGTGTTCCAAGTCAGCAAGAATACCCCTCAACTCCATCTTTAGTTTTTACAAACTGCGGAATTCGGGGCTGCTTCCATATATCCTCTTTCCCTCCCTTCTCTCCCTATTATCATCACCCTTTTGAAGAGTGCTGGATATATTAAAGCTCACTCTCTCATACTGTATTACCTGATCCTTTGTAAGAATGATCTGATTTATGGATTGTGAATTTTTCTCCTAATGGACCAGCATGGCCACCCATGATTCTGTGCTCCCCCTTGAGTATCAGATGTCCTCAACTAAAAGCAGTGGTTATCTCAATCATCATTCACATCACCATCAATTAAGTAATTAGTTTAAGCAACTTTCCAGCCATATGGCAGCCCAATCCTATTCTCCACCAGCCTGTATGAAGCAACGCTACCAATGAAGCATGTTCTGCAGGCTGTGGTGGAGGGGAAGGGTGACCAGGCTGCCCAGGAGAGGCAAGTAAAAATCTTTTTACTTACCTCCCCATAAACTGTGTGGCTGCCAATGGGCCTCCTCGGACCTACCCCAGCTGTTTAGCTGGCATTAATCTGAGGCGCCTCAGCAGGCATGTTGGGCCTGAAAAGGGGAGTAGCATCTTGCCGTGCACCGCTGCCACTGAGATTGTCCCTCTTCCATCCCCAATTTGACCTGGTCCCTGCCCTGATCATCCCTCAAACCACCACCTTACCTGCTCCACTGGGGGCTGGGTGAGTTGCTGGTGTGTGTGCAAGGCCTCCAGCCATGGCCATTTGTGCTACTGCAACACACAACTGTAGGTTGGCTTTTGTGGGGCAGACCAAGACTTGCAGTAGTAGATAGCAAGATTTGCTGCCATAGGCCTGGCATGAGATTAGGCCAAAGGTCACATAAGGTCTCCTGAAATATACGTAACGAAACAATACCATAAAGAAAGCAGTCAAACACACTATCCTTTTCAGCAAAATAATTTTTGCAAAAACAGTTGCAAATAAAAATGTTTTGACCATCCTGTGAAAGTGACGAACTGAGAATGCCAAGTCTCCTGTTTGTCCGCAGAATGTGTGGTGCTACTGACATTCTGAAGAAACCCCATAGTTTTCAGGAAACAAGCAATGAAGTCCTAAGCCATTCCCAACAAGGCTTTGGCATGGAGATTGTGGTCCCAAGAACTAAGAGCCTGGGACACCTCTAGGCCAATTTAGAGACTCATTGAATGCAACCAAAAAATCAATTCAGAAACAGTGTGGAGGACAGTAAAGCAGAATCTCCAGTTTTTCATTCATCCCTTTCACCAGGACTGCACATTCACAACCATACTGGTCTACTGGAAGACTTGTACAAATGATGGTATTTTTGCATAAAACAGTGTCCCTGCCACCCCACATCCTTTTCTGACATACTTGGACATCCAGTAGGTGTCGGCTGGGCCAAAAGTTGTCCACCTGCCTCATTTCATCAGTTTTTCTTCATGTGTGTTGGCAACCTTCAGTCTCAAAAGACTATGGTATCGCGCTCTGAATGCTGGCTCTGGAACAGCGTCTAGTGTGGCTGAAATGGCCAATTTGGGAGTGACAATCCCTTCCACACTGGGAGCAAGTGCAGTCTGTCCCTGGTCTTTCTCCCTGGCTATGGGTCTTCCTTCTTTGCCTCTTTGCCTCAGTCTGTTGGCCAAGTGTCTCTTCAAACTGGGAAAGGCCATGCTGCACAGCCTGCCTCCAAGCGGGCAGCTCAGAGGCCAGGGTTTCCCACTTGTTGAGGTCTTCATACAGCCTGGGCAAAGCAGTAACCCCCTCCCCTATTTCTCAGAGCAACTCATTGTCCACTGTTAATAATAAAGTGCTGGTTTGATCCAGTGTAGGTAGTTGTGCTCTTTTTAAATATTTTACTATTATGTTCCATTCCATTTCTATTTAAATCTTTTTTTTTTTTTTACATCTATGGGTACAAAAACACAAAGTCTGTTTTCAATAATATTGTTGCATTCATTTACCAGTAACTCGTGCTTAAAAAAAAAATACAAATCCTAATTCATTTGGCCAAACGCTCTAATATGAAACCAGCTAGGCAAAATCTGAGAAGACATTTAATATCGGTGGCAATTTTGAGCCTGTTAGTGTGTGCCAATTACCAACTCTATTGTCTTGAAGCATTACTTCCAGTAGCAGACATGGCAGCCTGGGAGGGAAATGAATAGCCACGCACTGCAGTAGGATAATCCTTTTCTGCTTTCTATACCTTTAATACTATACATTTCCCTCTCTCATCCTGCCCTAATTCTCCCCTGTGCACTGATTTCTCTGGTTCACTGTGCTCTTACAGTGGCCTCATGGGGGAGCATTTTGCAGACATGGTGGTTGCCTCTGCACTGACTTCACAAGAGCAATGTAACTTGCGAGCCAGCTGTCATCGCTCTCTGCCATGGCCATTTCCATTCCTCTAAGCCTTTTTCAGTTGTGCTTTGCTCTTGCTTGCTGCCATGTCTTAATTGCCCCCTTTCCCTTCTGTTTTGATTTTTCTTCTCTCATCATTTTTGATGTTTTTATTGTGCCTTTAAAATGTGTTGTTAAAAACACAACAGAGACTTTATCTGACCAAAAATGTGGGGTTTAAATGTTTTAAATAAAAAAATAAACCAATATGCTAGAGCACTAATCTGTGCTAGAGCACTAATATGCTGAGCACAGCTCAGTTCTAAACCTGGTGGCAACCAGGGCTCCAGCGGCGCCAAAATGACTACCACTGGATCCTATGGGTGTCGGGCTAGTGTCAGGAGTCTCCTCTGGGTAAGGGAGCGCTTGCATTACCCCAGGTAATGTAGCCACAGCACCAATGGATCTCCTCAAACCTGCACCCGACTTTGAATGGGCACAGACCTGAGGAGGCCCACGTCGGGTTGCCTGGGCCAGGAAGGTTAGGATTCACCATCTCCACCCCCTGCTAGGCTCGATCCTCCCCTTCCTCCGCCCCATTCTGCCCACTCCCCCCTCCCCCCTGCCCTGAGAAGTCTTACCACTGGCCAGTGCTGGAGGAGCACAGGTCAGCCACCCACGTAGTGCTGAGGCCCAGCACTGACTGGCGCTGGCCCAGTACCAGTGGCCCCTCCTTCCAGCGTGCAGCAGACATACCTTACAGCATATTTGTGACACCCAGTACCTGTCCTGGAACTCGGCACCAGCGCTAGAGCTGTTTAGGATTGGTCCCTAAATGTCCTCATGATTTGCAAGGTGACTCTATGCATATACCTTCACATAACATTATGAAGCAACCCTTTTCAAAGTGAAATTATATTGTAAATCAAATATAACTGTATACTCCTGTACACTCCCATTTGGCAATTGCTTCCATGAAGTATTTCTTTACGAAAACATTCACAGCTGTAACCAGTGATAACAAAGAAACCATGTGATACATAGATGATTCCCTAAGACTGCTAGCAAAACTCAGGGTTCTGAAAAAAATATTCAAAGCTTTAGGGAGCTTCTAATAAACATGATCTTCTCCATTGTCTACAGTTGGTGGAAGTCTCCCACATGCTAGAAAGGTACATGCCAATTTTGTGTTGAATGGGGAATAGATCTATGGTTCATGGCAGAAGGTGTGGTCTGGAGGTTTAGCTGCTACCCTGCCTTAAGAAGAAGCTAAGACTACTACTGACAGAGCAGACAAAGTTCCTTGTAAGGAATGTGGAGGAGAGTGGACTGTGGAGGCATCAGCTGGCAGGAGTGGCTAACATCTTGAGAACCAGTCTAAGGCCTGATTTGTGGCTGCCTGTGGAAGTTTGGGGGGCAAGATTTGTGTAGTCAGAATGACAACTGCATTATGAAGGGAAGCATCTGAAGAAATGGAAATTAGTTTCTTTCATAGAGTAACACTTGTAAAAATCCCATTGGGGAAAAATTTATGGTCAGTCTACCTATGTAAACCACCTGGAGTCTATGAGAAAGGCAGTATATATAAATACTGCAATAAATAAACAGTTTGTGCATCCCCCCCCCCCCATGAACATTCAAGACAGGAGAATGGACAACTTTATTAATTAATGGTTACAGATAGGGAGAAGCAGAAATCATGAGCCCTGCAGCTCTTAATGCAGCGAAGCAACTGTAGTGCAGAGGCTAGTTCAGGGGTGCCCAAACCCTGGCCCGGGGGCCACTGGCGGCCCTTGAGGCCTCTCAATGTGGCCCTCAGGAAGCCCCCAGTCTCCAATGAGCCTCTGGCCCTCCTGAGATTTGTTGGAGCCCACACTGGCCCAATGCAACTGCTCTCAGCATGAGGGTGACTGTTCGACCTCTTTCGTGATCTGTGGGATGAGGGCTCCCTCCACTGCTTGTTGTTTCACATGTGTGATGTAGTAGCGGCAGCAAAGGAAAGGCCAGCCTTGCTTTGTGCAAGGCCTTTTATAGGCCTTGAGTTATTGCAAGACCTTCATTCATTCATATAAGTTCATCTTTAATGTATTCATTTATGTAAACTTATGTAAATTTATTCAAATTTTAAATGTAAATTAATTCCTTTTTCCCCTGGCCCCCGACACAGTGTCAGAGAGACAATGTGGCCCTCCTGCCAAAAACTTTGGACACCCCTGGGCTAGATCATTGAGGCACCAGAATACCATCCCCCCCAGGCCGGGTGTTACCACCTGATCCCAAGCTGTGCCCAGACCTCAGTGCTAAATGGATGGAATCCAGCAGTAAACCTCAGAGGCCAGAAGTAGAGGGGGGGGGGGCTCAGCAGGAACCCCCCCCCCAAAAGACTTGCAGTTAACCCTTGCCACTAATCTGCCTGAGAAAACAGCCAGAAGCGTGAGAAATTGGGTCATTTTTGGCACACTTACAACCCTAAACTTAGCAAATGTGTCTGGATGCAAATAAAAGAATTAAACATGATAGATGTCTGAGTTTTGGACAGTGTTCATTCATTCTGTTTCATCACCCAAAGGGAGATTGACTTAAAGGGAGACAGACTTAAAAAGATATTAAAAGTCCTCCAGTTATTAAAAACCACCATCTGCTTTGAACTCTATAATTTTCTTCTGGTTCTTACTTCTTCAATAGGTTTCCTAAGGCCTACAGTCAGAAGGCAAAGTCATGCCTATAATAAACTTCTCTCCTTAGCCATCAATGTCTTCTTTTCCTTTCCCACTGCTACTCTCTTCTGTGGATGGCTTGGCTTTATAGAAGTAACAGCAGTGAGCAGAAGCAGTCTCCGAAATCAGCAGGATGGCTGTGTGCTTCTGTATCTGCCTGTGTATCTAGCACCTGAAAATTAAACAGCTTTCCAATGTAGCTTTGGGTGAATTACGCCACCTGCCAAGCCAGTGGGAATGGACCCCTGAGTGGTGATTTCAGTTATAAACTTCCTTTGGTAAGTCTACATTTCTATTCTTTGTGACAGGTATTTTTTCCCAGAGTAGTCGCCCATGGCAGCTGTTTGGAAAGATGATATTTCCGTGAGATACAGCACACAAAGAGTGACAAATTAAAATGACATGTCTGTCCTGGAAGATGGTGATCTAGTGGAATGAAATACTTCAGATCCTGATAATGTCGAATGTGCTGTGTGGCAATGCACTACAAGACCAGTTCAATTTTCAGGTGTCCTGAACAGAGTGAAATTTGTCACCCTGGCACTGTATCTTTCCGAAGCAAGAGCTATGAATGCCACAAAGGGAACTTCTTTTACACAAATGTATCCAGGTCCTTGAATGCATTGCCCAATGCGAACATCTTCCTATCCTTCATTCTGCTAGTGGCTGGACAGGAATGAAACCGAGCAGTCATGCTGGCGGACACGGAAGACCTGCAAGGGACAATTTGTTAAAAGGCCAGCATGGAACTTGGCATCCTTTTGCCTTTGACTCAATGTCATACATCTTTTTAATTTCACGTTTGTCGCTAGCGATGGTCTGATAATGGCTTCTAATGCTGCCCCTCTGATCATCAGATGTTGCATTTGATCCCTGTGCAACGTCATGACCAAAATGTGAGTTTTATTTCTGACAGTGGATTTTTTTTCTCCTGCTGCTGCAAATATATGGGGTGCTACCTTGTAAAAAGAGTTAGTCCTTTGGTCCATCTAGTCAGGGGTGTTGTTTCATGCAGTGAGCTAAATAGCATTCATGATGCCCACTGAAAGCCGAAAGTGACATCATTAAGCAGGAAGTGATGTAATTAGGCAGATGATGGCCAAAAATAAACACTTTATCCTCATGTAGGAACTCATTAGCTGCAAATGACATAAGAGAAAATGTGAAAATGTTGATCATTTTCAAGGTATGGGATAGCCCAATTGTCATGCTGGGAGAGCCCCTTTATCACATGGGCTGCCCTTTCAGCAGTGCCCCTTCAGCTGCAGCCACGCAGAGGTGCTCTGAGAAGTGGCGCATTTCTGGAAGCGGTGCTGCTGAAAGGGCAGTCAGCATGATAATTGGGCTCTCCCAGTCCTTGGCAACATCTCCCTCTCTCACTTAGTCTGCCCGTTCCCCCATAGTGTTCCTTCTGATGCCTCCTTCTGCACTTCCCTCTCAAGGCCTCGGCAGAAGCAGCACTGCTGAAAAGTTAGCTCTAGGAGAGCCCAAATTTCACACGGGCCAAATAAAAAGATTCTGCAAGTCATACCTGGCCTCCAGGTCTTATGTTTGACACCCTTTGATTAGATCAATACAGTCTACATTACCTGAAGGTGGCTCTTCAGGGATTCAAACAGAGGACAGTATCAGCCTTACCTGGAGATGCTGGGGATTGAACCTGAGAATTTCTGCATGCAAAGAGTGTGCTCTACCACTGAGCAATGACTTCTCGTGAACCTGAGTCACATGTCCCTGAGACTTGTACAGCATAGCACCGCTTCACTGCATCCCGTAAGGGAATTTGGGCTTTTGGGGGTTGATAAGGAACAACTCAGACCTGCACCAGTGATATCACTAGCGCAAGTCCGAGTTGATCCATGTCGGTGGAGCAGGTTCAGGAAGGAGGATAGGATACAGCGTGTGCAGCGCCACTGATCCTCCCTGGGCTCAATCTCCATTACATCCTCTCTCTCCCTTCCTCCCACCCCTGTGCCAGTCTCACCTTCTCCAGCAACATCCTTCCACATGCTAGTACTCATGGGAAAGCACTTGCCTTCCCTCCAGTGCTGCTAAAATGCACACTGTCGCAAAGGCCTTTATGGCACTTTTGTGACAGTGCGCAACAGCGGAGCTGCTCTGCTGGCACTAGTGAGAATTAGGGCTGGGCCACTAGTTTTTTGCCCATTGAGAAGAACCACATTGCTGACTTGTATTCAGTGTCTGAGTAGCAGTAATTCTCTCATCCTTTCCAGTCAAACTACTGCCTACTTTGGAATCCTTCCTTTTGCATTTATATATTGGGTGGCTCATTCGGTCATGAAGTGATGTGCGTCCATCTCGGTTGTGACTCATTTTGACAATTCAGCTGCATGAAGTTGTTTTCTTTACGACACTGTATTTGCTGTGTATTTGCTGGACTAGGACCAAGTGGAAATGATTTGCAACTATTACCATCTGACAGTTGTTTACAAGCTTACATAAAATGAGCTGGCATGATTCCTGCCCCTATGTTGCAAGTCTATTTCAGTACAAAAAAATAAGCACTTTGATTAGTAGTCAGTTGCCTGAGACTACAATGGATATGGAGATTAAACAAACCTCTTGTCAGCAAAGATGGGCCCTTTAGAGCAGGTCTAGAATCAGAACAATGAAGGAAAGGGAATCCTCTGTTCTCAGGGTTGGTGCATTGACAAGACAGATCGGTTCCGGGCACCAAGCAAATTTTTACAAAGTCATCTTGTGTATACAAAAAGTTGTGACAGATGCTGGAACCAAAGCAATGCCCTGTTTCTTTTCCTGTCATTAAAAAGAAAATTCTCACAGCTTTTTCACCCCAATCCGAAACACTGAAAGGATTTTTTGGAATTCTGTGAGAAGAGTTTCAAGAGCATCTTGGTACAAACGTGCAACGTTGTGGTTGGATTTTGCAGCTCATTTGGAAGAAAACAATTTTATTGTTCGCTAATATTATTCTCAACCATTTTTATTCTTAAGGGCCAAATAAATTATTTCTCAGTCAAGTCTTCATAGGTACGTAAAAGGGTACATGGAAGGAGCAGTGGAGTTGCTAGGGAGTGTGGGGGGTGCGGGCCACATCGGTTGACACGCACAGGGTTGGGTGACACCGCTATTAGCCAAACTTTTGTAAATGTTGGTATTTTCAAACAATGCCATCATGTTATATATCATTCAATGCATAATTTCATGCAGACTACAATGAAACAAACCACGCTGAAATATCTCTATTCTATCAAAAGTTATGCCAAAGAACCAGCAGGGGCAGGGAAATGGTGCATCATCACGCCCACTACCCAGGGTTATGCCCTGCCCATTGCATGTGAGGACGTCCATCATGGGGGTAACGTACTGGTCTCCTGCACCAGATGAGGCAAACCCGAGTGATTCCAGTGATAAGGAGTGCTACGACAAAGCTTTTGGAGTTAATGTTCCCATTTCATTCCCAACTGCAGCTGATTCACTATACAGGCACACCCACCCCCAACTTGCCTGGAATTTTGTGAAACTATGGCTTCAATGAGAAAAGAAGTTGTACCACACGCACTGTTGTCTTTTACTACTATTAAGGCTGCAATCCTATCCTCCCTTTCCTGGGAGTAAGCCCCATTGACTATTATGGGACTTACTTCTGAGTAGACATGCATAGGCTTGGGCTCCAATTCTCTCAAGTCAGAAGAAGGGACATATTGTCATCGGTTCTTGCTTCAATTGCCTCAGCAATTTTATCCCTTCTCAGTTCATAGAAAACTTTAGCACTTCCTGCTGTCTCTTGCAAGCTTTAGGGTATGAGGAACTCACTTTTAACCATTTCCTCCAAAGTCCCAGAACCTGCCATAGAAGCTATGCCATGGCAGGCCTGAAAACCAAGGGGATAGGACTATGTGGATTCAAGACTCACCAGTGGGTTGTGATCCAATTTTTTTGTGGTTTGTGAAACTGACAGGGCAGATTAGGCAATGTGCATCAAAGCTGCTACTTGGGAGTCAGACCCCTCCACATTTATAAATCAGGCAGCAAGCTCTAGGGTCTCTAAAAAGTTTGAGAGCCACTGCTATGTGCTCTTACCTGGCAGGAATTCTCACCGAAGTCACTGTGCCTTGCTTCTGAGTAGACATGCCTTGGATTATGCTGCAGGCCAACTGCTTCAAAATTAATGTTTTGTGTTTTTAAATGTATTTGTTTCTTTACAAAAGGGTAAGCTGTCAGTGTAGGATAAAGCTTATAATAGTTGCATTGTAGACTCTTCAGAACAGTGGGGCTCATAACAAAAATCTTGTAATAAGTATGTGATATATGTAAAAAATGCCCCAGTGTTTTATCTACAGCTGCTTGTTCAAATTAAGTGGCTAAATCTCTACTGGGGTTCCACCTGGGCAGGCCAGATGTGGCTGCTGCCAGTTCTGTAAACTGATGATTATTCTTAATGTTCTGTATACAATTGCTTGAGCTCTCCTTGTCTATGTTGATATGATTCGGGGTAATTCGGTGATCCTAGATTAATAGGAACAAAAGACTTTGGGCCTAATCCTATCCAACTTTCCAGCACTGGTGCAGTAGCCCCAAGGTCAGGAAACACATTTTTCCCATACCTTGAGGAGGACTCAGTGACTGCCCCTCCACCACAAGATGCAGCATATATCTCCTTGGCACAGCTGCACCAGCTCTGGAAAATTGGATAGGATTGGGCCCAATATCTTTTCAGTGGTATCAGCGTAACTCTGCCACTCTCTCCGTAGGGACATTCCTCACTCTAGCAACTTCGGGGCATGCTGAACAACCCACCTGGTTCAACAAAGGTGTTTATTATGTTTTAACTGTGGTTTTATTGGTAGCTTTCTATTTTCAATGCTGTTTGGTTATACTTTGTGGTTGTCCGGAATGGTCCTCACCTCTGGCCCCCATCCTATGAAGCTCCTGATGGCTCTTGGTCTTTTCCATAGCTGACCTGTCCCATTGCCAGGTGGCCTGGCCACAGTGTCCCCCCTGAAGCAGCAACATGGGCATTGCTGGTCCTGCTGGAGTGAGCCCAGGCAACTGATGTAGCCTAACCCTAACCCAACCACTCTCAGGTTCACTGCAAGGTGCCTGGGTTGCAGACAGCCACATTACCTCCAGATAACAGGCCAACAGTGCAGCCATGCAGCTGCAGGCTCAGCAACTTGCCAGCAGGACAACAAGGCAGGTAGAGGAGACTCCCTTCAGAATCAGGACCTGTGAAGGGAGCAGCACTTACATGGGGGCAAGGATAGAAAGGGGCCAGGTGCAGAGGTGCCTGTATATAAATATACCCCAGCAGCTCATGCGGAACTCAGTAGAGGGTAGGCATCTGCTTTGTGAGAACCTGTGATCCCTGGAAGAAAGAGGCAGGAGGAGGAGGAATGGGTAGTTTAACCCTCTCTCCTGGCCACATGTGAGGCTACTTGGGTTTCTCTTTTCACTCCTAGAAGTTCCTCAGACTCTATCCTAAATGCCTCTCCCTTGCTGCCAGCGGTGTCCTTGGCCGAGCAACCAGCACTGATGGCCCTGACCTCCCAACTGTATAGTGGTGTTGTTATAATCTTTTGATGTTAACCTGCTTGCAAGAACTCGCAAAGTCTGGAAGAGTGGGATGAATTATTTTTTAAAAAAATCATACTTTAAAATTATCTGAAATGTAGGCCAAAGATAATTTTCACAGGAGGCCCAATGCAGAAGGGTGAATGGAGCAGCAAAATAGAAAAAGGTGGACAATATGCTTGTTTTTACAAAGGTTCGTGGATCCAACACACTATGGCACTTTTGCAACAGTGCAAAGGCCAGGCATGATAAAGGAGCATGTGATTCACCAGCATGCTTCTTGAATATCATTGGGGCCCTAATGACATAATTGGGTGCACAACAGGATCTATTTTCTGAGTTGGGGGAAGGTAGTTTGTTTTTTTAGGGTTCATTTCTGAGCCTGGCTGAGAAGATGTGCCTATCATGACTTGGTAGATCATGTGGCAAAGCCACGTATAATGCACAGAGCAGACACATGAGGTTTCCTTGGCAGTGTAGAGTAGAAAGTTCTAGGCAACTGGCTCTCTTAGGGAGGGGAGGCTGCACAGCGGATTATACCTTGACCTTGGATAGAGTATTATATTTCACTTCCACAAGTGTCTTCGGAGTCAACTGTACAGAGCCTAATTAGTCTAGCTTTGCAATCTCATCCCCCCCCTCCCCAATTATCAGCCCTAAAGGGCAAGGAATGTGTTTTATGTTTGCAAGCTATACATTGTATCTCGGAACACAGACATGTTGAATCATGAAACCGTATATTTCAAAAGCTACAGTGTAAGGAAGCCCCAGCGCTGGTTGAAATATAGCTCAATTGGACTCAACCCGAATAAACAGTTTCAGATAAATTCAGTTAATTGGTGTGGACTTAAGTGTGCAAACAGCCTATCTTGTGAAGCCATGTAACAATAACGGGCTCCAGAACTGCTGTTATATAATTACCTTCAGTCAATGAACAAAGAAGAGAAGAAGCTGAAAATCCATTATGTCTGACTCAGCTAATTAACTGCTATCTAAATTTTCACACCTCTGTTTCATGATCATTCTTGTTTCCACATGGCCGTAACATGGTGAACCAAAAGTGGCACTGTGTGGGGCTCATTTTCAGATTGACTAGGCAGTCACTTTAGTTTTTCAGGGGGGAAAAACATTCACCTCGAGACCAGAATGACGGAGTTTGCACAGGTAGCAGACAGATTGCTGCAAAGGCAAATGCAGAAACGTTTTTGGTTTTGGACATCTGAAGGGGGAGGGAGGGCAGCTTGCACAGTGCCAGAGCTCTCACGGGCTTCCCTCCTGCCACTGCTCTGTGCTTGGAGAACATCAAAGTCCTTTGTGGAGCCCATCTGGCCAGCCCCACCTCAGCCCTCAGCTTCTTGCTCTCTTTTTTCTCTCCCGTCGCAGTTTTTACCACCTCCGCTTGAAGACACCTTGATGCTGTGTGCAGCCAGCCTCCTGGCTCAATAGCAGCAGCAGCAGCAGCAATAGCTCCTGCTGCAGCAGCTGTTGCTAGAGATCAACACGTGCACCAGGTGAGGTGCCCCCTTGGCGCCCCCTTATGGCTGGCAACAGAGTGGACTGCCCCTCCTGCCCCACCCTTGCTATGCCACTGGGGGGAAGTAATACAATCAGGTCATTAAAAAAAAGAAAATTGAGGACAATAATTTTATCTTGAGGAGAGACATGCAGATTCCAAGCAACCCATGAATGCTAACTGAACATTTACTTGACAGGGAGGGAAAAAAAAAAGGTTTGGAAAGGATTGCTACAGCCATCCTGGGCTAAAGCATCAAACTGTGCTCAGAGAGCAGTTTCCCCCTGTCAACGCACACCTGGCTGATGTAGGACTCTGGCACAAAAGCAGAAATGGAACAAAAAAGATTCTTCAGAAGGGGCATCCCAAGTAATCTCAACATTTAGGGGCCTGATTCAGGGCCCAATCCTATCCAACCTTTTTCCAGTGCTGGTGCAGCTGTGCCAATGGGGCGTGCACTGCATCCTGTGGTGGAGGGACAGTCACAGAGGCCTCCTCAAGGTAAGGGAATATTTGTTCCTTTACCTTTGGGCAGCAATATGGCAGCACCGGGGCTGCATGTTGGATAGGATTGAACCATTGGATACTTGCACCCCTCTCTTCCATCATGCACCTAAAGAAACACACGTGGTGGGTCCTCCATTTTGCAGGGGGAAGAAGAGTCAGTGAAGGGAAGGGTGTGCACTCATTTCCACTCTGTCAGTCAGAGTGCCATCTGAGCAGATGTCTGAAGTGGGCCATAATCTTTGGAGCGTACCACACCTGCTAATGCAGTGACTCCTCAGTCTGCTGCTTTTTTGCTGGCAGTCAGCTCAGGGATCAGCTCTGTGGCTTCAGAGTGGCAATTATGCTAGATCAGAGTATTCAACAGTTATGAGCATCCTAGTATCAGTCATGTTGTTTCTTACTTTTTGAGGACTAGAGACTGGTTTTCAGTGCCTTAAGTAAGCTCCCAAGTAGGCTGAGCGCCCCAGCACCTCTCTTCATAAACTTGGGGCGGTAGTAAAATCTGCAGAAAAAAACAACTCTCAAGGTAGGGTGGCCTCTGGCTTATTCGTTACAGCATGCGCTGTACCTATTTTATAATCCACGTAATTAATGTGGAGAAGTCTCATAGACTCTTCAGTGTTACAGAAAGTAACAAAATATTTCGAATGCCTTACAGTGGATACAGCTATCAGTATTTTATTGAGGCTGCAATCCTGTCCGCACTTACCTGAGAGCAAGCTTCACTGACAATAAGGTGACTTACTTCTGAGTAGACATGCCTAGGATTGGGGTCTGAATGTATTAAATGCCATAAATATTAACAATGATAAACTTAAATTATGTTTTTATCAGCCTTTATAGCCCCGTGCAATAAAAGTCCAAATAATAGTAAACCTAAAGATATACATCAGTTGAACAGATGAATGTTGTGATTATCTTTTGTTGTATATTAGTCCTCTTGAGGGATTCATTAAATTTAGTGTGCCTTTCAAAACAGAATCTATGGCTTAATTAAGCTTTGCAAATATAAAATTTGAAGCCGCGGACTCTGTGCAGAAAGGCTATTGTTTCGGTTTTTTTTAAATTTGTCTTTCATAAAAATGCTACTAATGAATGTCTTGCATAGGCCTTCCATGGCAGGCACATCACCTCGAGAATCCCCTTCCCAAAGACACAGTGTCTCTGAATCCTCTCGTAGAGATCAAGAGTCAACTTTTTTTATATACTGTAAGTGTAGCAAGAAGAGAGTAGGAACTCATTGACACAGTCAATTGCATAACTTCTGGAGAAGACACATGTCATTGGAATGTGTGAAATTTTAATCAGAAATGTTGTGAAGGATATAAGCAAATGGACTGGTATAATTAATCTGTACTGCTAGGGGAAGAAAGGAAAAAATTAGAGGGCACATTCAAAGCCTGGAGACCTGTTTTAACTGTCTGACTGCTTAGGCTCCGTTATGTTTAAAGTATGACACTGTGTTGAAGGTTTAAATGTCTGGTTATAGATATTGATATGGTTGTGTGGCTAACTGGACAAAGAGGCACCTTTTAAGTGCAAGCTGTGTTATATTTAGCAGAGGACAGCAACTGCCCCTATTCATCCCAGCGTAGCATCACCCCAAGTGACTGGTGCTGGTGGCTCCCTTGAGTTTCATTCTTGATTGTGAGCTCCATTGGGCCAGAGAAATGTTGCCTAACACATTGGTTTTTATACAAGTGTACATTGTGCTGGGTACATTGCAGATGAGCATGACCCAGGCTAGTCTTGTGGCATTTCCAATTGGGCTGATGGGTGGGATACAAATCCATTAAGAAGGGATGCTGAGTCTCACTCTCACACCCCAGTGTGGAGAAGTATGGAAGGACCAGAGGAGATTCACCCCACTTTTTTCTTGCAGGTACCTCTCCTCTGCCAGAAAATATGAGGTCACCTCAGATCTGCCTGCAATGACACCGAGGTTCTGGAGTGACAAGGGGTTTCTGAAATCACATGGAATTTCTCTTGCACACTCTTTTTATTTTCTTTCTGTTTCTTAACAAGAAAAAATGCCCTACCTTTCTCCAAAGATCCAAGGTCATTCCCCATACAAATAGAAGAAATACATTAAAATGTAAAAGGAGGGATAAAGTGATGTTTCCCCAGCTTGGGAGTGGGAAACAAGTCGTCCATACAGTCAGACCTAACTTACATGTTCCATTTGCACTATGATTTGCAGAGTCCCTCAAATACCGACCAAACAAAATCTTTAAAAGGTAGGGAAAAAAGGTTGAAAAAATCTTGGGGGAAAAAAAAAACCACAACAACAACTGAGCACGCAATGAAAAACTGTGTTTTGGCACTGGATTGGTTCCTTCAAGTCAGCTGGGATGGAGTAAGAGAAATGTTTGCACGACAAGCCTCAACCAACATTTGAATGCTGGGTTGCATCACAGCACGTGTTTGCTACGGGCTAAGAGAAACAGAGTGGGCCTTGGTGATGGGTCTGGGTGTTCCTTGGCAGTGACTGGAGCCTGGCAGAGATGGGCAGCCCAATCCTAAACCCTGGGGCCCTGTGAGGAACACTGGTGCCAAAATGGCTGCTGCTGTATCCAATGGGACCGGGACAGCTGCCACGGTGCAAGGCAGTGATTCCCAACCTGGGGTACATGTACCCCCAGGGGTACTTGCCAGGACCTTTAGGGGTACTTGAAAAAGAATGAATAATGGCGGGAAAAGGCAGGTCTGTATTAGATTGCCTTGCAGGGCTGGCATTAGAATGCCTTGTTGGATTAATAAGAGGGATACAATTTATAGAAATTTGGCTGCCAAGGGGTGCACAAGTGAAAAAATATTGGGAACCACTGGGGTAAGGGAACTGATGTTCCCTTACCCCGTGTTGAGCCCAGGCAGCCCCAATGGGTCTCTTTGGAGCTGCGCCAGCTCTTGAGAGGCCAAGGAGAACCAAGGAGGCCTGTATAGGGCTCAGTGGCTCGGGAGGGGACATAGGATATGGCAGCAGCCTCTGCTGCCATCTCCGCCATCCCTCCTGGGCCAGATCCTCCCTCTGGTCCCCCCATCCTCCCTCTGGCCCCACCCAGTTCTGCCCCCTCCTTACCTTCCCCCACCCAGTTCTGCCCTAAAAAGCCTCACTGCCAGCCGGCAGAGCACTTACCGCTAGCTGCTCCCCACTGTCATCTTTCTGGTGCTGAGGCCCAACACCAACTGGCACTGGCCTCACTGCCAGCATCGCATCCTCTCTGCCGGTACAGGAGTGCCTTATGGCACTTTTGCAACAAGCGTTGCCAGGACAGTGCATACGTTTGGGGCCTTGGATCCTTTAAAGAGAAAAAAGGGGGGAGAAAAAAAAATCAGGAAGAACTTGTGTATCTGGGGATAGTGAAACAGGGCAAGGTGGATAAAGGAGGTTTCCCCAGCCTGGGAGTAGGAAAGGAGTCCTCTGTTCAGACAGACCTAATTTACATGTTTGTTTTGCACTGTGAATTGCAAATAGTCCCTCTAGTACTCATCCAACAAAACCTAAGATATGGTATATTGCTGACAGTATGCAAGGGTGGCAGAATGCCCTGTGGGTTAGCAATCTGCATCATATTCACCCAGTTGGAGAAGGTTGGAAGACTTTTCAGACTTACAGATGTTCAGCTGAGAACACTCTGAAAATATTTTTATAACATATAGCCTCCAAAGGACTTGATTTCAAAGTGATTATTTTTGGTTTTGCCCATATAGTAGAAAAATAACATACATCAAAGCAACATTTTTCTTCTCTTTTCTACAAATCTGATGTATTATTTACTGTAACTAATTGCTTTAATAAAGAAATGACAGGCTTGCAATGGGCTGCGAAAAAGAAGCACAACTTGTAATTTTTATTTGGAAGTAACAAAAGGGTTCTATAGTGTAAATAACATTTGTTCTAACTACTTACAGTCCTGATCTTGCAGCTTTTAGGCAGCTGGAGCCCCTTGGGAGCTTTTCCTGCCTGAGGAAAGCTGGAGAGAGTCCTAAATGGGTATTTTATTTTCTAGCTAAATGATTTTTTTTTTAATAAACTTGCTTTCAAAAACAAAAATAATTATCAGCCTCTCCATGCTTTAAAGAAGTTGTCAACACTCAATGATTCTCAGTACATTTTTACTAACCATAATGCACTATGAATTTGCCAAGCAAATAATTAAGATCTCTTTTAAAACAGTTCTTTAAATTGACCTCATAGATCCTGCATTCTTGGAAATGGCACTATTCATCAATGAGGTACTATTAAAATGTAGACAGGCTTATACTCATATGAGGTAAGGAAACAGGAAGTTTGAGGTTCCAGTATCTATCTATCTATCTATCTATCTATCTATCTATCTATCTATCTATCTATCTATCTATCTATCTATCTATCTATCTATCTATCTATCTATCTATCTATCTATCTATCTATCTAAGCTTCTGAAGTAAGCCTCCCAACAGCTGCACCTGACCCTGCTCCCACTTACTGCTTCTTACACAGTCCATACCATCCCCTCCTGTCTTGCTGAGCCCAGGCACCTCCCAGTGTTGCTCCATGCCCTGGCATGCCTGGAACTCCTTCTGAAGGTGTGATTTGAATGGTGGGGTAGGTGTTTTGTTGCTGGTGTTCATAAGGAACCAACTGGCACTTTCTTCTCTGCTGCCTTTGCTCAAGGAACAGCATAGCTTTTCTTTACCGATGGGGTGGTCAGGAACATGAGGGAAATGTTTAATGAGAATTCCAACACACACACACACACAGCACCACCACCAGCTCTGTTTTTTCCATGGAGTCGCACCTGACTTATTTATGGAAAAGACTCTGACTCAAGTCAAATAGAGTCCTGAAAACACTCTGGACGCATCCCCACAGCCGCTCATTAAGACTCGTGCATGAGTTGGGTCGAAGGTGCGGTGGGGACTTGGAATTCAACTTGAGCCTAGTTGTGGTGGATTTGTGCATCCCTGGCAAAATCTGCTCCCCTTTTGAAGTTGAAATGGATGGTCAGAGGCAAGCTTAATATAAGCTGGGAATTTAGAGATGCCTGACACCAGCAGTTGCGAAGTTACTGCCCTGAGAGCAAAAAGGAGTTATCCTTCAGGGTGGCTGTAATCTGATAAACTGCAAGGACATAGATTGTAAACTGTCATTGGGCTCTTTGCTGGGAGGAACATGCCTTAGCAACAAGAGGGCAGATTCTAACTCAGCAAAAGGTAAGGTCCGTTTGATTGGAGCGGACCAAAGCTGGGACAAGTGATTTCACTGTAGCTTGCACTTGACCATGGGTACAGCAGGATGCTCTCCCCATTGGAACAGTGACAAGCCTGCATGGCAGGACTTTTGAACCAAAGCAATTATAGTAAGTAGTTAGCTAGATCTGGTGTTTCCTGCTGCCTTAAAATCTATGTTTTCTCACATGTGCTTTGGAAACCTCCTTTGATCACCCCATGTTTGGGGTGAAGGGATTTTCCCCTACTTACTAGCCAGAAGCATCTTTAATAATAACTTTAAACGAACTGCTTGTGTGTACTTGTTTGCTGACCAAAGAAACTTGGGTGCCAGAAAATCCACTTGGAAGGTTTGGGTAAATTACCCGGTAACCAGGTGATCAAGGGGAGTTCATTGAACCCCATTCCCTCCTTTCACCTGCCACTGGAGCCTTGTAAGGTGGAGAGGTGCAGGCAGGAAGGAGGGGGAAACACTTTGTGGTGGGTGCTAAAGCAGACCACAGTGGAAGTGGGAGAAGGTTGGGTGTGTGCGTATAGGGCTGGCAGTGACTGCAGCATTCATTGCTCAGAGCCTTTACATAACCCTCATTCCCCCTTGGCATGGAAATGGTTGAATGAATGCACTTATGTGAATTTCTATACCCTGTAAGCAGTACTGTAAGCTAAAGTACTGTACAGTACTGTAAAGTACTGTAAGCTAAAGTACTGTAAACAAACATAATATGTGAAACTGTAGAACTTTAGTAGTACAGTAGTACTGTACAGTACTACTAAAGTTCTACAGTTTCACATATTATGTTTGTTTGCAACATAACCTTCATGCAGCCACGCTGACTTGATCTTTCAGCCCTAACTTTCTTCCACTTCATGTTGGGGACAACACTGAAACTCAGGACATTCTGGGATCAATGACCCCTGTATTCCTTATGTACTTTATTTGGACTGAGAAGCATAGTACCTAAGATTCTTAGATGCATGTTTTTCCAAGGGCGACAAGATTAGGGGTATGCAGGCAGGCATTTGGACAAATGTCTGTATATGTGTCCTTGGATAATTAGCTCTCTCTCTCTCTCTCTCTCTCTCTCTCTCTCTCTCTCTCTCTTTCTGGATAGATATATGATAGTGTCGTTTAATATTTGGGGGACTTAGAAGGATCCTAGAGCCAAATGGCACCCAGTGTCACCCCTGCATCATCATGTGACCCTGCACCTGTACCTAACACCCTCCTTTGCTTCCAGAATGGCTCCATTTCAGACCCAAAGGGAGGCAAGAGAAGGCAGGTGAACCTGCACTCACAACATTAAGGGGTGATCACTCCCCTCCCCCCTCCCCTGCAGAGAACCTGGGAAACACCTGGAGCACTGCTGAGGAAGAGTATGCTGCCCCAGTCCCCCTGCCCACATGCCACTGGCCCCTAGGACATCCCCTGCAGCCTAGTGCCTGCCCTTCTGGTCACCCAGTTCATACACCACTGGGGAGACTTCCATGTATGCTGAAAAAATCATTTAAAAGAAAAGTGAACCAAATAAATGCTCCCAGTGAGGTCTGTGTATGCCATTCCCAATTCATTATCCAGGAGCACCAAGTTTGCTCTAAGGGGGAATGAGATATACCCAGTCTCTTTGTACCAGCAAGCAAGATCTGTTTTAGAAGCAGGCATTGGTGCATTTAACTGATGTGGATGTAGATTCAAATCTAGATGAGCTTTTGCTTCTGTATTGCAGTGTTCATCTGGATCTACCCAATGTTCATCTGGGTAGATGGAAATGTGCATTCCCACCTGAGGCCACTGAATGTGATACCTGACAAAACTGCACATGATCAGAGGTAGATCTGTCTTTCTGCCTATCTGTCTGTCTGTTTCAGTCCTTACTGAAGCCTATTTAAGTCCATGGGGCAGTGTCCATTTATCTGGGGGGGGGCAGCTTTAAATATTAGCCACTTGTTCTGTAAACAGTTCCCACACAGGTGAAGTAATATTTAGATGACCAACCGCATGGGCAGAAGCTATTCATGCATACCTTTCCTTCACTGCCTCCTCTTGGTGGGATGCCATTTCCATGGTTGGGTTCCATGCAACTGCTTCCAGCCACATCTTTGCCCAAAAGATGGTATGGGAGCCACTCAAGGAAAAGCAATTCCCACATGGAAAGGGATATTTGAAAAGAAACCTGAGTGCATGACTATAGCCATGCTTCTTCCAGGTGCAGCTGTGCCACAGTTCAGCCTCTGTATATGCCAACATGACTGGCACAGGAGCCATGCACAAGCGTCAGGGAGATGACTGAGCAGCAGCACTTGGAGGATAGACCCTCACTCATTACCACATCGCTCTACCTGAAGAAATCCATCGAAAGCTCCTTGTGCAGTGCCAGTGCAGGTTTGTGCAGCAGACAAAAGACACACCAGAAAGAGGAAGACAGATATGCCACTTAAATTAAATAGGAAATGAATTGGCCAGCGAGCTGGCTTGTCTGCTGAGACAAATCATAGACAACATGTCTCTCAACAACAGAACTTATTTGTTTTCTCTTGCCAACAAATTCATCACTGCCCAGGCAAAACAGGCAAAATACATTAGTGTCATGGTAAACTGATAAAGAGAAGTGCCTCAATCTAGCATCCTCAATGGCAAAAGTCTTCGGGCTGTATTGATCCATGTTCTATAAATCTTGTTTTCTGTCTGCAGAAGTGAATCAGGAATGACCCTTAAGGTTAACAAACATTGTAATGTCTTTCAGCTGGGGCAGATGTCTATGTGCTCCACACATTGTATTTGGTCAAGTCCCATCTTGTCATTTTCCTGCCAAGGAGCTTAACTAATTGTTGGCTATCATAAGACGGTGTGATGGAAGCAAAGAAATCCCACAATTGTTTTTTTCTCCACCCCCCACCCCCACACACACATCCCTCTTTAGCCTTAACAAGCACTCAAAGCCATATAGCGGAAAACAAGCACTGAATTAGTCAGCAGGAGTCTTCAATTGTGATGGAACTTTACGTAATTGGCATACCATGGTCTTTAGATACCCAGGAGTAGACCTGATTAAGCAGCTGCATTGTGCTTTGGTACATTTTCAAATGGGGACTTGGTCTCTTTTGTCTGAGTTTGCCAACCCATTTTGCAAAACAGGCATCTGTTGCTATATTTTGGTGTGATACTCATTAACTGCACATGGTGTCAGGGTGGTCAGATGCATGATTTAGCACATGGATTAGTCCCACTTCAAAAAAAGGCATGTTTTAAGACCTAGATCCTTGCATGTCATCGGCTTCCTGGTTGTGGTTAGATTTGGCATGCACATTTCCCGTGGAGCATGACTTTTTTGGAATGCTTCTTGTAAAAGCTCATCAGCCCTGCCCATTGAGTGTGATGAAAATATATGATGAGTCTCACTCTGCCCTGCAGAATGTCTCTTGTATGGGTTGCTAACAGAGTTGGCCTTTGCAAAGGAAGAAAGATACTTATCGTTAAAGTTAACGCTATAAAGCTTACAGCAGGGCAGGCATATGCCCCTCTCCTAACACCTTTCTTGGCATAACCTATAGCAAAACTTGGCATAGATTATTAAAGCCAAAAGAGTGCTGCTTTAGAGGGACTACCTTGGGCTCTTCTTCTTACGTCACCATTAACCATATCTACACAAAACTCCAAGTGCTAATGGAGCCAGCCCTCTCTCCCCACCACTGCTTTAGTCATTGAAAGGTCAAGCTAGTTTTTACCACTTTCCGTGCATGTCATTCTCAATAGAACAACAGAGCCCTTCATAGAAAACAATGTAAATAAGTGCCTCTACGCAGTTACCAGTCACCTGATCAAAAGTCAATGTTGAAAAACACTCCTAATGACTGTCTCTTATGCATCAGGGCACCTCCTAATGAGCTGCCAGAAAAGGCTTTGCAAAGCTTTTTGCAGAGATAGAGCGGGAATGTGAGTAGCCTGAGATATAACTTCCCTGCTGTGATCCTGCTTTTTGACTAACAGGGAACCCAGACTCAGAGCTACTAATGAGCATGCTGTAGCGTGTGTCCAAACCAATGCTGGCTGTAGCCATTCCACCTGTCTGCTTTCAGATCCAGAGCACTGTGCCTGACATCGAGGCACCCTGTTGTATTCTGCCTTTAAATAATTTAGGTATTTATTGATTCCCCGCCCCCATTAGGATGTGGGTGTATGAGCAGGCGCATGCATGTGTGTGTGTTGTCTTTAGCTAGCTTCAGTGGCAAACGGCACCCTGTTTTTGGACCAGGGGAGTGCTGCAACAGCTCCTTTCAAACAGTCAAGTTTACACTTCTTGAAACTGTGCCCACAGTGTCATCCCCGGGGCAACACAAAATAGTGCATGGATTGCTCTTACACCTTGTGTGTGTGTGTGTGTGTACATATGTACACATGGCCTCCCCATAGGTATCTGCAAAGCACAAGCCTTGCGAAACAAATCCTTGAAATAAATGCCGGCTCCAAATGTTCTTGATGGAATTCAGAGCATGCCATCTGTTTGCCGCTAGGCAGAAGTGCAAATGCTATGAATAAGGGAGCGCACATTTCAAAGGCGTCTTGCTCAATATCTTCATCCATCATTGAAAGACAGCAGGAGAGCACTACAAAACACTGACTCACCTCCGTTTACAGAAATGTACCCATCTATAAATGGAAGTTACCACTGAATACCTCTCAGCTCCAAGTGCTTTGCATAACTGGTCCTGGTAATTCGATGATCCTCCTGGGTTTCGACAGAGATTATCTTGTCTGTTAATATTTGGTTGTCAGTGATAAACCTGGAAGGACAGAGGTAGGCCTGCTTGCACAATAGCTGAGGTCTGTGCTGCGCTCATCAAGTGAATTGTTCTTGTCATACGTGCCGTCCTCCCCCACACACTCCTGCGCCACTCCAATTTGACAATACACATTCTTGCTTAGCATGACATTGTGATCCACTGATAGAGTTTGATACTGATTCCCTGTATTCTGATGTCAGATGACATGCTGGGAAAGTAAGTGATTGCATCTTGTCATCATATACACACCCATTATTTCTTACCATTAATAGTCTTCATTTAGCAGGAGGAAATTCCTAGGGTTTCCCAAACTTTTTATACCTGGGGCCCAAAAAGTTTTGCCCCTGAGTTACTATAGAAGCACATATCCATTTTCTCAATCAGCAGTAAGAAAAATAGTAAGCCAACATCTTCCCTGAAGCTGCAGGATAACCCAGTTAATCCTACCCAATCCCAGCATCCTACTCAATCATTTGCCTTAGAAACAGTACCATGTTGCTTGTCTTTTGGTTGAAGCACAGGTTCCTTCAGAAATTCTGTTGTCTGTAGTCCCTGTCTTTCGATGTCACAGAAAGAAAAGCAAAGGGGATAACAAGAGTTGTGATCTTTGCAAGGGCTACTTCCAGTGCAGCAGCTCTTGCACAGCCTACAGTCCCACAGACCCTTTAAACTGGTGCTGCCTCTAAAGCAGTGGTTCCCGTCCTTTTGGAGCCTGCGGATCACTGAGGCAAACACTGGAATTGTTGTGGACCAAATGCAACCCCCTCCATCCTTAGCACACACACACACAAAAATTCAATTTGGTAGCCCAGTGGGGAGCGCTCAGCAAGACACCGGAAATAACAGCTGTGGGGGGGGTCCATTTTCT
The DNA here is from genome assembly GCF_035046505.1 of Tiliqua scincoides. Lineage (NCBI taxonomy): Eukaryota > Metazoa > Chordata > Lepidosauria > Squamata > Scincidae > Tiliqua > Tiliqua scincoides. Next base: position 101,237,117 of record NC_089821.1, on the reverse strand, counting down.
CCCCTCTCTCGTGGTCGATTGGGAAGCATCTCACGGAGTGAGTGCTCCTACACAGAGTACCAGAAAGGATAGAGAATGAACCCTCCTGTAGCTGGCACATTAGTAAGCACTGAACCACCAAAAGGGGAGGAGAATGGACTACTTACAGCCACAGTCAACATTTCAGAGGTCCATCACTGAAAGTGATCAAAGGTTATCAAAGGTTTTTTTTTTCTGAAACCTCGAAGACCACTTCTCAGGGTCTCATGGACCACAGGTTGGGAACCACTGCTTTAAAGTAACAAGAGGCAAAGAAGACCCTCCCTAGTGGTAATGGGTAAGTAGAGGTTTTTGGGAGGAAGCATGGGGCTGGTAGCAAGAGTGTTTGAGGGCAACAAGATGGCAAAAATATTTATAGAGCCTCAAGATGGCTCAGTAAATGATCCTATTTTTCCCTGGTTTTTTTTTTTTGGGGGGGGGGGGGTAGAGAGATATGGGATCATTTTTAAATCATTAGAGGATAACCTCAACCAGTTCACTCATTTCTAATATCTACGGAGAGGTACAGATAAATGCAGACTCATGGAATTGTGCCAAAACATTTCTTGCAACTGGTGGTCTCTGCCTTGTACTACCAGTTGCAGCAGTTTTAGAGATCGCTGTGGATGGGATGGCATTGTTTTCTAGTGCTTGAGGTAATTATGGGATGACAGATCAAAATGAATCAACTTTGGAGATTGGTTGGCAACCTTCAGTCTCGAAAGACTATGGTATCGTGCTCTGAAAGGTGGTTCTGGAACAGCGTCTAGTGTGGCTGAAAAGGCCAATTCGGGAGTGACAATTCCTTCCACACTGGGAGCAGGTGCAGTCTGTCCCTGGCCTGTCTCCCTGGCTATGGGCCTTCCTTCTTTGCCTCTTAGCCTCAGACTGTTGGCCAAGTGTCTCTTCAAACTGGGAAAGGCCATGCTGCACAGCCTGCCTCCAAGTGGGCCGCTCAGAGGCCAGGGTTTCCCACTTGTTGAGGTCCACTCCTAAGGCCTTCAGATCCCTCTTGCAGATGTCCTTGTATCGCTTTGGAGAGAGACACTGCTTAGTTGATCCCAGGGCTTGAGAGAAAAAAGGTGGCATGAGTAATGCTTTGCGGTAATTTCTCTAGTTACCTGTCACCTGTGGTGCATTCTGGGAATTGCAGTTCTCCCTCTCCAGGTCACTTTTGAATCCTGTTGTTCACTATTCTTTAGAAGTTGCTCACATGCAAATGATGCGAAAAAGGCCTTTCTGATGTAAATGACTTTGTTCTTCTGATGGTGGTTCATATATACCATGTCAATGTGTTTCTTTTCACCAGTACTCCTATCATGACAAATTCATGTTTTTGTTTAAGTACTTTCAAAGATTCCAATTACAGTCATGCCAATTTCATCTGAATGTCCTATGGTTTACCAGGCATTACAAAGGCCGTGATAATTTTTGTCACAATGGCTTCAGGACATTTGCAGTCGATGAATGAAATACACCTTAACCCAATACAATCCTAAAAGCTAGTGCCCTTCAACAAGGCCTGGCTGTCATGGCAAATGGAAAGCAGCTGGTTCTGTGCACCTGGGAACTGGGGATGCCCACCAGCGCCACACCAGTAAATTGGCACAGGGGGTTGGAGGGAGGCGGGGAGGGGAGGGGGATGAAAGGGGAGGAGCGGGGAGCGGGGTTGGAAAAGGGGCAGTATCAGCAGCAGTGGCACACATTTTACCCCCTTCCCGGCATTGATTCCCCAACCCAGATCCATGCACTAGCTAAAGAACTGGTGCAGGTTCAAGTAGATCCAGCAGCCTGGCACAGGATTACCCCAGGGCAAGGAAACAGATGCTCCTTTAATCCAAAGAGGACTTCGGAAGTTGAAACTCCCCTACAGGATTCTTTGGGCACTGCATTGGTGCAGCTGCATCACTGCACTGGGAATCAAGTAGGACTGGGCTGTCCGGTTATTTCTGTACAGTTCTGATAGATGACCTGAGTTGCTCATTGCACCTGAGTTCTTTATAAGTCCATATATGGGAAACAACTGTCAATTTAGGCAGTGATTGCCTCAAATATTGATTTCAGCTCTCTTTTCACAGAAGTCACTCACCAGGAAACAAAAATGATGATTAGCAGCTACTGAAAGGATGAGGCGCAGTGCTGGACCATAGTCACAGCTGCCATCTGCAGAGTCACCATCATCGCCACTGTTGTAAGCCTACCCCAACTCTGAACACTGCTCTCACTTTTGTGGAACCCTCATGAAAGTGCACGTTTGGCCTCCCAAAGACCCCTAGTACTGTCAACGTCCGCAAAAATGCAGGGAGCAAAAAATGTCAGCCAGACCCCAATGTGTGCTTCCTCCAACTGCTTCTCAGAGCCAAAAATTACCCAGTAATGGAGGCGCATCGTTGGTGCCTCCATGTTTGCTTTTCTTTACATTAAGGACAGGCAAGCTCCCCTGCAGATTGGAACCATGGTGGAGAGGGAGAAATTTAGCCCTACCTCCCATCTCTGTCTCGGTTTGAATCAATGCATAACCTGTGGCTACGGCGGAAGGGAAAAAGCTTCCATTGGTACTGTTCTGGAAAACGGTATTTAATAACTATATCGTTACAGTTACTATTACAGAAACTGTATTTTTGTATTTAATAGAAAACTATTTACTGTAAATCCAAAAAAAGAGAAAGGTTTGCTGAACATGTACTTTCTGTGTAATTTGGCCGTCCATTTTAGTTTCTCTACCAGCCCTATTTTATGGGCTGGCACCACTGCATGGTACGGCGGTGCCAAAATGGCAGCCATTGATTCCTGCGAGCCAAAGCAGCTGCAAGAGGCCTTTTCAGGGTAAGGGAACATTGGTTCCTTTACCCCATGTAGAACGTGACTGGCCCTGATGGGCCTCCTTGGATCTGCACCAGCTTCTTAGCTGGTGCAGAACCAAAGAGACCCGTGTTGGGTCTGCAGCTCTGGAGGGGGGATAGGATTTGGCAGCATCCTCTGCCTCCATCCTCCCCCCTCCCAAGCCCTGTTTGCCCTCTGGCTCTCCCTCGGCCCAGTTTCACCCCTCTCTGCCTCCCCGCCCTCCCCCACCCCGTAAAGCCTTCCTGACAGTGCAGAGGCCCAGCACCAAGTATTGTGGGTCTCTCCATCAGCCCTATGTGTCTCTTGCCAGCGGCAAAGACTCTTAGTTACTCCACTCTGTCAAGACTTAAAAAAAAAAAAATCATGTCTGCTTTGTCTAGATGATTTCATCTCCATGTAGACTTGTAATATCCTGTCATCATTATCAGAATCTCTTGGCTAGCGCTGGGTGTTATGTCAATTAGGTACCAAGTGGCGTACCTTGGCTGGTAGTAAAATCAATGTGTTATAACAGATTCTATATATGATAATTTATGCACCTGTGAACTTTATGCCAATAATTACTGCATATGTTATATGATTATTTCATAAAATTACATGGCACCATAAAATAACTGCACATGATGTATTTAATTTTCAACTTATACAGACAAAAAAATGGAAGTAGCTACAATAATCATTATTTGCAATTTTATGTAGTTAAGTGGTTTTACAAAAAAAAAAAAAATTACCCTTCCAAATTACATAGTTATAATGTGTTAATGGTAGCATAACATGTCATTACATTATGTAACATAATTTCAGGGATATTATAGATGGCTAGACTTAAAATATTTCTTGTCCTTATTTGAAGGCATTCATATTTCAAGTCATAGTTTGCTTAATGCACCTATTTAACCTTGATTTTTCTACTTACCCTATGTTGCTTCAAGAAGCTCATGTCCAAGCTCAGTATCCATTTACTGGAAGGCTAACTGAGAAATTAACAGGGCTCTATCATCTTAAAGTTTCACCGTTTGGATGCTAAAAGTCTCCCCTGTAGCCCATAGACACTTAGTAAATTCCAAAAATATAATTCAGAAATCTATGAGAGAGTTACAGCCCAATCCTGAGCTGCCCAGGGTGCGGGGCTGTGGTGGCGCCAAAAATGGCTGCTGCTGGTGGCTCCTCAGGAGAAGAGGACTTTCGTACTAGTCCCCCAGGTAAACAGAGTAGCCCCATAATGGGGCTACGTGATTCACTTGGTGGTGAATCAAGTGCCTCCATGTCAGGCGGTGAGCCTGAGGCGGAGACTTTGCTCCACTGGTCCCGCCTCCCTCCTTCCCCACTCTCTCCCCCTGGCACACCTCCTCCCCACCCTCTCCCCATGTCCCACCTCCCTGTAACATCTCCTCCCCACCCTCCGCTCACCTCTCTCTTCCCCAGAACACCTCCCCCCCACCTCCCCCCACGCCTCCTCTTACAGTTCGCGTGACTGCCAAGCTGGCCGGTGCTGGGCTGCCACCAGTGCTTGCCCAGTGCAAGGGCCCGCAAATGTGCCCTACTGCACATTTGTGACAGTGCGAGCCAGTGGTAAGCCAGCACACCGAGCTCAGGATTGAACTCTTAGGCTCCTTGTCACATTGTAGCATGCAGTTGCACCATCAGAGGCTGTGCTGCATGTTATGCTGGAGGGGCAATCAGACAGCCTGGAAAAGGTTCAGTAGTGGTCAAAATTGTGGGAACCTTTGGAAAATTCCATGTTTTGCAACTTTGCAGGATTATAAGAACTGTTACGTTTCACTAAAGGCAAATGTTTATCTATTGAAAGAGAATTTAATGCTGAATTCAACACAAAAACCAGAATTCAAATATCTGCAGTACAAAAAAAGTTGTGCCGTGAATACCACAACCATGACAAATCTACATTACTATCAGCATTTAGTAGGGTAGCCTTTATTGTTTAAAACAGAGGCATAGCGACATCCCATTGACCCAACAAGTATTTGAAGCTCTACCTTCACTATTACATGGTGCCAAGAAGCAATTATGATCTCAGTTAATTACCTTTTATTTGGTGGACACCTCATTTGTACAAGGTTTTTCAAACAGTGCCACAACTTTTCTTTTGGGTCCAGGGCAGGGTTGTTTCCTGGTCAGGTCAACAGTGGAATGTCCTTTACTGTGAACCACTGTTTGCATATAGTGGGTGCCCCTTATCTGTGAATTCAGAACCTACGGATTTGCCCACTGTGGGTTCCATACCCATGGTTGGAAGACCCACAGAGGACCTCTGGACATGACCGGAAGTGCCTTCCAGTTGCTTCCACAGGTGTTCTGAGGTGCAGGGAGACCATGTGCAGTTTCCATGCACCTCAGAAGGCGTCTGAGAGGTACTTCTGGATTCATCCACAGCTTCTTTGCTCCTCGAAAGGCCTCCCAGAGGCCTCTGAGAGCTACGTCTGGTTTGGCGAGAAACTGGAAGAGCCTCTCAGATTCCTTCTGAGGTGCAGGGAGGTTGCAGGCTGCTTCCCCATGTTTTTTGGGGGAGGGGGCTGCACAAGACTCATTTCTTGAAATGACTTGTGACTCAACTTGAAAGACTCTAAATTTCTCACAGGTCAAGTCGCAATGGCCAGATGCTATGATATGCAAATTGAGTTGCCGGGTTGGTAACTCGGGACTCGAATCGCAACTCGGTCACAATGACTCAAGGATATTCCTGATAAAAAATGAGTTTAAAAACTGTTGGATATCAGTCCACCATTTTCTGTGTTTTCTTGGAATAACTCAAGGACAATAGGCCAAAAGAAAGAAATGTTTATGCTTACAATACATCTGAAGGTACAGAACCACTGGAATGCTACAAGCGTCACTTCTCTGATATATTATTTACATTTCTTTATCTAAACAAACATGATTTCTCTTCGATCCATCCCATGCCTTCAACTAGCAGGAGCCTGCTGTATTTCTCATTCACCATCTTCTCTCTTTATCTCTCCTCCTTATCTGATGTCGTCTGCAAATTTTAATCAGCGTTGAATTAATTTTATCCCCAAGGTCAGTAATGAATATGTTGAATAATGCTGATTCTAGTACCGAACCCCACTGACCTCTCTTCCTAGTCAGATGCAGCAATATCCATATTCCCCTGTTGTTTTCTAAATGTTTGCCAGTAGTTTTCAACTTTATTATTGATTATTATCCAGAAAAATATCTTGGATGGCGGACTGAATGTATTTATTTTCCCCCATAGCAGAAACAATGCTGACATTTAGAGAAACTATCATTTGTCGGCCTCCTTTATCTGGATCATCCTGAAAATGCTGACAGATCAAGAAGACAATCCCATTACTATGGACCTGGCAATACTTCATAATACTTTGCAAGGCTGGATACCAAGTAGCATTGGGTACAATCCAGAAACATATTAGCATCTAAGTCCCACTGAAATAAAGCATGGAAGAACTATATCCTCATTCATATCCTCATTAAACCTAATCTAAGTTAGAACTTAACCTAAACAGGTCAGTAAATTGGGACACAGGATCTAGAGAGCAATAAATAATTAAACAAACCCAAATAAAAACTAGCTTGAGGTTACAAAAACAGTCCAGCCTAAGAGAACAGAACTAGGAGGGGAAGGGCCAATTCCCAACCCATTAAGAGCCCCAGTAGGCTAATCCAAGCAGTCCATTCAGGAGCCTGCAGAGTAGGTCACGCCCATCAGCAGCCATTTGCCTTCCTGAGCTTTTGTAAACCCACCTGGGAAGGCCAGCCCCCTTTCAATCAGGAAGGAAGGAGGGAGGAGGAGCCAGCCAGGAGTATAAAGCTAGGCGGGCCATCGCGTGAGGCTCTCTGCAGACGCGTGTGGCCTCTGGGACACCAAGTGCCTCTGGGAACTAAGTGCCAGGTAAGGCACAAGAGTTTAGCATCTGGGCGAGTTCAGCAGCAGGGCGAGGAGGCCAGGGCCCCATACGCTGCCCTTCCTCTTCCCTAGAGAAAAGGGCTGCTATCCAGTGTACGGTTTTTAAAAGGACCCCTAAATAAAACAACAACAACAACAAAAAAGCTATGCAGTCAGACAGCCAGCAGCAGGGTGGGGGCTATCCAGTGTTCTGCATCGAGTGCCACATGTATGATTATATGCCTCTGGGGCATAAGTCATGGGTGTGTCCTCGGTGCAAGGAGCTCCAGGCTCTCAGGGAACGCGTCCGCTCCCTTGAAGCCTTGGTGGCCGACCTGGAGAAGCACAGGCAGCCAGAGGAGGACCGTGGGGAGACTTCTGGGGACGATCAGGCTTCGTCCCAACCTCAGGCGTGCAGCTCCTCAGCTGCCCGGGTGGGAAGTCTCGGGACTGGAGGACGTCATCCTGGAAAGGAGGGAAACAATCCCCTAGGGGGGACCCCTTCTCCAGGGGATGGGCCCGTATCCGAGCGCACTCGGGATACTCCTCGGCGGGAGGGGGGTCGGGGGCTTCTTGTAGTGGGGGATTCGATTATTAGAAACATAGAGAGGGGGGTTTGCGACGGATGTGAGGACCGCATGGTGACTTGCCTGCCTGGTGCGAAGGTTGCGGACATCACTTCTCGTCTAGACAGGCTAGTAGACAGTGCTGGGGGAGAGGTAGCGGCTGTGGTGCATGTCGGCACCAACGACGTGGGCAAGTGTAGCTGGGAGGTCCTGGAGGCCAAATTTAGGCTTTTAGGCAGGAAGCTGAAAGCCAGGACCTCAAAGGTAGCGTTCTCTGAAGTGCTACCTGTTCCACGCGCAGGGCCAGCTAGGCAGGCGGAGATCAGGGGTCTCAATGCGTGGATGAGACGGTGGTGTAGGGAGGAGGGGTTTAGATTCGTTAGGCACTGGGGAACGTTTTGGGACAAGCGGGGCCTGTACAAGAGGGACGGGCTCCATTTGAACCAGAATGGAACCAGACTGCTGGCGCATAACATTAAAAAGGTGGCAGAGCAGCTTTTAAACTGATCCCTGGGGGAAGGCCGACAGGAGCCGAGGGGCATCCGGTTCGGGACTCCTCATCCCTATGGGATGAGGATGGGGAGGTTAGAGAACAACAAGACAAAGGCAGGGTAGGAGAAGAAATTGGGAAAGGTAGGGAGATGGGATGTGATAGACGGTTTGGCACAATGAGAGGATGTGGGGACAAAGGAGCGAATAAGCAGCCCATCCTGGGGCATTCCATGTATAAATGCTTTTATGCGAATGCCCGAAGTCTACGAGCAAAGGTGGGAGAACTGGAATGTCTGGTAACAAGGGAAAACATTGACATAGTGGGCATAACGGAAACCTGGTGGAATGCGGAGAATCAGTGGGATACCGCAATCCCGGGCTATAAACTCTACAGGAGGGACAGGCAGGGGCGTGTTGGAGGTGGGGTGGCCCTTTATGTTAAGGAAGGGATAGAATCCAGCAAAGTAGAGATTGAAGGTGGGTCCGACTCCACCGTAGAATCTCTGTGGGTTAAATTACCAGGCTTGAGCAGCGATGTAATACTGGGGGTGTGCTATCGTCCTCCAGACCAGAAATCTGATGGGGACCTTGAAATGAGGAAACAGATCAGGGAGGTGACAAGGAAGGACAGGGTTGTAATCATGGGGGACTTCAATTATCCTCATATTGACTGGGTCAATTTGTGTTCTGGTCAAGATAAGGAAACCGGATTTCTTGACGTGCTAAATGACTGTGGCTTAGATCAGCTAGTCACGGAGCCCACCAGAGGACAGGTGACTCTGGATTTAATTTTGTGCGGTACGCAGGACCTGGTTAGAGATGTAAACGTTACTGAGCCATTGGGGAACAGTGATCATGCTGCGATCCGTTTTGACGTGCACGTTGGGGGAAGAATACCAGGCAAATCTCTAACAAAAACCCTTGACTTCCGACGGGCGGACTTCCCTCAAATGAGGAGGCTGGTTAGGAGGAGGTTGAAAGGGAGGGTAAAAAGAGTCCAATCTCTCCAAAGTGCATGGAGGCTGCTTAAAACAACAGTAATAGAGGCCCAGCAGAGGTGTATACCGCAAAGAAAGAAGGGTTCCACTAAATCCAGGAGAGTGCCCGCATGGCTAACCAGCCAAGTTAGAGAGGCTGTGAAGGGCAAGGAAGCTTCCTTCCGTAAATGGAAGTCTTGCCCTAATGAAGAGAATAAAAAGGAACATAAACTGTGGCAAAAGAAATGTAAGAAGGTGATAGGGGAGGCCAAGCGAGACTATGAGGAACGCATGGCCAGCAACATTAAGGGGAATAATAAAAGCTTCTTCAAATATGTTAGAAGCAGGAAACCCGCCAGAGAAGCGGTTGGCCCTCTGGATGGTGAGGGAGGGAAAGGGGAGATAAAAGGAGACTTAGAGATGGCAGAGAAATTAAATGAGTTCTTTGCATCTGTCTTCACGACAGAAGACCTCGGGCAGATACCGCTGCCCGAACGGCCCCTCCTAACCGAGGAGTTAAGTCAGATAGAGGTTAAAAGAGAAGATGTTTCAGACCTCATTGATAAATTAAAGATCAATAAGTCACCGGGCCCTGATGGCATACACCCAAGGGTTATTAAGGAATTGAAGAATGAAGTTGCAGATCTCTTGACTAAGGTATGCAACTTGTCCCTCAAAACGGCCACGGTACCAGAAGATTGGAGGATAGCAAATGTCACGCCTATTTTTAAAAAGGGAAAGAGGGGGGACCCGGGAAACTATAGGCCGGTCAGCCTAACATCCATACCGGGTAAGATGGTGGAATGCCTCATCAAAGATAGGATCTCAAAACACATAGACAAACAGGCCTTGCTGAGGGAGAGTCAGCATGGCTTCTGTAAGGGTAAGTCTTGCCTCACGAACCTTATAGAATTCTTTGAAAAGGTCAACAGGCATGTGGATGCGGGAGAACCCGTGGACATTATATATCTGGACTTTCAGAAGGCGTTTGACACGGTCCCTCACCAAAGGCTACTGAAAAAACTCCACAGTCAGGGAATTAGAGGACAGGTCCTCTCGTGGATTGAGAACTGGTTGGAGGCCAGGAAGCAGAGAGTGGGTGTCAATGGGCAATTTTCACAATGGAGAGAGGTGAAAAGCGGTGTGCCCCAAGGATCTGTCCTGGGACCGGTGCTTTTCAACCTCTTCATAAATGACCTGGAGACAGGGTTGAGCAGTGAAGTGGCTAAGTTTGCAGATGACACCAAACTTTTCCGAGTGGTAAAGACCAGAAGTGATTGTGAGGAGTTCCAGAAGGATCTCTCCAGACTGGCAGAATGGGCAGCAAAATGGCAGATGCGCTTCAATGTCGGTAAGTGTAAAGTCATGCACATTGGGGCAAAAAATCAAAACTTTAGATATAGGCTGATGGGTTCTGAGCTGTCTGTGACAGATCAGGAGAGAGATCTTGGGGTGGTGGTGGACAGGTTGATGAAAGTGTCCACCCAATGTGCGGCAGCAGTGAAGAAGGCCAATTCTATGCTTGGGATCATTAGGAAGGGTATTGAGAACAAAACGGTTAGTATTATAATGCCGTTGTACAAATCTATGGTAAGGCCACACCTGGAGTATTGTGTCCAGTTCTGGTCGCCGCATCTCAAAAAAGACATAGTGGAAATGGAAAAGGTGCAAAAGAGAGCGACTAAGATGATTACGGGGCTGGGGCACCTTCCTTATGAGGAAAGGCTACGGCGTTTGGGCCTCTTCAGCCTAGAAAAGAGACGCTTGAGGGGGGACATGATTGAGACATACAAAATTATGCAGGGGATGGACAGCGTGGATAGGGAGATGCTCTTTACACTCTCACATAATACCAGAACCAGGGGACATCCACTAAAATTGAGTGTTGGGCGGGTTAGGACAGACAAAAGGAAATATTTCTTTACTCAGCGCGTGGTCGGTCTGTGGAACTCCTTGCCACAGGATGTGGTGCTGGCGTCTAGCCTAGACACCTTTAAAAGGGGATTGGACGAGTTTCTGGAGGAAAAATCCGTTATGGGGTACAAGCCATGATGAGTATGCGCAACCTCCTGATTTTAGGAATGGGTTAAGTCAGAATGCCAGATGTAGGGGAGAGCACCAGGATGAGGTCTCTTGTTATCTGGTGTGCTCCCTGGGGCATTTGGTGGGCCGCTGTGAGATACAGGAAGCTGGACTAGATGGGCCTATGGCCTGATCCAGTGGGGCTGTTCTTATGTTCTTATGTTCTTATATGCATGTTAAAATGCATATCTTTATGAGCATCTGACTTACACCCACAGTCCCCAATCCATCAAGGTACATGTTCTCAGACACAGGCTTACATGCATCCCTTTGCTTCATTGCAGGGACAATCCTGAAATCTGGAACATACAGAAACCAATGCACCTTGCTTAACTGAAGAGTCCCAGCATGGGACATTATTATTTCCCTTTTGTGAAATGCAGGACCTGAAATCTGACCCATTACAATAGCCAACAAGCACAGAATAAACCAAGGCACCAATAATCTGGGCAATGACATACCCAGGGGCTGTAGGTCCCAGAGCAGCACCATTGTGACATCACATGACATCACACAACGTTGTGACATCATATAATGTCACCTTTGGATTCTCTCAGCTGCTTCCTGAATCACAAAGCAACTGGAGCGCTTGTGCAGTCATAGCAAACTGGCACCCTCTTCAAGTGGTGCCAGGGCATGTGCCCTGGTTTGCCATACCCTAGATACTTCACTGGGCCTGGGTGGCTCCATAAGCATTTATAATTCTCAACTTGGTTGATGTAGACACTTTTTTGTAGCAGCCAGTAACATATATATGCTTGCCAAATGCAAGCCGCATTCACACACACAGATCCCTGCAATTGAGATCAACTTATGTTCTAAAATATTTTTCTAATGTTAAGGTTAGAAAAATTTCTACAGACAGTTTCCAACTAGCCTCATCCATGAGGCAGTAGATCCTGCTGGAAGCAGCTGACTACAACAGTCCTTGAGGTTGGGCACCCTGAACATCTCAAAGGAGACCTACTGGTGGAGGTTACGGGAGATTGAGTTCCCTAAGGGAGCCAGTGCCCAGCTGGTGGGGAGTAGCATCCAGACTAATGTCCTGGTTGAAGCCAACCAAGTGATCATCCCAGGATGTAGCCAAGCTGGTTTTCAAGGAGCATTTCAGCAGTATCCTACCCATGGCTATGTGGAACTGGGTCATGTGCATTACCCCAAAAATTCTGTAGGCCACCATAAAACTAACGGCGACCTATGACACAGCTACCAGTGCATCGTATCAGGGTCAGGGGCAGCAACATAGCCTATGCAGGCTAAGGAAGACCCCAGGAGGAGAAACCAGAATGCTGGCTGTGGGCTCCATTGCCAGATGAAGCAGGATGCACAAAGTCCCTCAGGACAAGGACTGAAAAATTCTTGGATCAGGGGCCCAAAGGCCAATATTGTGACACTTACAGTCAATAAGAACAGATTGACTGCTCTTGGACTTACCCAGTCAGAGTTCAGGATGATGGCCCAGGTAGGTAAGCATACAGGGGAAACTCAACCTGCAGTTCAGACATGGGTGAATGGGTGGCTGGTAGTTGCCCTGTTGGACATTACTCTTTCACTACCATAACATCCATACACTTGAGATGATAAACCCAACAACCCCTTTCCTCCCTCACCTTGTGGTCTCAAATGCACTCCCCCCCCCAACATATACACGTGCAATAGTACAACACAGGAAGGGGACAACACAACAACATGGGGGGAATACAACAAACACAACAAAATGTCCCCTTTGAAGCCCAGGTGCTGGTGCAACATTAACATCAGCCTTTCCTTCAGCTTTGTAAAAGCAACTTGAATGGCTTTTCACTGTTCTTCTCAATCAGGGGTGTCAAACTCGTTTCAGACAGAAGGCCAAAGTTGTCAATCATGATGCCTGCTGAAGGCTGGAATTGACATCATTAAGTAGGAAGTGACATCATTAAGCAGATGATGGCCTGAAATTAGCACTTTGTTCTCTCACAGAAACTCATTAGCTGCAAATGACAGAAGAGAAAATGTGGACATCTTGTCCATAATTTCAAGATATGAGAGAGCCCAATTATCACATTGGGACAGCCCCATTATAACGGGGACTGAATAAATTGCTTCCAGGGGCAGCATCTAGCCAGAGGGCCTTGTGTTTGGCACCCTTGATCTAAATTATAAAGCAAAACACAGCCACTCTAATGATGTGTGATAATCTACACACTGTGATTATTGATATAATCTACAAGATCATAGCAACAGCACTGCCTATTAATTTATCCTCCAAACATTTTGTGTTGTCCAACATCTGAAAATATTTCTTTTTGTGCTCTGCCTCATCAGTCATACTATCCTCTTAGAGATCTGGATTTTCAGAAAAGCTCCGCTCCCTGGAGAAAGGTGAGATGGATTTGCCTGAACTGCCACACATACATATTCAGCCCAGTCATAACCAAATCCCCATGCGCTGATACAGTGGCACCATTGCTGGTGCAGTCTCCACTGCATCCTGCAGGGAAATTTTGGCCACTGGAAGTCTCCTTGGGGTAAGGGGACGTTTCTCCCAGCAGCCGCAGTGGGTCAACTTGGACCCGTGTCATCTATATTGTTGGCACAGGTCCAAGTTGATCCATGCAGGCCGACTGGCTCCAGGAAAGGGAACTAGTGCAGCTGACCCTGCTCAGATCCACTTGTGTCTACCCTCCCCTGCTCCATTCTACCTCCTCCCCACCCACTCTAGATCCGCTTATCCCTGAATGAGGGTAAGGAAAAAATGAGCAGTTTAACTTCTTTGTGTTATACTCCCCTTCAACTTAAAACTTGAAAAAACTGTACTTTGCATGCGCTCCAATGCACTCTTCTCCCATATTTTAACGCCCAGCCCTGATACAGAAAACAGGTTTCATGTTTTATCCCTGTTGAGCCATAACACAAATGAAGACGTCAAGGAACCACTTGTTTGCACTCATCTTACTGAAGTAGTTGACCTTTGAGAACAGAAATAGCTAGCACCCCACCACCTACCATGAGCCCAGGACTCCAGGTAGGTTACCTGCCATTGTGTCCCTGCACATAGCCTAGAGCTAGGTAGAGTTCTGTCCTTTAAAATACGAATGTTCTATATGCCTTGTAAGGTTATTTTTCAAAGTGGTTGTCTCAGCACTTCATGGGACCCACAATTCACTGTGGCATACATCTGGATGGGATCTAACAAGTTATATCATCAGCCTCTCTTACAACAGTCTGTGCCACATGCCAATGACCCTATTTACAGATCCTCATAAAATTCCTGAAGTTCATGTAAATCATGCTGTGCTGTGGCAAAGACCCCAAAATACATTCTTTTACACACTGGGATGAACAGAGATGACTCCAGCAAATAGCTGGAGAGCACCTGAGTACAACAAGCAGATTTCTGCTGAATTTGACCATAAGTTGACCTAGGCCAGTATTGTCTACACTGACTGGAAGTGACTCTCCAGGGATTTAATCAGAGATCCTTTGCTATCTGACCTAGAGATGCCAGGGTTTGGACATGGGACCTTCTCCAGGCAAGGCAGGTATGCTACCACTGAGTTATGCCCATTCCCAACTGAGGAGTTGCTGAATCAAAATTATATGGGTCATAGATCCTTCTTGAGAGATAGCACTCCATCCACTTGAGTATTTTCCCCCATGATTTGAAAAGTACTAGTTGCACATGTTACTACCACCTTCATTGCCTAAAATATTTAGATGATATGTTCGAGTTGGCCCCTCCCACACTTGATCAAACATTTACACACTCACATCCCACTGCCCTTCTGATGTGTCACCCTCCTCCCAACTGCCTGCTGGTAGGGAACTAGTTCATCCAAACCACTGCCTCACAATGGCCCAAATCCTAACCAACTTTCCTGCACTGACATAGCTGTGCCAATGGGACATGTGCTGCATCCTGCAGATGGATGGCAGTCTAGGCCTCATCAAGGCAAGAGAATGTTTGTTCTCTTGCCTTGGAGCTGCATTGCCTTTACCTTGGTGCTGGAAAGTTGGTTAGGATTGTGCCCATATATTGTAACACTATGTTTAGGTAATAAGTGGTTAAGCTATGATGCATGACAGTTTGGGCGAACCATCCACAATTATGAAATGGTGCACCAGGAGGGATAAAGAGAGGTGAATGTGTGCCTCCTTAATTGTATGTGGGCTGGGCCAGCACAGATATACCATCTGAACTAGCTCCACACCAGTTTACTCCTTCTCTTTCTCTGTTGTGCCTCAACATGTAGGCTAGATCTATACATGCAGCACACTGAGGTAGGAATGGAGTGGTCAAATCCTATTGTGCTGTGGAACAGACTGTATTCCTTCAGACTGCAGGGGCAGGATATTATTTTTAAATGTTCCAGAGGAGCAGCTATGTTTAAGCTGTTGCAACAAGAACAGAATAAGAGTCTTGTGGTGCCTTAAAGACTGACATTGAAAACTGGCACATCAGGGGGAAAAAGTCTTCTCTGTCCGCTCTGTGCTAGTTTTTCCTTGCTGAGTGATTTTTCTTCTTCTTTACATTGGTGAGCATTAAAAAGGTGCTTTCCTGCCTATAGTCTCAAGAGGTACAGTTTAGTCAATGATATCAGGATTCTACCACTTCAGTGATAGCTGGATGAGTAAATACAGCCATGCTCTAACATTCATTCTGTTTGGCCTTGAAGATCTTAACACATGTCCACAAATACCATGGGAGAGGTTCAAACGTGTTTAGGCTGCTATTTGACTACAATAAAATTCTAGTGAAATGAAAAGGGGATCCAGGTAGATGATTAGGTTCAGAATTAGGATGTTTGTGTTATGTGTGAAAGGAATCCTTCAACTCTGGCAAAGCAAGAAAAACCTGTGGATTAACAGCCCAATTCTATCCTTCTCAGCTCCCAGAGGGACAGCAGTTCCAAACTGGCGACCATTGTATCCTACAGGCACTGGAAACCCACCAGAGATCTCCTCAGGAGAAGGGGACTTCTCTTCTCTCCCCTTACCCAAGGAAAGCCCTAGGGCCTGCAATGGGGCTTCTCACATGCACTCAGCATTGAGCTCAGCACATGCCTGATCTAGTCTGATCTTGGAAGCTAAGTAGGGTCAGGCCTGGTTAGTACTTGGATGGGAGACCATTTGGGAATACTGGGTGCTGTAGGCTTATACCATAGTCTTTCGAGACTGAAGGTTACCAACCAACCACTGGCTATTTTGCCAGCACAGACTTGAGAACCTCCATATTGGGCTTTTCAGCCAGACACGGAGGGTAGGATCTAGCAGAGGAGGCCTACGCTGTTCCCACCTCCTTCCAGGTTGGTTCCTCCCTCCCACCCTGCTGCCTGGCGATCTTACCTTGCTCCAGGTGGTTGGGTGTTAGCCTCCATCCAACTCTGGGCCCAGTGCAAATTGCCGCTGGCCCAGCACTGGCACTTCCTATTCTGAGGGTGCTGAAAACATGCTTTACTGCACATTTACAATTCCCAGCGCCAGCGCTGGGCCCTATTGGGCCCTAAGCTTCCTTAGATGGCATTTTCATCAGTTTAATTCTTCACCATTTTCTGTTCCTTCACCCCAACGTATCCATCTATGATACATTTGATGCAAAAAAGAAACTCTCCCAAATTAACGCAAGAAGTGGATGTGAAATATTAACTATTTTTTGCAAGATTACAAGAATCACCATTATGCCTTGAAGTGCCTTTATAGTATCTACTAAGATTTTTATTAGGTTATGATAAAGCATTAACAATATTTCAAAAGATAACTTGAAAAAGTTAACTCCTTTTAAGATGGAGTATAAACTTCACATTATCGGATTGCTTTTTCTTAAAGGAGGAAAGTGGAGGTGCTAAAAATCTAGGACAAATGTATCCAAAGTTAAATACTTACTATAGCTTTTAATGTGAGCATTAGGCATGATCTTAAAGCTGCAGTCTCATGCATCATGCAAATGTACTTGGGAGTAAACCCTGCTGAACTTAACGGGACTTACTTCGGAGTCAAAAAATAACTCATAGGATCAGGCTGCTCATCTCAGTGAAATTAGTGGCACTTAAGACTGATTAGCTTTGGATTGGTCATGCCTCCACTATTTGAGTTATATGCTTGAACAATTTTATAACCCAAATCATTGAGGGATGTGGCCACAATTCAACACAGTGGCCCACTTCAGATGAAACAGGAGAGCATGGTTTCATACAGTGGAAATGAGCCTTGGAGATTCACAAGCTCCCATGTGTCTCTCACCTCTTCTCCTACTAGAGGAGAAGGAAACCTTTTGCTTTTGCATTTAACCACTTTTTCATGTTATGCACATCTGAACCAGGAAACTGGGGTTTTAGTTTGCTTCAAACCACCAACTAGTAAACAAACCAAGATCTAAAACTATGGTTAGAGCCTAGCAGGGATGGGCGAGTCAAGCGAGCCTTGACTTGAGTTGAGTCACAAGTCTCCACCACCACCCCCACAACACGAGTTGAAAATAAGTCCTAACGGGGAGACTTTCCGAGTTGCCCAGAGCGTTTTAGTGACTCAAAAAGACTTGAGTCAGGAGTCTTTCCCTTTTAAAAGCCTGCTGTGGCTCCATGGGAAAAACTGGAGCTGCTGCCAGGTTGTGTGTTTCAGAGTTCTCTTTACACGTTCCCCTGATGTCCCCATCCCATCTGTAAACAAGGCAGGTGGGGTGGGATGGACTGTGTGAGAGTGGGGACAGGCGGCAAGAGGGAGGAGGCTCACGTGCAGCAGCTGGGAGCTTACCAGTACAACCCAATCCCTTGCAGCTCTACTGAGAAGTAGTCCCACTGTACCCAGTCATTCAATGAGGCTTCCTCCTCCAAGTAACAATGGAGTCATGAGGTTGGAAAGCGTGATAGCGACAAACCACTTCCCTTCCCTGGGCTTCTCCAGCTTCTAAGACAAGAACCCCCTTAGGCTCCTTCTTCTGCCCTCCCTCATCCAAAGAAACAAATCAAACCACCCATCATTCATCCAATGACCATCGGTTTCTTCAGAAACAGAAAAGAGATCCTGCTGCCACCTCTCCGCTCCTGCTCGATGCAAAAGCAAAACATTAGCCCTTCCCTGCCTCCTGGCTGTAACTTCCCTGCAGCTCACGCAGTCTGAATGATGGCCCCATGAGGTCTTTCACCCCGCAAAAAAAGTAAGTAAGCATACTCAGACACAGTGAGACTCAAATCTGCATGCTTGGGAACCGAGTGCTGAATGGAGTCCGAGTGCTGAGTCTGTGGCCTCAGACTCAAGTCAGTGACTGAGTCATCAACACGGATGACTCAAGTGTACATGAGTCAGCAAAAAACACATGTTTTTGCTACTTGGACTCGAATCACCTGACTCGAGTTCCCGTCCCTGGAGCCTAGTATGTTTTTCCCAAGTTATAGAACAGGGAACAATAATTAACATTACTATGGAAGTAAAAGATTTATCTCCTCTCAAATGCAAAAGGGGAGGTGAAGAGGAGCACAGAAGCCTGCAGGAAAAAGGTCTTGTTCACACAGCATGAAAGCACAGTTTCCTGTTATGTCTGAGGGTTGGGAAAGTTTGAGCCCATTGAAATCAATGGGCTTCAAAGCTGTTGGAACTCTTTATTGGATTGTGGCCTCTGATTTCACTTGCCTGAAAGTCCACTACAAAATTAACTTTCTTGTGAAGTTTATACTTCATTTTTGCAGAACATACTGAGAATTTTGATGACTTAGTACAATGAGCAGAAGGTGAAGACCTTACGAGCTGAGATGGGAAAGGGTGAAAGGAATTGTTCTCACAGGAATTTATTTTTAAAATATTCGCCATTGACTGCAATCTGGTCCACACCAAGTTTTTAGGGAAAAAAAGAAAATGCTCTTCAGAATCCTCCTTGTGTGCTCAAGTCACCTCCAGCAGGAATAATTAGCGGCACCCAGAAAGGCCTGAACAGCAGCGAAGGGAAGGGCAATATTCTGTGATGGGTGGCAGGATTTTAACAAGGGTGTTTGGCAAGGTGTCCCGGAGTATAACATGGCTGTGCTCTCTGAAGAATTCCGTTTTTGTATACTGAATTCCAGACAACTCCTGTAATCTTGCCAAAGAACTGAATAAGGAGTAAAAATAAAAATGTGAACTTGAAATGTGTGAATAATTTTGATTTGCTGATAACACCGTGTGCAGTCAAAGCTGCCTGACTTGTAACACATTTGCTTCTTGAACTTGCCCTGTCTTGAAGTTCTCGTAGAAACTTTTTGGGGGACGGTCTGGTACCACAAACTCCTTTGATATTACTAGCCACACTGAAATCACTGACTGATTGGTGTGACGGAAAAGAAGAAAAGAATGAGGGCTGTCAAACAAATAACTAAAAAACTCACAATTCCCACTGAAACATTTCCTCTGTTTTTATTATCAGTGTCTGTGCTGAGCATATCTGTATAGGTTTGGATTTCATTATTTTGGGTTGTAGCTGAAGGCTACTGCTCCATCTATACAAGAAACGTCTGGTTTCCAACTGATAATTGCATTGGTACCCAAACGTACCGGGGTCACATTGCCCCCACAGCCTCTTCTTCCTGGATAAGCCAGGTGCCACCATCTTGGATCTTATGAAATTGCATGAGATCCAAGATCACCACACCCAATCTCATGAGATTTGGCACTGCTACCTTGGATCTTGCAAGATTTTGTGAGATCCAAGATGGCAGCACCCAGGGGGAACAGGTTGGATGGACATCTGGGGACATCCCACAGCACCTCTGTGAGTGTGCCACAGAGCCCAAAGACTATTGGTTTGTCTTCCTGCTTTTGGCACACCTGCCTCTAAGATACCTGCTGGCTCCCTGCCTGAGAGAAAGATATTAGGGAGCAAAACAAATGTGAAGTATTTTGAGCAGGTTGAATCTCAAGTAGGACCTTCCTTGATTTTTTTCTAGTACCTTCTGCATCATATACACCAGACGAAGAGTGAAGGACCAGCGATGCTCTGTCCTCTGCTCACAACCCTCTCATCACTGCAGCCACCACTACTCTTATCAAGTGTTTGTTTACACTCTTGGGAGACTGAAGTAGGCTCTCTTCTCCCCTCTTTTAATCATGCCGTTGTACCTGTTCCTGAACTCTTGACAATAAAAGCCACTTAATGACAACAGTGCTGCCAGCGGAACAATTGCACATTGCTTTAAATGACCTATAAAACTGTGATCAAACACTGTGGTCAGGAGAAAAAGGGTAAAAGTTGATGGCAGTCGGGCCTTTTAGCAAGAGGAACTCTGGAAAACCTGGTGCCTTTCTCCCTAGTACGAGGCTCATCACCACCCTGTTTTGCATTAGGTAGAGCTGATGAACTTTGACACAGCCACATATAACATCACTGGCTCTAACCACAGGGAGATAGTTAGGTGTCTCTCAGTTTCCTCTATTAATCGTCTTGCTCGGGTTTCTTTACTCATTAGCTGGACGGAGATCAACACATTGATAATTGAAACAAATGAAAGAAAACATACATTGAGCCAGGATCTTTGGACAGACAGCCATCTTTTACAAGGCTGTGTAAAGTGACAAGCATGTTGACCAGACTCCGGAATAGGTGACTAGTAAGTAGTAGTTGTGGTAGTCAGTACAGTGGTGCAGAAACTCTCCTTAATCAGTTAGTTCCATTTTTTTGATTGTTGTTTCTCTTGGAAAAAGAGGCAGCAGACTTCTCAGGGCTTTGAGAAAGCCTCTAGTAGTGCAGAGGCTTTTAGTCACTAGAATCTGTGACTTCTAACACAAGGGAGTGATGGTGTCACTCTCCGGAGCTCACCTGTCAGGGTGAGCTCATCCCTATGGTGATTGTGCCAGTTGGGCCCAACTCGGTCCCATACTATAAGGGGCCCCCATGCTGGAGTGGTGAGCAGATCGCCCACTACCTCAGCCGGCACCTCTCTCATCAGCTGACACTCACAGGGCCATATGTGCCCAGCAGAGTGTATCCACTGGTCAGCTCTTGTATTCTATAACACGTTTCAGTAACTTAGGTACCCACCCCTATTTCTGGAGACTGATGGAATAATATTTTGAGCCTGAAAAGCATGTGTTCTATTTCAGCAGCTGCCCACAGGGTGAGTTCAGCTTGGTAAAGAATATCAAGCCCAAAGAGGCAGGTGATCATTAGCGCACAACCTGAAGTTCCTCCAGCCTCGAGACGTTTGTTTGCTAGACTTTGGAATATGAATGTTGTATTGTTTTTAAAGGAAGCTTAAGGCCAGATGAGTAAAAACATCAGGTAGAAAATGAAATGGCAAATGAGGCACTGCGGGCCCTATTCTGTTAATGCACGAGTCTATTTTCTGTGCAATTTAAATGAGAGAGGTTTAAATTGGCTCCCTAGTTTGTATCACTCCACTCAGGTATTCTCCCTTTTCCCATACATGCTGATTTAAGGTTCATCTAGCTGCAACATGGAGCATAGATCATGCAAAACAGAGGAGGGATAATTCATGGCAGCTTGGGTGAAATGTGTTACAGCTATTCTTTTTTCTCCACATAATACAGTGTTTGCGTTACCTTATAGCCACAAAAGTAGTTTACAGTTTTTAGCAGAGACGTGGATTCCATCCAGTGTGGTCAATTCCGAGTTAAGATTCACTTCCCTGCTTTGACTCTGACCTCCTTTCTGCAGTGGTGCCACTAGGAAAAAAATAATTGGGAGCCGGTGGGATGGGCAAAGTCAATTTGGAGGGGGCAAGCTCTGTTTCACATATTAAATATTCCCAAATAGATACATCTCTATATGTCCTAGGAATATTCTGATCATAAGCATATTTACTTGCCCATTACCCAGATTTCAAAAAGATGCGCGTTTAAAGTAACTCTGCTTAGGGTTGCAACTTTAATTATCAGATTTATTTCAAATTCTATATATTTTGGGGGTTTGATTGTAATCTCTAGAAGTTGATAAAAATGCAAGTTTTTTTTTTTAATAGAACAACAACAACAACAGTATTTATATACCGCTTTTCAACTAAGAGTTCACAAAGCGGTTTACAGAGAAAAATCAAACAACTAATGGCTCCCTGTCCCAAAAGGGCTCACAATCTAAAAAGATGCAAAAAGAACACCAGCAGTCAGCCACTAGAACAGACAGTGCTGGGGTAAGGTGGGCCAGTTACTCTCCCCCTGCTAAAAAGAGGAGCACCCACTTGACCAGCAGGGGTCAGGAATAGAAGGCAGGAATGGGAAGACTTCCTGATGATAGAAGGAGGTCTTACACCAATGGAAAGGTTTGTCTTGAACAGAATGACAGAAATTCAATAGGAGAAGTTTTTCCCAGCACAGAGATAGAGCAGATTGAATTTTTTTCTCTTTTTTTGCTTTTTGAATTCCTACCTGTTATGCAACTGTTAAAGATGCCAGGATTCAGGACAGAACAAAAAGGCGGTAACTATTAACACCAATTTGTATCCGTGATACCTTGAGAAAGTTTCAGCATGCGCTAATGCAAAGTTAAAAACTTACCTTTTGTGCGGCATCAAAATTCACCTGGTTTGATTAGATTGGATGAAAGAATGAATACAGTTAATATAAAATTATCTAAGACCCTTATCCTATCCCCCACCAGTTTACAAAGTGCAGCATTGCCAACAGAGCATGCACTGCATCAGATGGCTGGGGGGTAGTATTTACCTGGCGTGAGTCAGAAAATCCTCTGGGGCAGGTCTGGGCCAGGAAAGCAGGTTAGAATCACCCCCTCTGGCCCCTGAACTACCTCCTGCCCAGCCTGCTCCCTGCCAAATCCTCCCCCAAACCACCCACAACCCACCCATGTCACCACCTTACCTGTTTAGCATGGGCTCTTCTCTTTGCCCAGGCTTTGGGTAAAGGGAGGAGACTCCGTGTGACCCAGAAGAGGCTGCAGGGAGCTCCAAAGACTGTGTGGAGCCTTCAAAATGCAGTGGTTTTAGTGTGCAATGGTAGGGAAGGATATTGGGGGCTTTTTTCTTCACTTTCCACACAAATTTAAAGTGGGTCCCCGGTATCTGTGGGAACCACAGATAACGGAAACTGTAGGTACCAGATCTGTGGATCTCAAGGCCTGTCTCTATTGCCTAATGTTGGGTGCTGCTGCATGTCGGCTGTTGGATACTGTCAAATGTTTTGATGGTTATATGTCAGATTCTGTCAGAAACTAAATGCTGCTGCATGTCAGCTATTAGGTATTGTCAAATGCTACAAAATCTTCATTGGTATAATAGTATTATTATACCAGTAAATACCAGTCTTATTACGGTTGTTGTTCAAATGTGGATACTGTACAGAAGATTTGCCAAATAATTGGGTAATATTTTCTGCAAGTGTCATAGAGACTATATTTTTCTGGAACTACAATTCCCATTAGCAGTGGTGTAGGGGTAAAAGGTGAAGGGCAGCAGGTGTCATGATACCTTTATGTCCTGGTTAGAGTATGCAACCACAACAAAATTAACTTTAAATGTCTCAGTTAGAGTGTTTTCTCATCCAACACTGCAGCCCTATAATTATTTATCTGGGATCAAATCCTTCTGAATGCTGCGGGCATTCATTTTTGCCTGAACCATCTCATCCTCCCTCCACACCAAACAGAGCAGGATTGAGAACCATGTTTGTGTCTTCTGGAGCTCCATATCCAAAGAAATGATGTAGACAAGCCCCCACTCCCCTTGCTAGGGGGAATGATCCAGACTTAACTTCTCTATTTTTTCTATCCATTCCCTATCTATCCATCTTGGGGCAATGCATTGGCATTCGCGCCTCTAGGCAAATGTTGCAGTTTGCCTTCTGCTGAGCCTGATACTTTTTCACAGCTCAGGTCCTTTGAAAAAAGTGTCAAGGACAGCATCTGACCAATAAATAAATAATAATAATAATAATAATAATAATAATAATAATAATAATAATAATAATAATAATAATAATACAGGTATTTATATACCGCCTTTCTTGGTCTTTATTCAAGACTTTATTCAAGGCGGTTTACATAGGCAGGCTAATTTGAATCCCCGGAGGGATTTTTACAATTGAAAGAAGGCTCTATCTTTCAAGAGCCACAACAAATTCAGATGTTTCGTTCTGATCTGGCCTCCATCCTCCCACGCTCAGAGCAGATGGAAATAGCTCAGCTCAGCTTGTCAGCTGCTTCAAGGTCGCACGGTGCCGGTGGCCTCGAACTGGCGACCTTGTGGATGTTATCTTCAGGCAAATGGAGGCTCTACCCTCTAGACCAGACCTCCTGCCCACAGTGATTGCATCTCTGCCCCTGCTGTAGGTGAAATCCTCATGGTCCCCTGCTCACAATCCTTGAAAGATATGACATTTCTGAGTGTGTTCAGAAGCCTCACTTTTTTCTTCAGCAACTGAGCAGACAACCAGGAAGACTTGCCTAGCTAGTCAAACTGGCTCCTTCCAATGGCTAGACCTGTCCCCCTCACAAGCGTGCCGTGAGCAAGAACAATCCGAGCACTTGCGAGCAATCCTTCTGAGTCTCACAAAAGCCCTTGAGCATTTGCAATTACTCAAAGGGAAAAAAAGGGGTCAAGCATTTTCAAGGTGAACACAGAAATATTTGCCCACTTCTCGATATTATTACCTTGAGAGCTGCTGAGACTTTCCCCTCCAGCTCTCTTCCCTGTTGGCTCCAAATCATTAATGCTACTTTTTCTTTCTCAGGCAGAATGTACCACAACATTTATGAGGTGATTCCTTTTTTGATGTACCCTTTAGAACCAGGCTGACAAACATAAGGCCTGCAGGCCAGATGCAGCCCCCAGAAGCTCTTTATTCAGCCCTCTCAGCACCACCATATGTTCTCAACTGCGGAGCTGTGCTGAGGTGTCACTCCTGAAAGGGCTGCCCGTTTGATGCTTGGGCTCTACCATATCTTGAAAATATATGCAGCTAATGAGTTCCTCAGTGAAAAAAAAGTACTTCTTTGCAGTCATGACCTGCTTAATGACATCACTTCCTGTTTTATGACATCACTACCAACCCACAGAAGTCATCATGAATGCTATTTGGCCTGCTGTATGAGTTTGACACACCTGCTTTGGAAGAACATTCTGACTGAGTTCCAATGACACTCAAAGAAGCTATCTGAGCTAGAACTGAATGAGACTTTACTGAGTAGATTATTGAACGGGGGTGGTGAACATTTAGCATGTCCTGAGTTCTGAATTCCAGCCAATAGTGCTGGCAACTAGCATGTTTGTAAACCGTGCTCTGCCATGGTCCTCAGTCAACTGTAATGAGGGATAAAGGGTAGGTAAGCCATGGGAGGGAGCACCTGTCCACTACTGCTCCCCCAGACACCACTCGCATCCATCTCCATTCACATAATTCAGTTACAGCCCAATCCTATCCCCCCTCCCCACTGCTGGAACTAGCATTCTGGCAGTGGGGTACACTTGGCCGTTTGCCCAATTACAAGGGTGACCGGGGTTTGTTTAGCCTGGCTGGGAACACAAGAGTCTCCTCCCCGTGGGGGGAGCGGAAGGGGGCTGGAACTGAGGACCTGAGCCTGCTTTGTGAGCAGTGAGGTGTTGGGGTATTGTGGCGGGGGAGGGGCATTCTCAAGGGGCCTCAGCAACCTCATTCCCCCACTTTTTCTTTTATTCAAAGAGCCAAGGGTTCCTGCTGGCAAAAACCCCCCCTCCCACTGACGCCAACCGGTGCCTTCTGCCCCCCCTCCTGCTCCTGGCGAGCTCCCGGCTTCAGCTATCTCAAAGCAGTCGGCGCTGTCCTGCCCCTTGCTTCGTTGCCTCTGGTGCTGTCCTCCCCCTCGCTTTCTGCGGTGCCCCTAGGTGGCCTGGCAAGGGGGCCCTTGCAGGTCCCTGCTGCCTTACCTGCTGCCTGCGTTGCCCGGCACTGACCCGAAGTGGCCTGCCATGGGGTCCCTGCCGTGTTCATGGTACCTCACCTTTAACGCTGCCCCTGGGTGACTTGGCAAGGGGGCCTTTGCGGGTCCTTGGCGCCTTGCCACCGCCCGTGCTGCCCGGTGGTCTGGCAATGATCTGCCCTTCGGGTGGCCTCCCTGGGCCCGGGCCGGTTGCAGCCACCATTTTTCGCCGGCCCGGGCCCTCTGAGCAAGTGTGGCAGCCGCCATGTTGGGAAGGGCAGCCCCAGCCCATTGCACATGCATGGCGGCTGCAATTTTAGGAAGGTTCGGCCCAGGCCTGCTGCACATGCACAGAGATCGCCATTGTTGGAACCCATTGTTGGAGGGTCCTGAGCAGGGCCCATCTTGGGTGGCTGCCGGCCAGGGTCCTTGGGTGCCCCCTTAGGAGCCCCCCTGGCTCTGGGACCTTGGCTTGCTGACATAAATGAAATCATTTGTGCCTCATTGGTGCCCAGCACGCAGCGGGGCTACTCCCGTAAGGTAACAGAGTTCGGGGAATTTAGGCAGGCGGCCGCCTTGCCCAGCCTCTGGCCAGCGCCGGCTGAACACCTACTGCTTTTCTTGCTCCACTTTCAGCGGTCTGGGAGGGCAGTTAGCTCCTTCCCGGGTTTCATGTCTGCTATCGCATTTGTTTCCAAAGCTGCAGGATACCCTGACTCCACGCAGGATTTCAGGGTGAGGAAGATGTTAGAAGGATTTGCGAGGATGACGCCCCCTGCCCAGGACTGCAGGCGTCCAATTACCCCTGAGTTGCTTAGGGGCATTGTGAGGCCCTTTAGGGCTCTCTGCTCGTCCACGAGAGAGGTTCAGCTTTTTAGGGCAGCCCTGTTTACAGCTTTCTTTGGCACATTTCGCCCCAGTGAGTTTTTGGCAAGAAGCAAGACAGATGGGTCTGCTCGGGCCCTGCAGAGGTCGGACCTAACTTGGGTGTCCGGAGGTGTTACACTTACCCTCAGAAGGTCTAAGATTGACCAAAGGGGCCTGGGCTTGGAGGTTTTTCTTAAAGAGGCGGTGGGGATGCCATTGTGCCCTGTTAAGGCATTGCAGGAATACTTAGTGAACTCCGGGGCACAGAGGGGAGCCCTGTTCCAACATGTGGATGGCTCCCCTCTGACCTTATTCCAGTTTAGGGTGGTTTTTTCACGCGCCCTGCCAGCGTTAGGGTTACAGCCCAAGGAGTTCAGCTTGCACTCCCTCCACATTGGGGCGGCCTCTCCAGCCGCAGCGTTGGGTCTGTCCAGGGAGGACATTCAAAGAATAGGCCATTGGCGCTCATCAGCTTATAAGCGCTACGTGCGTGATTGGTAATGGACTTCCCCAAGGGCATCGCCCAGGGGGGGGAAGCAGCATCAGATGGGTGAGATAACTTCTTTTCAGCATCGGATGGGTGCAATAACTTCTCTTCTTTCACCCTTCAGGATGCTGTGGTGGCCCAGTTCGCATGTTAATCTGTGGCCACTCCATTGTCTTTTGGGCCCACAAGAGGGCGGCCACAAGCTCTCTTGGAATGCACCTTGGCCTCGACCCCGCAGTGCAAATTAGCTGGTTGGCCAGGCGGGGGATGCGGTGGGGCCAGCTTCTGTCCACCATGGTGGAGTTCCTGAGCAAGAACCCCCCGCCCAACGTTACTGTGCTTCACCTGGGTGAAAATGACCTGTGCAGGATGTCTGGTCTGTCTCTGAGAATCAGAGCATGCGACGACCTTGCCGCCCTTCAGGGTTGGCTTCACAGCACCATTTTGGTCTGGTTGGACCTCCTGCAGCGTCAGGTGTGGTGTGGGGCCTGCTGCAGTACTAGGGTGGAAAGGATGCGCAGGAAGGTCACCAAGGAGATTGGCCTGTTTATTTCTCATGCTGGCGGCTGGGTTGTATTGCATCCCGCAATAGTCTTCTCGCTCCCTTACCTTTACAGGGGTGATGGGGTTCACTTGTCAGAGGAAGAAGCAGACATATTTCTGAGAGACCTGCAAGGTGGCCTTAGGGTGCTTCTGCCCCTGGTTGGGAGCGGGGGGCTCAAGCGCTAGGCTGACCCCTCCTGGTGGCAGGTGGTGTGGGTTAGGAGGCGTGAAATGGACCTTGGCATGCACCTTCAGGTGGCATAGGCAGGGGAGAACCCAATTGCAGACCTCAGGGGCCCAGCGGTACGAGGACATTGACAGGGCCCTGACCGGGACCGCAGGGTCTGCCTCAGAAGCTCAGTGGCTCAGGGCTGCACAGCCCGCGGTCCGGCTGCCTTCCCCTTAAGGAACAGACCTGGATGAGCTACGTCACCTGAGAACAAGGCATGGCTCGGAGTCGGGTGCATGCCAGCCTGGGGGCAGATGTGTTCTGGTACCGCCCAGGGGTCCCACCCCCGCACCTCGGGAGGCTTCGCTCCCTCTGCAGCTGCAGGTCTCAGCCTCCCCTTCAGTTGTAAACACTGATAAAGTGACCCTTTCTCCCATATCTGTTGTCTCGAGTGTTCTTTGGACAGTGTGCAAACAATAAGGCACTTGAAAATGGACTTCCAAGAGTGTGGTGAGCCACAGACTTCCAAAACACCAGCAGCTTGGCTGTAGAAGCCCTCTGTGCAATGATGGGACACAGAATGCATGCCAACTCAGGTAGGCTGGTGGGGGAGGCTGAATGGAGCAGGGGAGGTCAGGGGGCATAACACAGATGGGAGAGATGTCACCTGGCAAGGGCAACTTGTGCCAGATGCTATCCCCTCTGGAGCTTGCCCCTTTGTCTCCTCGGACTCGCACCTGCTAAGTTGCAGCTGCTGCAGGTGCAAGGAGACCCATTTCCAGTTGAGGGGCTTACAGGTAGTTAAGGGAAACTATTTTCTCTTACCTCTCCCAGTCTCCCAAACAGCCACACACAAGATGCAGTGCAAGCCTCATTGGTGCAGCTGCAGCAGCGCATGGGGAAAGGGGGTTGAATAGGATTGGACAGTTAGCCTCATACACTAACAATGCCAATTTGAGTCGAGGAGTGAAATTTAGACCTAATGTGAGCTCAAAAGAAAAAAAAAAGCATCGGTAATTTGTAGAGAAAGGGTAAGTCACAGGGGAAGATACTGGCTCATTTGCATGAAAATATTCTCTGCGTACAAAGAATTGCTAGTTTTTAGGATTTGTGATCCTTCTTTGACAGTTTACTGTTGTATTGATTTTAGAAACCAAGCATATGGAGCAATTGTTCTGAGACCATCTATACAGCTGTGCTTGGCTACCCACGGAGCACAAGTAGCTAGAGCAGAGAACAGAGAGATCATATTACAAAAATGACTTTGCATAGACATTAACAGAGCACCTTACTAGCCACGCACAATGAACTGGAGAGCAAAAGAAAACTGCTGTTCTATGAATCCGAAATTCTCTTCTTCCCCTCCCCCACCCAGAGCTGAAATTCAAGGGAACAGAAGACAGAGTTGCATAGAGCCTTCTAATCCCAAATCAATTTGTTGCCCTTCTCCAGGCCTCTTGTATACAAGCGATATCCTTTTGGAAATCCAGGGAACTGAACTGTAAGATGGTATCTGCTGCCTTTTTTGTTAGGATGAGTAGACCATTTTGACAGTGCCACTGCATCAATTGTTCATCAAGACCCTGTAAGAGATTAGAATTCTTGGCTGGAACAGTGACAGAATGGACAGAATCTTGCCAGGGTTATAAACTGCTAGCTTGCCAGGTCCTAGTAAGTGCTTGAGTTGAACTAAACTGCAAGCCTCTGCAGCAGCAACCAAATGGAAGGATTCTGTTGAAGCCCCTGTGGGGCCATTTATATCCTGTGGTCTGACCATGAAGACCAATTGCAAAAAGAGTCACAGCCCACACTTAATCTGCGCTAGCTCAGCTGGGCCAAATGGCCTACGCCATATTCCATGCAGGTTAGGAAAAGGCTGGAAGTCTCTTCAGGGTAAAGAGATATTTTTCCCTTTCCCCCATGTAACCCATCAGCCTGCCCAATGGGGCTACTCAGATCTGTGGCAGCTAAATCACTGGTGCAAATTTGAGCAGCTCTGTGTAATGCTGCCAGGCCCAGGAAGGAGATTGGGATAGGGCAGAGGTCTCCCTCATCAATCCTACCCTCTCCTGGGCCAGTCCCACCCCCTGTCCCACCCACCCACTTCCCACCTCCATTCCACTCTTCTGCCACCCACCCCTGTGCCACTGAACAGTGGCTTTCGGATATAGCACTGGTGGGCCAGCACAGGTATTCATTCCCACCAGAGCTGCTTGCTCCAGAGTAGTCACAACATGCTTCACAGCAGCTTTGCAACACTCTTGGCTGGTGCAATCAGTGGCATAGCTAAAGGATTGCAGGGGCTAGCAATTGCACCGGCCAACAAGCTTTAGGTGGGCAACAAGCTAAGCTTAACATTAGCTGCCAAATTTGTGAAAACCTTGATATGTACAGATAACACCATCATGTTATATATCATTGGAAAGGTAATTTAATGCCGAATGCAAAGAAAGAAGCCACGCTGGAATTCTATCAAAATTTATGGCCAATTAACCAGAAAATTATTTATTTACATAATAAATTAAATTTGATTTCATCATGGGGGGCTACAAAATCTTCTTCGATCCTGGATAGCAGATGCCACTGCCCCATTTTTCATTTTTTTTTAAAGAAGTGATGTCACTTCTGGGGCATTATTTTGCACTCGGCACCAGGTTACACTTTCATTAGCTACCCCAGTGGGTACAACAGCCTCTGCACCGGCTGAGCTAAAGAGTAGGATTGCACTGTCATTCATAGAACCCACCAACCAAATTTGACAGTATACCTGGATACTTCACCTGTTGACTACTACCCAGCTCACGGCAATGTGTTAGGATCACTGCCTTGCCTTTACAGAAATCAGGCTGCTGACAGCGTGATGTAGGTCTTGCAAAGAAAGGTTTGGTTAAGGGCCATCACAATTACTGTAAAATATGATCGGTGATTCAATTTTTCTGGTATTAGCATGAAGAACTGGCCCTGGTGCCATTTTGTGTTGATGTTGTTGCATTCCATCTTCTAGGAAGCCAACAATTATAAGTCTATGAATGCCTCGTGCAACCATATGCCCAAACAGTGCTTGGTGCGGTAGAGGGACTCCCTGGATTTGTATCCCATATAGATTCTTGCCTTGTCAAAGGCTAAAACGAGCCAAGAGTCCTTTATGCCCCAGTCAGCAGAAGTAGATTATACTATGGCTATAGCACATGCTAAATCATTCAGTGTTCATCATGAGATAACCACTACGCAAAGCAGCCATATGCTGGAAGTGCTTTGGCCAAGCCCATTTCTAGGATTATGGACACTCTGGAAGCCACTCTTTGACCCTTTCCCCCTCCCGCCTCTCTGGGCATCTCCCTCTCCTTTTCCCCAAGCTCTCCCTTTCCACTTCCATCTTCATTTTCCCGTTTCCCTTCCTATTTGACTCTTCTGCCTTGCATCCACCAACACAGCCAAGACAATTTCCCCTCTCACAGCCTGGCTGTGCACCCTTCTGCTCTCTGTAGCCCCTACAGTGAGTAGCCTCTCTGTAGCCCCTACAACAACGATCTCACCCCCACCCACCTCCAGAGAATCATGTGGCTCTGCCCTTACTCATTTAATACAATACTGCCTCTCCCTTCCTCCTTTATTTATGACAGACATTGCATGAAGTTGTTGAAAAACCACAAGAAATTTAAGCCACATACAAATGTATACGAGTTTAAAAAACACACTGTAACCCAAGTGGTCATTTCTGTAAGATGTGATGTGGCAGCTGTGGGCTGCCTCTTCGTTGAAAGTGTTTTGTTTTTTTTTTCCCTGATGTAGATCCATGATGGCACCAACCCAGAAACAGGAATGCTTTGCAACATTCTTCAAAGTATCTGTAGTCATGCAAAGTAATGCTTTCTTTAAAAGCCACCTACACTTACAGTAAAGAGTAAAAAAGACCAGTAAAGAGTAAAAAAGACCAGTGAGTTCATTGCCCAACTCTTATCCTTGAGAGTTTTGTCCCCTGGTGCCATCTTGTGTTGAGTCTGAATTCCATCTTCTCTTGTTTGGAAAAGTTGATATTTAACGTACTCTGCTGAGCTGCATCCATGCCCACCTGCTTTCAACAGGGAAAATCAAGCTGATGATCACTCAGCAGTAAAACAAATGACACAAACAAAACCAACACAATAACTGTGCAAAATATACCAGAAAAACAACAGCTCTGATTACTTGGTGCAGCAAAATTTGCCTGCAAAAGGGGAGAGACAGGGGAAGGAAGGAAGGAAGGAAGGAAGGAAGGAAGGAAGGAAGGGATTCAGGCACACACAAGTGCCACCAGGATCCACCCTCTGCCCTCCCTGGACCACCCAAACCATAGGCTGGCACAGCCCAGAGTCCGTAGTGGCAGGGCTTCAGAGCCACAGATGCTTTATGGTGGTGGCTCAGATCGACTCAACAATGGTGTGCTCCATGTGCTGGTGTGCTGGGCATTTTGCATTAGCAGGACATTCCTCCAGCTGTCACAAATGGGGGATAGGATTGGGCCATGGGAGTCTGTTCATTAGTCTGTTGAATGAGTCCTGTGTGGTAATAATAATAATAATAATAATAATAATAATAATAATAATAATAATAATAATAATAACTTTATTTTTACCCCGCCTTTCTCCCCGAAGGGACTCAAGGCGGCTTACAACATATTAAAAACAATTGAAAAACAAATAAAAACATATTAACACATACTAAAAACAGCAGTCAGAGTAAAAAAAAAAATAGGTAAAAAGAGCATAGAGCAGCAGCAAGTCATAAAAGAATCAGGCCTGTAAAAAATATTAAAAGATGTTAAAAAGATGTTAAAAGGCCAAGAACTCAGAAGGCCTGTTTAAACAGAAGGGTCTTCAGGCCTTGCCGAAAGGTCTCAAGAGAGGGAGCCATTCTTAAGTCAAGGGGAAGGGAGTTCCATAGCGTTGGTGCCACTACTGAGAAGGCCCTATTTCTTGCAGCCGCCCCACGTACCTCCCTAGGCGGCGGCACTTGTAAAAAGGCCTTCTCTGATGACCTGAGAGGGCGAGCCGGATTGTACGGGAGCAGGCGATCTCTAAGATACCCTGGTCCAGAGCAGTATAGGGCTTTAAAGGTCCTTGAATTGGGCCCGGAAACGAATGGGCAGCCAGTGCAGCCGCTGGAGAAGTGGACTGACAGAGTCGAACCGCCTACCTCCAGTAACCACACGGGCCGCCGCATTCTGCACTAGTTGCAGTTTCCGAACTGTCTTCAAGGGCAGCCCCACATAGAGCGCGTTACAGTAATCTAATCTCGATGTCACCGAGGCATGGATCACCGTGGCCAGGTCTGCACGATCCAAGTACGGCCGCAGCTGGCGCACCAGCCGAAGCTGAGCGAAGGCCCCCCTTGCCACAGCCGCCACCTGGGAATCCAGGACCAGCTGCGAGTCCAGGTGGACCCCCAAGCTGCGGACCTGCTCCTTCAGAGGGAGTGCAACCCCATTCAGCGCAAGCCGATAGTCCAGCACCTGCATCGAGGATTTCCGAACCAGGAGAGCCTCTGTCTTATCCGGATTTAATTTCAGCTTGTTAGCCCCCATCCAGATCCTCACTGCCTCCAGACAGCGCTCCAGGTCCTCAACCGCCACCCTGGAGTCTGGAGGAAAGGAGAGATAGAGTTGGGTGTCATCAGCATATTGATGGCACCCCACTCCAAACCCCCGGATGACCTCTCCCAGCGGTTTCATGTAGATGTTAAATAGCATGGGGGACAGAATTGAGCCCTGTGGCATCCCGCATCTCAAGGGCCAGGAGCATTCTTTATGCACCCAAGAATAAGTAAACCAAGGGAAAAGAGAATACTGGTTAGGAATGTTTAGTTAAAGTGGTTGTGAATCCAGCCACCAAGTCAGAGATGAAGATGTAGATATTGGAAACCCTGGGTTTTGCCAAACTCCTAAGCTTTGCCTAAAGAACGTATGCCCACTTTAAACTAATTAGTTCCCCCAGCTTAACCACAGCTAGCTCTAGTAATATGCAAAAACAACCACTATACCTCAGCACCAGCAGATAAAGGTAGCTTGCCTATGGGGCTGCAGGGTCCCTCCTACCAATTCCCAAGTCAGCAGTCCTTTCAGGTACAGCAGCACCACCTAAGCTCTCCACCACTCAGCAGTCTGTTTGATTAGTCAGTGTGCCAGTTTGTTGTCCATCCTCCAGTCCGTGTGCCAGTTTGCTGTTTGGCTGCCAGTCCATGCATTAGTGTGTCAGAGAGTCAGTCCAATAAGTCAGCAAGTCTCCTCTCTCTCCACCACTCTCTCTCTCCATCTACAACCCACAAACTCTCCAGGACTGCTGCCTGCTGTCATCCAACATTGCCACACACCAGTGGGGGTGAGGGAGGTGATGTTGGCACTGCCTTAGTACCCCCTTATGGCTGGCACTTGGGTCACTGCCCTCCACCTCCTTACTATGCCTCAGTCTGCAGGTAAGGCTGGGAAAGACCTGTCTGGAACTCTGCTGAGCCACTGCCACTAAGAATAGAAAATACTGAACTACTAAGTGGACAAATAGTCTGATTTAGTATTTGGCAGCTTCAAACATTTGAAGGCAGTAGCACAGTAATGGCAATCATTGTTTCCTTCCGCCCGTTCTGAGAAAGCTGCGAGCAATTGAGATGAAAGGGGGAAGAAGTAGATGTTATCCAAATGATACAGCCAAAGAAGAAAAGTCTTGGAGATAAAGGATGAAACTAAAGAAACAGAGAGACACAAGAATGTAGACGGAGGTTAAAAAGAAAGGCCGAAAAGAAAACTCCCGATTCAAATAGCATGCTGGATAGCTAAACTCTCGCAGACAGACTTTGAAAATCCTACTTTGAATAAAAGGGGAATGAAACAGCACCAAATTAAGTCCTTTGGGACAAGTCAACACTTTTATTTTGAAAGGCAGTAGATTAAGGGCCGTTGAGGAAGATTCCAATCACAGTTTTGCACTTTTATGTCCTGCTGATTCTACTGGAATATGCTTAAATTTCTCCCATTGAAATCAGCGGCAAGAGGTGCTTTTTAGCTGAAATACATACATTAAAAAGACTTTTTAAAAAATTATTTTAAAAATCATTATTATTTTTTTTCTACGCCTTCTGCCTGAGAAACAACTGTACAGGCAGCCTTATTTCTGACCCGGTTGTCATCTCCTTAGGAATCAGGTGTGCAATGTTACCAGACAACAGCATTTTGTTTGGAAGTGTGGAGAAATATTTTTGAACGTTGCCATGTGCATCTGGAGAAGCGATGCATATATGTAAAGCATGCCGTGCTGGGGTGTCAAGCATTGCACAGATTTCCTTATTATCCTGCTGCATCACTTTAGTCTTTATTATAAGCTTCTCAATTTTGCCCATGTAATACCAGGAAGTTAGAAGGGGCAAAAGGACGAGGAACTCTGTCAAATGCAAACCGTGACTCACAAAGCCAGACTTTTAGACTTAATAGTGCCAGACCAAGAACGACTATTCATCAAGAGTGTTAAACACAGACTTGGGGCACTGACTGCGAGTTTTAAAAAGAGAATGGAGGAGAGCTTAGGCTTAACCTATCGGGAGACCTGAGGAATAATGTGATGTAGAGTTCAGTGCGGTGAAATAGGGAGCCAAAGCAAAGAGGCTAAAAGGGATCAGGTCTAATGAGCCTTTCGAGAGAAAGAGAAGACAAAGAGCCCCCAAATGAAAGAGTGGCTGAGCAAGGCAGGGCTAAAGTGGATCAGCCACAATGTCACTAGATTGATCCAGAGTTCACAGACCATCAAATTGCTATATGCAATCGAGAGAAGGAGAAAATGGTCACTGGGTCAGGCTCCTAAAGGTCTCGTGTTGATATTTGCCCTCATAAAAAGAGACAAAGGAAAAATAAATAGCCAATGCATCATCTTTGCAAGTTAATGCCCTATTTTCTTCCCTTAAAAGAAGCACCTGAAGAAACATTGTGCTACACAACTCAAGCATTCCTGAAGTCCAAAAGGGTAGTTGCCGCCAACAGGGCATGGGCAGATGTTTCTGAAGAATGTTTCCAAGGCACTCACTCCATTCCAGCTGTGATCAATTCTAACTGTTCTGCTACAATAGAAGAGGGCACAACCACACAATGGGGGGTGCTATTCCCCACACAGACTACCCGTCATTAGAGTGGAGAAATTGTCTGAGCTAGGTCCAAATAACCATTTGGGTGGTCAATTTCACTCAAGAAGAAAAAGATTATTGAATGGTGGAAAAATTAGTAATTATTGACTTGATGTAATTTGTTCAATTAATTAAGGTTAATTTTTAATCTTAAAAACTAAGATTTCTAAAATTGAGATGACCTACCAGGAATCAGAAATCAAGTGGGCTGCTTGTTATGGACCCTAGCCCATGGGTGTCAAACTTGTTTCATACCAAGGGCCGAACAGCATTCATGGTGGATGCTGAGGGCCAGAAGTGATGTCATTAGGCAAGAAATGATGTCATTAAACAGGTCACAATCAAAAATAAGCACTTTTTCTCACTTAGGAACTCATTAACTGCAAATGACAGAAGAGAAAATACACAGATCTTTATCATATTTCAATATATGGGAGAGCACAATTTTCATGTGGCTGTCCTTATAGCAGTAACACCTCAGCACTGCTCAGCAGCTGAGAGCCTGAGGGCCAGATAAAAAGCTTCCATGGACCGCATCCAGCCCCCGGGCCTTATATTTGACACCCCTGCACTAGCTAATAGGTTCTTCTGGCAATGATACTAAAATGCTAGTTGTGTTGCTAAGAATTAGGTTTGACTTTTCCCAAATACCACTTAGTAAAATGCAAGTTTGCAAAATGGGACAGGCAAGGGCTTATCCATAGTGGATTTTGCTCTCATATTCTTTGCCAAATGAGTCTCATCAGGTCAACATAATTTTGGGAAGCTAGTGATACGTACATAAGCCTTCAGACAGACAGCAAGAAAGCTTTTGGCTGTTGTCTTAGAATGTAATGCTCTGAATGGCTCTTGATGGTTTCACTGTGTTTTGAGACCTGTAACTGGCCTCCAAAGCCTGCAGCTCAGTGGTGGAGCACACACTGCAGGCAGAAAGTCCCAAATTCCATCCCTGGGGTAGAGCTGGGAAAATCTGCCTGAAACCTTGAAGATCTGCTGCCACCCAGTGTCAAGTACACTGAGCTAGATGGGCCAATTGTCTGACTCAATAGAAAACAGCTGCCGCACCATTTCAGATAATCCTCACAGGAATTCTGTTAGACTGAGGAGTTGCTGAAACTCATGGGGTGTCATAGCTGAGTGGGGATTTGTACCTGGCTCTCTCAGCTCTCAATTCAACACACTTTCCACAACACCACACTGGCTCTCAAGCCTTTTGTTCTTGCAGGAAGAGGCAGCTGGCAGCTTCTTTTGGCCTGTACAGTGTTAGGGAAACCCATTTCACTTTCAGTGGGTATAGAACAGGAACTCCGTGGCTGAAAGAGACAGAAGCAAACAGCAGAGACCCCTGGCAGCCTAGCTATGAATGTCAATGAACAAATGCACAACACCAGCATCCCACTGCCACCCAAAACAAATTCATTCTGAAGGCATGCAAGAGCTTTTTTCACCCTCTTCTATGATATTATTAAAGCCCCCTTCACCTCCTGTCTAACTATTAAGCAGAGCGGAGTCCAAGCCTGTATTTTGAAAGCCTCTCTGTCTCTCAACCATGTAAGCAGAAGACATTGTCTGTTTGTGGCAGGTTACAATATTTAGACACCTCGACACCTCTGACTTGGTGTACTTATTTTTTGATAAGTGGCACTTAAAAGTGTTAGTATGAAGCATAAGTAGCTAATGCAAATATGTTACCGACCCCTACCACAGTCAGCAATTATGCAAATATCCCAAGCCTTCATCTTTTATAATTAGATGTAGCTAGCTTATAGAGAACTCTAATTTTCTAGCTCACTCCTTGTCGAAATGTTCCACAAAAAGGGGAGGGGGGAGATATGTTTGAAATCAGATAAATGATGTATTCTCTAAAGGGGCTTAAGGGATGGTTTGTATTTAAAAAGAATAAAGCTAGCAGGCTTTTAGCAATTATTTTCTTGTTTGTCATGCATGAGAGATGTATGAAAAGCACGGAGATGCCAAGAAGAAGATTGTAATCAAGTGTCCTGGCAAATTCATCTTGAGTGTATGAAATGCTAATTAATTTTTTTTCCCCACCAAATCCCAAAGGTATATTTTGTTAGCTTGGCAAAAGAAGGAGAAGGCAAGGGATGGTTATAGAGCACAAGGCAAAAGGGTTATTAGTACAAGTACCCAAAGATTGTCCCTTCTCTCTATACTCTTTATTTCTAACATTTCTAGCCCATACTTTCCCCTCCCAAATGGGAGGCGCTCAAGGTGGGCAAAAAGAAGAATCAAAAAGCAATATTCAAATCTCCTAAAGTACACCAGTGAACAAAATGGTAATATCAGAATCAAATAAGAAGAGCAGCAGACTTAAAAAAAATCAACCTGTAAGAAGAAATGAAGAATAAAAAGGCCAAGTAAAATAAAAAGGGTTTCAGACAGCCTGGAGATGAGATAGAGATGGTGCCATCCTCACTAACTCCCAGGTATTGGCGTAGCTAAGGGGGTGCAGGGGGTAGCAGTTGCACCGGGCAACAAGCTTTAGGGGGACAAGCTGAGCTTGCCACTAGTGGTCAAAATTGCGAAAATATTGGTACATACAGAATCATGTTATATATCATCAGAAAGGTAATTTAATGCGGAATACAGTGAAACAGACCCTATTAGAATATCTGTATTCTATCAAACGTTAGGGTCAATTAACCAGAAAACAAAAACACAACTGTCTTAAGGAACAAAAAGTAGATTTCTTCAAAACTGACCTATGAGACTGATTGTTCTGAGAGCCAATGAGATGTTATTATGATATAGCATGGAACCAATAAGATGTTAATATGAGTCAGCTCTCATTTCCATGTATCATAATGCAGCTACTCCTGCTAACTGGTAAAGAGGCACTTTCTCAAGTTGCGCTTCTCTTTTATTTAGCAGGGAGATACCCCTCTTCACCCCAGCAGTGTCTCTAACCACTAAGAGGCACACTTTTTATTTATTGACTTAATTAAATTTGATTCTGTTGTGGGGGGGGGGGCTACAATATATTCTTTGATCCCAGTTAGCAGATAGATGCCTTAGGTATGCCACTGGCTGGGGGTTGGTGGCAGATCAAGTGGGTGGTGAACTGCTGGGGGAGGAAGCAGGTTTCCTCCCAATTTTCACTTTTTAAAAAGCCCAGGCGTGACGTCACTTCCAGTTGTGACATCACTTCCGGGGCATCATTTTGAGCTCTGCACTGGGCTACACATTCATTAGCTACGCCACTGCTCCCAGAAGGCTACTTCAGGGTATCAGACACTTTGCTGTTTTCCTATCCAGGAGATATATGCACAAGATAAAAGCTACTAGTTGAGGGGTTTGTTTTTAACAAAAAACATCACATTTTGTGTTTAAAATATCCAGACAAAAACAGAAAACACCACATTTTGGTGTATAAGGTATTTCCCAGAAATTAAAATAGATTACTTTTCCAGTTAGAGATAACACTGTGGCTGCATCCGCTGACTCTATATCAGCTATACCATCTAGCTAATACACTTCTAAAGTGTTTAAGTAATAAAAATGAGAACTTGGAAAGAGAATTTGAAATAAATACACATAACACCGCTTTCTGCCTTTTTCATATTTTTTTTCAAATCATGAAGTCTGCCAGAAAATAAAGCCATTTTCAAACATCTCTAGGTACTAGGCACAAGGTCTGCTAGGACCACCACAACAAGTAGAAGACTTATCCAATATTTTCTATAGGAGTGTTATAGTCCAATCCAGAGCTCTGTGCACCAGCTTACCGCCACCATGCACTGTCGCAAACGCGCCATAAGGCTCATTTGTGGGACTTAGTGCTGGTCCAGTACCAAAGCTAGCCTAGCGTGCATTCACACTGGGCTAGCACCAGTGGAAGGTTGGAGCTCCACCGCTCTGCAGTTGCCCAAACTGCTGGGCGGCAGAAGGGTCGGTGGGGGCATGGGCGGAGGGGAGAAGGAGGTATTCCTGAGCTGGGGAGAGGGAAATAGGGTGGGGTGGACGCGTTCCGGGGAAAGGGAAGGGGGCGGTCAAGTAGCAGCTCAGTTGCACCGGATCCTGAGCTCCATGTTGGGCCATGCGACCCAACGCGGAACTCTTTTATTCTGCGGCAGCTCCAGAGCTGCCGCAGAATCTAGGAGCCCCACTGCAGGGCTACTTTCCTTATCCAGGGGAAAGTGCCCCTTCCCACGAGGATTCACTGGTGGCTGACCAGTTGTGCTCGGCCATTTTCAGCACCACAGCAGCCCCGCACTCTGGGCAGTTCAGGCTTGGGCTCAGGATCCATCACCAATCATATCCATCTTATCTATCACTTTGTTTCCTTAAAGGAGTCAATCATTCTCAAATGCATGGGGTACAAATCCATGCAGATTAAAAAAAAAATTAATGCATGCAGACAATAAAATTGCAATGAATTTCATACTGTCTGCACCACATGGAGTTTGTCTCTTTTTTTACGCACCGATTCCTCCACCACCACTACCACTACCCCCGTTGTATCCTTACAGCAACCCTTTGAGGTAGTTTAGCCTGAGCAACAATGACTGAGTGGGGGAATATAGCAGAGTGGGAGATCTCCCTGATCCTAGCCTGACACTCTCTAACCACTGTGGCACACAGTTTCACAATCAGCACAGCATGTAAAATCAGCACATATATTAAAATATGTATATGAGTTGGTCTCCCTGGTTTTCCCCTGGGGGCTGGGGATAAGAATAGGCCCTCTGTTTGGCTGTACTTGTCGTAAGAGGCGACTAAACAGCCACCGGGTAGATGGGACTCGTCAGCCTAGGAAGGCAGCTCATCTAAGAGAAGGAAACTCTGACCTCAAATCCCCTGGGGGCTGGGGATAAGAATAGGCCCTCAGTTTGGCTGTACTTGTCGTAAGAGGCGACTAAACAGCCACCGGGTAGATGGGACTCGTCAGCCTAGGAAGGCAGCTCATCTAAGAGAAGGAAACTCTGACCTCAAACCTCCACTGCCTTGTGGCTACATCCAGTTCTGGAAAAGGCTTCAGGAGTCAACCTCGAGGCAAAATCAGGAGCCGGAGTCCCTTAGGCAGTTCATGGCTGAACACAGTCACGTTCTGGCAACTCCTGCGACGCCGCTGGAACCAACCGTATTGGCTTCTGCCTTTCCATTGGACCATTCCAGCGACGTGGAGAGGGGGGATTTGCTGCATGGGTAACAGCCTATCCTCCATACCTTCTTTACCCAGGCTTCGCGCACTGGAGAGGACACTCCAACTTCGCCATACGGCGTCGGCACAACACGGGAAGCAGCAGTTTACCGGTTATAAATCTTTGCTCGATTGGTGTAGAGCATGACGCCAGGGGCTGCTTCCGACGGTGGGAGAGATCATTGCATCTCATTGGGCAGCTACCGCCCGCCTTAAGCTGGGCAGTCCCCAGCCAGTAAGGTGTTGCCTCGCCACGGTCCGTTAACCTCATGGGGTGCGTGGGGTTTAGGGTGAAAACCGACAAGCGGATCGACAACTCTGCACCATGCAACAGAAAACAGAAAACTACTGCCCTAAAGCTGGGCACCTGGAACGTTAGGACAATGACACCTGGCTTCTCTGATGACCTGCAAGAAATAGACGACGCACGCAAAACAGCTGTCATCGACATGGAGCTGAGCAGACTGCAGATGGACATCGTCGCCCTTCAAGAGACTAGGCTGCCAGATTCCGGATCTGTCAAGGAGAGAAATTTCTCATTTTTCTGGCAGGGAAAACCACCAAACGAAACCAGGGAACATGGCGTTGGCTTTGCGGTCAGAAATACCCTGCTGAAATCCATCATCCCACCTACTGTGGGAAGTGAAAGAATTTTGTCCCTGCAGCTCCAGTCATCAGCAGGACCTATCACTCTCATCAGTGCTTATGCACCGACTCTGTCGTCTCCAGCAGAAGCCAAAGACAAATTCTATGATGACCTGGCCACCACTGTCAAGAAAATCCCTGTAAAAGAGCCATTGTTCATCCTCGGCGATTTCAATGCTAGAGTTGGTGCTGATAACAGTTCATGGCCCACTTGCTTAGGTCAGTTTGGCACTGGGAGGATGAACGAAAATGGCCAACGCCTGCTAGAGTTTTGCTGTCATCACGGTCTCTCTGTCAGCAACACGTTTTTCAACACAAAGCCCCAACATAGAGTCTCTTGGAGACATCCAAGATCAAAGCACTGGCACCAGCTCGACCTGATCCTCACCAGACGCTCCAGCCTTCCCAGCATCAAGATCACACGCAGTTATCATGGTGCTGCCTGCGACACTGACCACTCCCTGGTGTGCAGCAGAGTGAAACTGCAAACAAAGCGACTGTATCACACGAAAAAGGAAGGAAGACCTCGCATTGATACCAGCAAGACCCGGGATCAGAGAAAAGTGGAGGAATTTGCACAAGCGCTTGAGGAATCTCTTCCAGGCCCGGCCGACGCAAATGCATCCAACAGATGGGAACATTTCAAGAATACCGTTTACAACACCGCCTTGTCCATATTCGGCAAAAAGACCAACAAGGCGGCAGACTGGTTTGAAGCCCACTCTGAGGAGTTGACACCAGTCATTGAGGAAAAGAGGAGAGCTCAAGCAGCATACAAGGCCTGTCCCAGTGAGCGCAACCTGCAGGTCCTCCGAATTGCTCGCAGCAAAGTCCAACAGACTGCCAGGAGATGTGCTAACGACTACTGGCTCCAGCTCTGTTCCGAGATACAGATAGCAGCTGACACGGGCAACATCAAGGGGATGTATGATGGTATCAAGCAGGCCCTAGGTCCAACACAGAAGAAAATTGCCCCTCTGAAGTCTGCCACAGGCGAGGTCATCCAGGATCGGGCGCAGCAGATGGAACGCTGGGTGCAGCACTACTCTGAGCTATATTCCAGAGAAAATGTAGTCACCGAAGAAGCACTGAACAACATTGAGTGCCTGCCTGTGCTGGAAGAGCTTGACAGTGAACCAACCCTAGAAGAACTTCACGTGGCCCTGGACTCCCTTGCCTTTGGCAAGGCACCTGGAAAAGACAGCATCCCTGCTGAAGTCCTAAAATGCTGCAAAGAGATCATCGTCACTGAGCTGCATGAAATCCTCTGTCTCTGCTGGAGAGAAGGTGGAGTACCTCAAGACATGAGGG
This sequence comes from Tiliqua scincoides, assembly GCF_035046505.1. Taxonomy (NCBI): domain Eukaryota; kingdom Metazoa; phylum Chordata; class Lepidosauria; order Squamata; family Scincidae; genus Tiliqua; species Tiliqua scincoides. Next base: position 101,194,121 of record NC_089821.1, on the reverse strand, counting down.
ATGCAAACATCATCACGCTGTACAAGAACAAAGGTGACAGGGGTGACTGCAACAACTACCGCGGCATCTCTCTCCTTAGCGTTGTAGGAAAGCTGTTTGCCCGAGTTGTACTAAAGAGGCTCCAGGTACTTGCAGAGAGCGTCTATCCAGAATCGCAGTGTGGATTCCGAGCCAACAGGTCCACCACTGATATGGTATTCTCCCTTAGACAACTGCAGGAGAAATGCAGGGAACAACGACAGCCACTCTTTATAGCCTTCATAGATCTCACAAAGGCTTTCGACCTGGTCAGCAGAGACGGCCTCTTCCAGATTCTCCCCAAGATTGGATGTCCACCCAGGCTCCTCAGCGTCATCAGATCTTTCCACAAGGACATGAAGGGCACTGTTGTCTTCGATGGCTCCACATCAGACCCTTTTGACATCCGAAGCGGAGTGAAGCAGGGCTGTGTTCTTGCACCAACCTTGTTTGGGATTTTCTTCGCTGTCCTGCTGAAGCAGGCCTTTGGAACTGCAACAGAAGGCATCTATCTCCGGACCAGATCAGACGGAAAGCTCTTCAACCTCTCCAGACTGAGAGCAAAATCCAAAGTCCAGCTGAAATGTCTGCGTGACTTCCTCTTTGCCGACGATGCAGCTGTCACTACCCACTCTGCCAAAGATCTCCAGCAGCTCATGGATCGTTTTAGCAAGGCCTGCCAAGATTTTGGACTGACAATCAGCCTGAAGAAAACACAGGTCATGGTTCAGGATGTGGACTCACCTCCCTGCATTACAATCTCTGAGCATGAACTGGAGGTTGTCCATGACTTTGTGTACCTTGGCTCAACGATCTCCGACACTCATTCTCTCGATACCGAGCTAAACAAGCGCATCGGTAAAGCAGCTACCACGTTTTCCAGACTCACAAAGAGAGTCTGGTCCAACAAGAAGCTGACGGAACATACCAAGATCCAGGTCTACAGAGCTTGCGTCCTGAGTACACTTCTGTACTGCAGCGAGTCATGGACTCTTCGCTCACAACAGGAGAGGAAACTGAGCGCTTTCCACATGCGCTGCCTCCGACGCATCCTCGGCATCACCTGGCAGGACAAAGTTCCAAACAACACAGTCCTGGAACGTGCTGGAATCCCTAGCATGTATTCACTGCTGAAACAGAGACGCCTGCGTTGGCTTGGTCATGTCGTGAGAATGGATGATGGCCGGATCCCAAAGGATCTCCTCTATGGAGAACTTGTGCAAGGAAAGCGCCCTACAGGTAGACCACAGCTGCGATACAAGGACATCTGCAAGAGGGATCTGAAGGCCTTAGGGATGGACCTCAACAAGTGGGAAACCCTGGCCTCTGAGCGGCCCGCTTGGAGGCAGGCTGTGCAGCATGGCCTTTCCCAGTTTGAAGAGACACTTTGCCAACAGTCTGAGGCTAAGAGGCAAAGAAGGAAGGCCCATAGCCAGGGAGACACACCAGGGACAGACTGCACTTGCTCCCGGTGTGGAAGGGATTGTCACTCCCGGATTGGCCTTTTCAGCCACACTAGACGCTGTGCCAGAACCACCTTTCAGAGCGCGATACCATAGTCTTTCGAGACTGAAGGTTGCCAATACAATGAGTTGGTCTTGCTGGTTTTGTGTGTGTGTGTGTGTGTTTCATTTTCTTTTGGCCAGGCCCCTATTGATGGAGCAATATGGTCATCCTGCATCTGGCGATCATAGTAATTATCCTTTCCCACCAAACAATGGTTCCCTGTGGTCAATTAATGATATGTTTGTGAAGCTTATTGTGACTCTTGGATGAAAGGAGTTACAGCCTTTAAAGTAATTGTATTACTCTGATACTGACTGATGCTGTGTGATGGTACAAAGCTGCAAACTCACTGTAAGAGCTAAGGAAGGTTAAAGTTCAGGCCTGGTTGATACATCAGATTAATCTGCCATTAAAAAGTTGATTTCAGCTGGGGAATGGGGGTAGTGGTCCCCTTCTAGAAGGAAGGATGAGACTGAGACTCCTTTCCTTTTTTCAGTTTTACCACCATGCAACTCAGTGGTTGCCTTAGATGTAATTTCAGGAGCAACAAAGGTCATGATCCAGACAAAGGTAAGGGTTACAACCCAACACAGTGTAAAGAGCATATGAAGTCACTATTATTCAGTGAGTTCAACCACCCAATTCTATCTGCTGCCATAAGCCCAGTCATGGTGGCACTAAAGACGTACTGCTGTGGGGTGCTCTGCAGCCACTGGTGCAAATGGCTGGAGGCTCTGTTAGTCCACCAACAGCATCACTGGAGCTAGTAATGTGGAGGCTGGGCAGGTCATGAGCTGATCATGGGAGGACCAGGGCAGGTTGGGGGAGGATCTGGGGACAGTTTAGGGGTGAGAATCTTGGCGGTGGCGGCAAGCACCAGGCCTGGACCCAACACTGACTTTCCTCAGACTTAACACCAGTGAAAGAGTTGGCATGGGTCCAAAGAGACCCATTGACATCCAGGCAGCCTACAGAGAAGTAAGTATAAAGTATTTTTACTTACCTCTCCTAGACCGACTGGTCATGTCCCTCCCATCATAGCATAGCATGCAGCTACACACACTGTTGGATGGGACTGTAAGTGACTCTGTCCATCTGCTTCCAGTTCCAGATTTTAGTGGAAGAATTTGTCAGGACATGCTGACTTCTTCCACTGCAGGAGGTCTGGCTCAGTTGGTAGATCTGCCGCCTTGTATGCCTGAAGATCTGAGGCTGCCAGTTCAAAACAACTGGAAGTACCTGAGAACTGACGACACGCTGATATACTGATGAGCTGACCCTCGGTGGCAGAGAGGAGTTGCTGTCAAGTGGAGTGTGGGAGGTGAAGGGCCAGAGAGAGGCCAGACTGGGAAGGAATCCAGCTGGAAAGATGAGTTCTATGAAAGACTATTCAATTGTAAAAATCCCTACGGGGGTTTAGAACAGTCTGCCTATGTAAACCGCCTTGGATTAAAGTCTGAGGAGAAATCTGAGGACCAAAGAAAGGCGGTATATAAATACCTGTAGAAATCAATCAATCAATCAATCAATCAGATTCCAAAGTGCTTTACTTTGGCTGGATATGCCCTAACTTTATATAATAGTAAAGGATGTTCTGTGATCTTTTCTATTCGCCAGAAACAGAAATTGGGATTTGCAATTACTGAGCAGGTACTGCAAATTCTAAAACCCTAATGCTTACAAACACAGCCCAAATCCTTTATCGGTTGTCTGCTGGTAATTTTATACTATAAATGCAAAATTCCTGTCCAGAGTTTATCACAGGCTTATCTCTTCCATGGCAATCAATGGGATTTGGCTGGCTCCTGCTCTAATGTTGTGCAATAGTAAAGCGTTTCACTTTCATACTGTTAGGCAGCAAAATTATCATGGGCAGTAGCTATTATTTTAGCATTGCTAAATATATTGCTCAATTGCTCTTGAACAACTCGTGACATTTGAAAATACTAAGGGTCACAAAAAACCAACAATTGATCCGTTGCCTGTTGTAACTTTATAGTATATATGCCAAGTTCCTGTCCTGTTCATCTCCCCTCCTCACCAAACAAAAGCAAGAAACAGAGTGGTGTTGCTTCTTCTTTCAAACCAATCACCAGTGCTAGTAGACAATGGCTTGTGAGCGATAAGCTATAGTTCATGACCTACATCGAAGGGTGACTTTTGTCATCTGCACTGGACAATTAAGTGACAGAGGAGTGAAACTGACATGGAGGAGCAGATTTTTGCCTCCCAGCAGCTTTCAAGACTTGGATTTCACTGTATCATGTTCAGAGAGGTTAGAGCTCTGGCCAGATGACCAGCATCGAGGTGCAGATGGCACGGCTGGTCACCTGACTGAGCAGGGCCTCTGCAACCTGCTGCAAAGGGCTAGAGTTCATGGAGAGGTTATGGGCATCTATAAATGCCATGCATGACTAGCCCGTAAGCAACACAGCTTCCTCTCATTTGCCAAACACAAAGCAGGCCGGTCCAGCCGTGTAGATGAGAGATCACAGTGAAGGCCAGAGTGGAAATGCTGTGACTCAGATGGAGAAGTTTTGAAACCTACCCAATACATTCCAGCTTTTTTTTTTTAATACTTAATGGAAGACCCCATTGTCTGAGCCTGATAGTCACAGCTCCCTGGTCATCTGGTTTCAGCACAGTTTTCCCAGCAACCATCCTAGACTGCCAGATGTCCTTTATGTTAAAGGAATGTCCCTTCATTTAGATTGCAGCGTGATCCACAGAAAGTCTCTTATTTTAATCCTCAGCTTCTATGGCGTTCAATATGACAGATGCTCCTGGACATCCATTCTTTGGGGGGCAGTGTCTTTAGTTTTATTCTAATGTGGCCCCACTTAAATAAGACCACTTACGAATGCAAGTATCCAGTTTCCAGTATGCAAGTATCAAATGTCATAAACATTTGAGATGAACAGCACTAACAAATGTCATTGTATACTTTCCAATCACTTCTGTCATGTAATTATATAAAAAGTCAGCATGAAAAAATATTCATTATTTACATACCACCATCAGTCACTGATTTAACAACACATACACATTTAACTCTAATGATTGATAGATTTTTAGTGGGTAGAGAAGGTCTAATGTCTACACTGGGCACCTCTGCTCCTATTTACATCCACCATAGTTGTAAGTACAAGTGAATTCACTGTCTATGAAATGCCTAGCTCTGATACTTTGCATGGTAATCTCTTGCACCTTCAGCTGAAAGCTTGACTATGTGATCATCCTCTCAGGACCATGATTCTAAGCCATTACCTGGAAGCAAGTTCTACTCATGCAATAAGATTTATTTCAAGAAATGTCTGCTTAGGATTGAGGTTCCTTTGGTTACATCAGCTGTGATCAAGGTGACCAGATACAATGGAGGGCCTATACCTTTAACTGTTGTAGAGAAGAGGGAATTTGGGCAAGTGCAGCTCAACATGGAAGAGTTTGAATAGCTGCACCTGCCAAATTTCTCTCTTCCCTACAAAAGATAAAGGTCTAAGCATTCGATCCTCCATTGCATCTGGTCACCCTGGCTGTGATCCTACATGCACTTCCTTGAGAATAATTCCCACTAAATTTAATGGGACTTACTTCTGGAGAAACATGCATAGAATTGTGCTGTTATGATCTAATACTGCACTGTCCTGATTGTCTCAGACTGACAGCCACCCTAAGGATCAGAGAAGACCAGTAACATAAACTATCCATCAAAATGAAAAGAATAAAGCAGCCACTGAAATATAACATTTATAATGGTTTCCTCCCCCCCCTTGCAAAAGTCACATGACAATTTCATTGGTCACTGAAAGCTAGTCTGTATGGAAAGATCTTACATACTCCTGGAAGCTATTCAGGCTCAGTTCCTAGCATCCTTCTGGCATTAAGATTATAATCATCACCTTAAATGTCAACTTTTTAAAAAATGTTCAAGAAGTTAGGTGGATAACAAAAAGGACAGCCAACAAGCAAAAATAAACAGGAATAACACAGGAAAAAGGAGTACAACCAACAATCCAAAGAACTCTAAAGCAGTGATGAAACAGAAGCAGCATCAGTAAAAGCAACAATAAAACACACAACTGCATACAACAGAATCATCTCATTAAAATCCTGGGAGCCCAATAATTTTTCAACTGGACACCTAAGCACCAGCCAAGCATCCCCAGGGGATGGGGCTAACCCCCTACCTCATTTTAGAAGGGGGACTCTGAAAAGGACCTCTGGTAAAGATCCTAAGGAATGGGCAAGCTCCCATGGGAGCAAGTCAGAAGTCCACATAAATATCAGTAGATGTAATAGTACATGTAGTAGTGATCTCTAAAAGAGGAAGCCAGGAAAACACAAGATGGAGCAGTCTTGTTGAAGCTAAGCAGTTTTGAGTCTGGTCCATGTCTCAACAGGAGACCAGCTGGGAAACCATTGCAGCCGCATTGGTGTAGCTAAGACATCTGGCATCTGGGAGCACAAAATTTTTAACACCCCCATACCCCATAACACCCCAATATCTTAATACCCCCCATACACTGGCTACCTTGCGGGGGTGTCTTAGGCACGGTGCCTTGGGCAATGTACCCTGCTGACCCCCCTTAGCTATGCCACTGTATAGATGACTTTGACTCCCATGATGGAAAGAATGCATATACCAATGAAATGTTTTTAAAAGGCCCTAACTCAAACCCTGTTTCTGCCTAAGTCAGACGGTTTCATTAACCAAGCTGCTTTTTTTCAGCTTCTGCCCCCTTTATACAACAAGAGAACAACAATGCCAATTTCTTTTACAGGGTTCTTACTAAAGTTACTGAGACCATATATGTAGATCTCTTTCAACACTCTAAAGTGCCATATAAATGACAGGTAATAATCATAGCTATGATCACAAATAGCAGAATCTTGGTGTTTTGGTGAATCTCTAACAATTCACCAAATGTCAAGCAGAATTTTGAGGCTCTCTTTATACAGAACTGACACATGGATGAAGATAAGGGCACACTGAGCTTATATTAGAGAATGGGGAATGCACAGCTGATTTTGTGCAACTCGTTCATCTGGTCAAAGAGGTCCATGCTGCAACATTTCCAGAACAAATGACTTACCAGTTAAGCTACTTACAACTTGACTTTGAAGTTTGGCTATTTTTTCTCTCACTGTCTCTCTCTCAATAATGAATCTAAGCATGCAGACCTGTTGGGAAAAATTGACAACTGCACCTGTCGTTTTACTTGACTTGCAACAACTCATGTTCCTATTTTACCAGGCAGGTCAAGCACATCCACATCACTCCCAAATTGGTGTTGCTTCTTCTCTTCAATCTCTGACATTTGCCATTTTATTCATGGGGAACTAACAACAACTCTTGCCAAGTGTCTTTTATTTCTCAGCACCAACCCTGAAAATGATCCTTTCTGGTTCTTTGGCCCATGTGGCTACTGTCAGGATTGGTTTCAAAGTTCTGCTAGACCTGCAAAAGAAATGTACCCAGCTGAGTGACATGTTTAAAACTGGGCTGCCCATTTCTGCTTGGATAATATTCACATCCAATGTTGGAGATTCTTGTTGTATGAATGCTAATGCAGAACCTACACTTTGCACTGGTTGCATGAAACTCCACATGGACAGATACATTTTTTTCATGACTCCAGCATTACTTTCAAATTGGACGTAGTTATTTATTTATTTAGAAATAAACATACTCATTCACTATGGACTAATTTTGGTATTTCCAATTCTGAGGAGTAATACTTAATTGATTTCAAAGAGGATTACTTTGTGATTTGACTTCTAATAAATGTAGTCTCAGGGTGTTAAGGGGAAAAAGAGAAAGTCTGGCTACAGAAACTTTTGATATGGTTGAAATAAATCCATGGAGTGCAGTGCCATCTAAGGTACAAACGGAGTAACTACACTTAAGTGTTGTTTTTTTTTCTGGAAAGTGTCTCTATACGAAAGAAACTGGTGACATATTATATACCAGGGGTCTCCAAACCTTTTGGCCAGAGGACCACACCAAATACCTAGCATGGTGTTGAGAGCCAGAAAAAAAAATTTAAATATAAAATTTAATAAATAAATTAGAGATGGAACTTAGATGAGTGAATAAATGAATGAATGGGCTCATTCATTCAATCTCTGGCCCTCAGAACACCCTCCAGACACAATCAGAGCACAATTCTGGTCATGTTCAGTTGAGTGGGCTAGAGGCTTTCAGGGGACAAGAGGTTGGCCACGGGCCGGATAGAGGCTTGCCGTGGGCTGCATCTGGCCCCCGGGCTGGGGTTTGGAGACCCCCGTTATGTATATTATAAAAAGGTGAAGGAAACCAAACCTCCTTGATTTAGGCTAGTGTACCCCAGAGAGAACAAAAATAATTGATATTTTTTAAACCCTTTTAAAAGACAAATATAAAGCCAAGAACTTATCAGTAACAGGACAATTGTCATGATAATCACATGATGATTAAAGAAAAAACCAGGGAAACTATATAAGGATGTTAGAATAATAAAGGGATAGTAACCTTGTGATCAGAACTTCTCTTTGATTGAACAAACAAGAAAAGCACTACTTGGAATAAAATCACCACAAATGCTTTTGCTGCTTATATTGCTTAAGAATACAGCCTTCCTCTTCCTCTCTTTGCACTCTACCACAATAGATACTGTTGAAGTATGGCATTGAAGCAAGGACAGTTCATAATTTCTCCCTCATGAGCTTTCAAAAATACTTGAAATTGTTAAGGAAACATATCTAATCATGCCCAAACTCAAGCCCAAAACCAAACCCCCTCCTCCACCAGCATAATTACATTGTGCCCGCAGCCTCCTCCATAAACAAGCACAGTGGGCCCACTGGTAAGAAGACTGCAGCAGCCTCCTGCATGCTGCCAGACCCACAGAGATCCACTAGAGCAGGTAAACCTGTATAGGGGGTTGGAGGGAGGCAGGGAGGGGTTTAACAGTGTGAGGTGGGCAGAACAGATGGGTGGAATGGGACAGTGATGGGGGGAGGAGAACAGATCAGGCCTAGGAGGGGTTGGGATGGGCAGCAGTGCATATGGAATCCCAACCCTCTTCCCAGGCCTGATCCACCTTTCCAGGTCAAAGCAGACTTGCCCCAGTGATTGAACTGGCACAGGTCTGAGTTGGCCCGTAACAGCTGCTGAGGCTTATCCCAAGGAGACCTCCAGCAGCCGGAAATCCCCTGCAGCCAAGAATAGCACTACCCCAGTCTGAAGTGGTATGGTTTCCAAGCCATGGCCTCAGACCTCATTCTTGCAAATGTGCATCTCTCTGTCCTGAGTACACTTCTGTACTGCAGCGAGTCATGGACTCTTCGCTCACAACAGGAGAGGAAACTGAGCGCTTTCCACATGCGCTGCCTCCGACGCATCCTCGGCATTACCTGGCAGGACAAAGTTCCAAACAACACAGTCCTGGAACGTGCTGGAATCCCCAGCATGTATGCACTGCTGAAACAGACGTCTGCGTTGGCTCGGTCATGTCGTGAGAATGGATGATGGCCGGATCCCAAAGGATCCCCTCTATAGAGAACTCGTGCAAGGAAAGTGCCCTACAGGTAGACCACAGCTGCGATACAAGGACATCTGCAAGAGGGATCTGAAGGCCTTAGGAGTGGACCTCAACAGGTGGGAAACCCTGGCCTCTGAGCAGCCCACTTGGAGGCAGGCTGTGCAGCATGGCCTTTCCCAGTTTGAAGAGACACTTGGCCAACAGTCTGAGGCTAAGAGGCAAAGAAGGAAGGCCCATAGCCAGGGAGACAGACCAGGGACAGACTGCACTTGCTCCCGGTGTGGAAGGGATTGTCACTCCTGAATTGGCCTTTTCAGCCACACTAGACGCTGTTCCAGAACCACCATTCAGAGCGCGATACCATAGTCTTTCGAGACTGAAGGTTGCCAATGACATGCATCTCTGCTGCCGGCTTGTCAAGTCACCCTATTCCATGCCTTGTCCAGACATACCAAACAGCATCAGCACTATCCCAATGTCAAGACGTGACCATCATCTTACAAACAAGCTCCATCTGTGTTATATCTGTACCTCTTTAAGGACATTGCTATTAAAAGGAACTCTCACTCCATCCCAGGGTAATTAGCACCACATGGCTGGTGATTGCTATGGTAACAGTGTATTTTTATTCAACCAACTGAAAGACACTTTAAAATGGGATTGTTTGTTGTTATTTAAGGAAAAACTGCCCCCAGGGCCACTAAAACATTAGCTGGAAGAAAATGAACCATTTCCCTGCAAAAGAAATATATAAGATTATTTTCTTAGATCATCCTAAAAAAAGGAGATAGGCTTTAAAAAGTAAGAGCAAGCAAATGTGTGGGGAGTATCACTTAACAGGACAGAAACCTGAGGTCTACTCAAAGAAATTAAAAATGGCCAGTCTAAGGAAACACACCCATAGAAGGTGGTACAGATCATTCTGGACCATACCACCAGACTGCAGGTGGGAGCTTACCTAGCTGAATGAGGGTCCAGTCCTATCCAATTTTCTAGTACCTGTGTAGCTATGCCAATGGGGCATGCAGTGCATCCTGTGGTGGGGAGGCAGTCACAGAGGTCTTCTCAAGATATGGGAACACTTGTTCCCTTACCTCGGAGATGTGTTGCGGTTGCACCAATGCCGCAAATTTGGATAGGATTGGAACCTGAGCCTCCCTAGAATCCTTCACTCTGAGAATCCAGGATTGGGCTGCCAGCCAGAGTACTTTGTGATAGCAGAACAGAAATGTAGGTTGCAAAATGGCCACCTACAGCATGCAGAGCACTCCATCAGTGGCCATTTTGGGAGCAGTGCGGTAAGAGGTGGCAAAACTCCCCATTTGTTGCCGGATCCTGCTGCGGCTGCCAGAGCAGTCAAGGCAGCGGCAGTGATGGAAATTAGGCAGGGAGAGGACGGAACTAGGCAAGGATGAGGGAGGAATAGGGTGGGGAGGCTGGAGGAGGGGGTAGATTCAGTGGCGATGGCATGTGGCGGATCCTATCCCCTCCTCCATCAGCAGCCTCCTCTCCCCATTTCTCTCCTCTGACTTGCACCACCTACAGAGCTGGTGCATGTCCAAGGAGACCCATTGTGGAGCAGGAGGGTTACAGAGGTGTAAGGTGATCTAAATCTTTTTTCCATCCAAAGCCTCCTGATCCACCCTTCCCCCAACTGTATACAGTGCACTCCTTTTTAGCACCAGTGGGGGCAGGGGAGGGATAGGATTAGTCTCTTAGTGCACAATGCTAACCCACTGTCCAGCACTGACATAAGCACAGTGCAACTTATGAGTAAGGGAACAAGCATTGCCATAGCTTGAAGAGGCCTCCGTGACTGCCCCCCAACTGCAGGATGCAGCACATGCCCCACTGGCACAGCTATGCCAGAGCTGGAAAGTTGGTTAGGGTTGTGCCTTTAGTCTTCTTTGCAACTTTTCTATGCACCAGATTTTTTTTTTTTAAGCATAGAGAAGCACTCAGTTCTGTGAACTGTCATCTGCAGTCTGGATGGTACAGTCAAGGAATTGGTTTCACACCCCTTCTGCTATGATATGTCTGCATTACCTTATTAAAACAATGTCAAATGTTTTCATGTGATAGTGCCTGCTGTTCTCTTGCCAAATGTGAAATAATTGAAGGATTGTCCTTGGGTTGCTACAAAAGAGTGGCCAACCACCAAAGTAAGCCACCGAAGAGTGGCCAATATCTATGTGCTTATCTACTATGTGCATCCATGTGCTTCACAGATACAGAACATAGGTAGTGTACAATATGGCAACAGAAAATGGTATGTTATTTATGGATGGAGCCATGGAATCCAATAAGTATTCTGCAGAAATTCTCCAAAGGAAAATGGAAATCTTTCTGCATGAAAAACTCATGTGTGAACTACACAGGATGGCCACACAAGCATTTGTTCAAATCCAAGCCATGTATAAAATGTGTGTGCGGTGAGGGGGAGCAATGTTTCAAACAAGAGGTAGCAGGGAATCCTATTTAATGGTAAGTAGGGCACCTGATCTATTTCCCATACTTCTAGTTTGGAAGCACAGTATGAGAAGACAACATGACCTCACTACCGTGCAAACAGGTTCTTATCTCAAGACTTTATACCCCAGAATTAGACTGGAGCCGGGAAAATGTGTTCCTGCAGATTCATTCATCCCTTTTCATATTGATAAAATTCAACTGCTTAGATAGTGATTTTTTTTTTTTTAAGTGCTTACTGTTACCCACATGTATTGGAACTATAAGGTTATTTGTAGTTTGGGGAAAGATGTCAAAGTATCAACTTCACACTAGCTGGCTCTTGAATTTTCCTCTCTCTGCTTGGAACTTACTAACGTTCCAGTCTATTGGCCTCTAATGAGTGACAGGTAGCTTCAAGTGGCATACAAAGATAGTGGCCAGAGGGGCCCTGGCCCTGGATTCCAGGTTGCAGGGTGGTGTCCAAGAGGCTTAAAAGAAAATGTCCACTATCTGTGCTTCTTCCTACTACTACTACTACTACTACTACTACTACTACTACTACTACTATTATTAATTTCATGTCATGACTATTAGTGAAAATAATTTTGTCATGGGGGTGCAAAAATTGATGCCAAATGACCCTGGTACACCATTGGTAGCCTGGATTTGATTTGCAACCCTGGTTGCCAAGTGAGTGGCTTTATGAACTTGTAAATCTCATTTTCTGGAAGAAGCATATCAAGAGTGAGTGATACCTATACCTTACACAAATTTAATGGAAGATGGGATGCCTGTTTAGAGCACTTTCATTACAATAAGCTTGCTCCAAAATAGTTACTGGTACTCTATCCAACCGCTTGCCCAGCTGACACACCAAGGACCAACTTACACAATCCCATCAAAGCCAGCACCTCCAATGTGGTTAGGAGCTGAATTACTTCTCCTACAAGTGTACGTTCCTCTACTAGGGGGAATAGGTTGGGTTTTCACTGACATCTAAATACTAACAGGGGACAAGTTTGAAGGGAGCTGACCCCATCACTTACTTCCTTGAAGCATCTGGCTACCTCCCTGGACCATCACCATGTGCTTTTGATCTAGCCAGGTTCACCTCTGGAGGAGGCTGAGGAGGAGAAAACTGCTGGGGGCAGAACATGGCAGGGAGGTAGCCACGGGCAGGGGAAGCACCCACCCACCCACCCATCCAGCCACTCACGCGCCCATCCCTTGTGGTGATGAACCTGTGTGCAATGCCTCACTTTCACAGACAAAGAGACATGAACATGCATGTGCAAACTAGCCCTTAGTCAGCACTGTAAAAATTCCAAAGAATGAACTGCCTGCTATTTCTGGCTGTAAAGGAACAGGCTTATTTTCAGAACATCAGATCCTCATAAAGTGATGTCTCTTTAATTCAGATGCTACAACTTAACATTGGCCCTTTTCTTTAGGACATGTGACCAGGTAACGGTGAGGCAGAGAAAGAATCACACTGTGTTCTGGACACCGATTGAAAGACCCACAACTAAAAGCTATTAAAAAGAAATGGCTACCTGAATCTGCTACAAACAGAAAAGTCAGCCACCGTGGCCCTCCTCCAAATTACACAAAGGTTACAATTCATGACCCATTTGCTGCCAAACAGACCCCCCATCAAGACTGCTTGGACTTCCAGGTAAGCGGGCTAGGAACTTCAGCTAAATTACTGTTGGAAGGAAGACTTCTGATAATTATTGAGATGACTAGGAAAAGGCAGGTAGAGTCAAGGGTCGTTATCCTTTGGACTTATGGGCAACAGGAACAATATAAAAGAGCAAAGAAGAGATATGACATCTGGCAATGGGAGGCTGAGGATGTTAAAAGAAGGAACATGAATTAAAAGGAGATTGCTAATGTCAATCTCAACTTCATCTCTACTAGATAGGACATTTCCAATTGCAAAACATGTTTCAAAAACCAAAGACGGAGGCAAAACCATCATTTATTTTTAAATCTCAAAAATTATCCAGCAGTACAAAAGAGTTCTGGAGACTAACTTAGGATGACAATTGTATATTACATAGATATGTAGGCATCAACCCTGCAATAGGAATCTCTTCCTTTAGAAACAACTACCAAAGATGTACTTCAAAGCACTGCAGTACAAAACATGTTGCCCTGCACATTGTGTACCTATGCATGTCACAAAAAGAGTATGCATGTGAAGTTTACAAACCAGGCAACTGATGTCTAGTTTTATATTGGATATCCGGGTTTTTGGGGGTGGGAATGAGACAACATTTCCCACATTGGTTACACACAGCAAGCTAATGGTGGTTGTTCAGTCTCTTTCATTTCCCCCTTGTTCACCCTGCTTTTCAGAAGTGCAAATTAGAAAATACAGATGCAGAATCTGGGATACATTCCAGTTTCCTTTTTTTAGAAATCAAAGCCTTTAACCACTGTGAGGATTCAGACTTCTCCATCTGTCACAAAAACCACCCTCAGTACTAAAGAGAGTTTTGAGAAGCGCTGAGTAGCAAAAATGGACCAAAGTGAGGATATCTAATTAATACAGCCCTCTCTGGCCTTCTTAAAAATAAACCAGGGGTACCAATAAGGAACTAAAAGGAGTACATGTCTATTTTGAGGTAGATAGGAAAAGGCAACATTGTGGTAACTCAGGTGGTGAAGTATCACACCAGAACCTGCAAGGCCCGGGTTCAAAAATCCCCAGTCAGCCTTGAAGGTCACACTTGGACCAGTTACTACTTCCTCAGAGTTACCCCTTCCTCAAGGGGTGTTGTATAATTCCTAAGCATGCTTCGCTAATCTATCTGAATACATAAGTACTTTTGCAGTTGGAGTAAATGATAGCAGAAAGGTGAGGATGACTGCATTTTATGGTATTTGCCTGGTTTTTCCATATCACTATCCCACACTTTATGCAGTGGTTTTACACCATTCAAAAACAAAGGCCTTGTGCTACCCAAATGAGGGCAAAATTAGACAATGTCCCTACTGCATGATTGGGCTCTGTGCTTGCTTTTCAAACGTAATATCAATCGTACTTGACTCAAATCCAGAACAGGATTGTGGCATGGGTAGAGGGAGAACTTGGCCCCTTCCCAGTCGTCATCTGGATCAGGCCAAAAGCCCATCTACTCCAGCTTCCTGTATCTCATAGTGGCCCACCAGATACCTCAGGGAGCACACAAGACAACAAGACACCTGCATCCTGTTTGCCACTCCCTTGCATCTGGCACTCTGAGGCAGCCTACTTCTCAAACCAGGAGCTTGCACATACGCATCATGGCTTGTAACCTGTGGTGGACTTTTTCTCCAGCGATCTGTCCAATTCCCTTCTAAAGGCATCTAGGTCAGATGCCACCACCACATCCTGTCGTAAGGAGTTCCACAGACCAATTACACACTGGATAAAGAAATATATGTATTTAATTTAAAAATTAAACCTGTACATATTAGAAGAAATTCAATTCACATGTTGGGGGGGGGGAGAGAGAGAGAGAGTTGGACTTGCTTATGCCTGATGACTTTGTAATCCCACTACTTCGTCTATATGTGTTCATTGGAACATGTGTGCAGTTCTATGACTGCCATTTCAATTTTTTTTTTTAAAGAACCTTGCTAAGCTGGTTAATGGCAAGCATAAAATTAAACATCCAACCATAAACAGTAACTTCTGACATATTGATACGTAAGGCCATATGTAAAGATAAACCAGAATAGTCAAATACTTAGAATAGCAGGAGTTTTTACTCTACTTTTATGGAGAACCTAGAAAACACAATGTATGCCATTCATTCATGATGGCTGAGCTAACTTGCTGTCTTATCAGTGAGAGAAAGAATGGTCTCCAAAGCAAGCGAGTTATGTTCAAGAATGATGGTTTGGTCTGATCCTCCTTTGTTGAGTGTTTTGGAACTGATTAATGGTGAAATCCTATCTCCTGCCACTATAGCATGCAACTGTGCCAAAACTGGGGCAAATGGAGGCGAACTGGAAGTAGGTAAAAAGCTTTGTTTTTACTCGTGACATTTTATTTTTTACTTACCTCTGCATAAGCTACAGATTATCTTTGGGTCTTCTCGGATCCATGCCAGCCATTTTGCTGGTATAAGTCCAAGGACTTACACCAGGGGGCATTCCAAGGTTCTGGGGCTTGAGGTTTTGGGGCTACAATCTTGCTACCACTAAGATCCACCTTTTTCCTCCCCTGAAACTCCCCCACCCTCCCCCTCTCTGGCCATGACACATCCTGCCGCTGACTTACTGAGGCTGATGCAGCCTAGGGTCTACAGTAGCGGGGCTCTGATGCTGCTGCCACTTTGCGGAAGAGGCTCAAATTGGCCTGGTGGCGGTACACTCCACATGCCATCACTGGGCATTTTGCAATAGCCACTGGCTTTCGGGGGGGGGGGTAAAATGCTAATTTTTTCAGATGCCTGAACAGTTGTGTAAAGCTGGGTCTCCCCCTCTCTGTCAGAACCATTTGGAGGAGGAAGTGCAAAGCGGAGGCAACACACCACTTCACTCTGGCTGCTCTGAATGGATCTGCAGGAGAGGCGAGAGTGCTTTACACTGACATTCAGGTGCCTGAAAAACTTAACATTTTGTCCGTCTGTCTCCCCAGGAATGCTCGTGGTGACAGTAGGACACTCCTCCTGCTATTGCAAACTGTCCATAGGACTGGGCTATAAGACTTGCTGATATGACCTAGCCCCGATAGCCTCAGAGAACTGATTTTCTATCTTCCCTTTTTTTCTTGTAAAAGATTCTTTATTTATGTACCTATTTACATGATGCTTTCCTTTTATCCTCTTCTTTCATTTGGGTTTGATGGATTCATCAATCTTGCACAGTTTTGCTTCCCTAGCAGTAAGGAGAAGAAGGGAAGGAGGTGAGACATGGCAATGGAGAGTATATTTGATTTGCAGACTGTTAGCACCAGGGGTTTATTCAACATTGGCAGAAGATTATTTCACACACTTTACATTTAAATCAATAGCTAGTTAATGACATCAAAAAGGGGGAGGGAGGGGGGTTCAGATGGATCCCCTTGGGGGGGGCAATTCCTACAATGCCACAATAGAGGATGTTTTACTCAAGTCCTCACCTGTCTAACTCATGAACAGTTTCTGCAAATTCATGGGGGATAAGTCCTATAGCCATGATGGCTCTATGAAGTTTAGGATGGACTCCTCTACACTGTGACACAGTAGTCTTTGTTAGATCATGAATGAACGAAAGCACCCTCCTCCCTTTCCTCTTTCCTCTTTCTCTTGTGCACCCAGTGAAACATAAAGCTCCCTGGTTTCTTAAACCATATTCCTCAACATTCAAACCAGGTAATGATAGTTTAAACCAGTGTTCTTCAACCAGTGGGTCATGACCCCAGTGGGGTTGTGAAGCCTCACTGGGAGAGTCACAGGAACCTTTCAAAGCCTGTGCAAGAGAGGGTTTGGATCTAATCCAATAATGGTTGGTTGATTGGCAACCTTCGGTCTCGAAAGACTATGGTATAAGCCTACAGCACCCGGTATTCCCATGCGGTCTCCCATTCAAGTACTAACCAGGCCCGGTCCTGCTTAGCAATAATGGTGCTGCCCTCACAAAACTGAGTTCTTGATACAATCTTGCACAGTGTCTCCTTGCTGTCTTGCCCTGCAGCTCCTAAAGTCAGCTCCCTGCTCAGGCTCACTGGCATAGCTAGAGGGGGGCGGCGCACTAAGTTTTGCAGGGAGCCTCCCTGCAGCATGCAAGCGGCTCCTCCCCTTGGGAGCCATTCACCTCTGTTCCCCCCCATATGGCTCCAAAGGGGAGGGAGAGGAGCCGCTTGCACGCTGCAGGGAGGCTCCCTGCAAAAGTGTGCCGCCCCCAACTTCTAGCTACGCCAGTGCTCAGGCTGCTACCTCACAGGGTTGCTGTGAATACCTAAGAAGTAAGGGGAAATGGGGTGGGTGAGGCAGTGACAGGACAGGGGGTGGGCAGATCAGGTTCCAGGAGTGAGGCAGGTTCAGTAGTGGGTCCTCAGTCTCATACTTTATTCAGGTCGTGGCACAAAAATTGAAGGCCACTGGTTTAAGCCATCACTACAAAACAAGTAAATGCTTGTACTGGTTTGTGGGGATCACTTGAACCACAGTTTCCTGGTTTGGATGTCAAGGAAGGAGTAGTTAAAGGAACCAGGGAGATTTGTGTTGCACCCTGCACATGCCCAATCTCGTCTGATCTTGGAAGCTAAGCAGGGTCAGGCCTGGTTAGTACTTGGATGGGAGACCGCCTGGGAATACTGGGTGCTGTAGGCTTATACCATAGTCTTTCGAGACTGAAGGTTGCCAACCAGCGAGGAAGGGCACGTCTGGGCTTGTTGTCCCATTCACAACACAGCAGACTATGTTGGAAACCACCTCTCTGTGCATGTGGACAAACCTATTTTTAAGTAGGTTTACTATTACGCTTAGCATGACATTTGAACTGCCCTCTCATGCATTAAAGAAAATGCCTGAACTATACCAGAAAAGAAGGGAAAGAACATGTGCATCATGAATGCACACATTCTTTAATGCATGGAGCTGGTCAATTGGAAAGAGTATCCTCTGAACCAACTCCGTGCTTAGCTTCAGTGTGGAGTATTTATTTTTTTACATTTCTATACCGTTCTTCCTCAGGGTGAAGCAGTGCTCAGGGTGGTTTACATAGTTCCTTCCCTCCTTTTGTTCTCACAACAACCCTGTGAGGTAGGTGAGGCTGAGAGATACTGACAGGCCCAAGGTCTTTCAGAAATCTTCAAGGCTGAGCGGGGATTTAAACCTGGATCTCCCAGATCTAAGTCCAACTCCCAATACACTGAATTTGTCTTTCCTTGTCTAAATATATAGATACATGAGAACAACTTTAAACCTAATTGACTATCATTTATTCTATTTTCAAATAATTATTCTAATTGTTTGAACCCAGGCTATGCTATTGTTGGACATTGGAAGGCAACTAGAGTTTACAAAGTCACATAAGCTGAGTGTTGTCCATGCAATTTTTCCCCTTTATTCTAATATGGAATTTCATTTTAACATAAAATAGTAAATCAAAACCAGAAAATATTTGCAACTTAGAGAAAACGGCTGATACAGGATTGTGATTATTCAATCAAGTATATTTGTAATTTTAGATATTGCTCGGACTAGGTGCAGGGATCAAAGGGTGAACTGGGACAGAAAATCTTGTAACACGTGTAGGAAAAATGCAGATCGTGTAACCGCAAGCCATTTCGAAGTGCAACACTAGATGGCGCAAGTGTACTCTCTTCTTCTCATGTAAAATTTCTAGGTTGGTGCTATATAGGAGACAACAGATTGCTCCTTGCCCTCTTTATTCTGTGTACAGTTTAAAGCAGGTTCTCGCTTCTTTTATAATAATTGTCTGCTTAAGCAGTAAATATTACCTTCAAAACTGGTGATAAAAACACCACCCTCCAACTCTGCAATTATTTTGCTGCTTCCAGTTTGATTCCATTTACCTTGCTCAGCACAATGAATCCCCCAATTACTCATTAAACTTTCAAATGTTGAAGGCTTTTTCAGCTAAAGCAGAAACAAATTCATGCTGCTTTACCTAGGAAATTACTTCAGTGCTTTGCAAATTGATTTGCACTTTCTTTGTCACTGCTTAGTACCCGGGCACTCCTCTTCCGGAACAGAAAACCCCAGGGGAATCTCACTGCACAAAGGAGCATATTTAACTATGACAATAAAATCCAATGGCAAACAGCAGCAATGTTTTAAGTTCATATGCAGTAACTGTATTTGCCCACATGCATTCCGTGCTGTCCTACAAAATATCCTCAACAATGATACCAGCTCATCAACTTATCCACTTATCCACCAATTTATCCATCCACATATCCACCAATTTGGTCACTGAATTATTAATTCTTCAAGCCTTATTTGTATTTACCCTTGCTGAATGTTGCGCCATATTAGAAGACTGGATCCTCTGAAGAAACATGGATCCATGTTTGGATTTCTTTGATGTTGTACACCCCTCCCCTTTTCATTTCCTAGAATCCCATAGTGAATAATCGACTAAACCTAATGCATACCATAGCACTTCATTGCTTTCTTATCATATTGGCTAAGTACGCAAAGGCCTGATCCTATCCAAATTTCCAGTGCTGATACTGACACACCAACAGGATGTGCATTCTGCAGAAAGGGGGGGGCAGCCATTGGGGCATTCCCAAGATGAGGGAATATTTGTTCCCTTACCTCGAGCCTGTATTGTACCTGCATCAGTACTGAAAAGTTGTATAGGACTGGACCCCGCGAAATAGCAGCAAGAAGCCTACCTAAACCCTCTCACATTCATCTATCTGTGCACATGTTTATATATTCTTTCTCCTCTTTGATTTTTAGTTTGTCCTGTTATCTGTTTTTGAGCTCAAAC
Source organism: Tiliqua scincoides (assembly GCF_035046505.1). Lineage (NCBI taxonomy): Eukaryota > Metazoa > Chordata > Lepidosauria > Squamata > Scincidae > Tiliqua > Tiliqua scincoides. The sequence goes on along the minus strand of NC_089821.1, from coordinate 101,174,181 downwards.
ACTTCAATACATAAAATGAAAAAGAAAGCAAACACTTGGTCTTGTTCTCGTTAACCGCAATTTAGTCCATGGTAACTGGCTCGTTCTGCAGACAAAACGTTTTGTTTATTTTTCCACATTTTAGACCACCAAAGAGCAATTTTATACCTCCAAGGAGCTCAGAATGGTATACATAGTTCCTCCCCTCCTTTTGTCCTCACAAAAACCATGTGAAGCTGGGACACAGTGACTCAAGGTCACCCCAGGAAGCTTCATGGCTGAGCAGGGATATGAACCTGGATCTTCTAGGTCTAAGTCCAACTCCTGAAGCACTACACCATTCTGGTTTTCCAAAAGTCCAACAGGACCCCAAAAGATGAGACTGTTCCAATTACTCTTCACTTTAAATGAGATGAGGTATTTGGAATGATTGGTTTCAATGGATGGCAGCACTGGGCTGCTACCTAGGAAGCTCCAAAAGGCTCACTGTGATCCTTGAGATGACCTCTGTACCCATGGCCTTCACATGATAGTGGCAGAATGACTTTCTCAGGACCCAGCAAGGTAGGCTAAGGCTCAAGGAGAGCAGTTTGCTGAGGGGGGCCCTGAAACCAGAAGCCTGCTCTGATCTTTGGAATAGCTGTACTCATGCCCACACAAAAAGCATCCAACTTTTAAGGCCTGAGATCATCTGGATCTGGTGTGTTTGCAGAATGCCTTTCCTTTAATTATCTTCCCCCTGCCCGAAGCACTGATCTAATGAGTTCCTACTGAGATTTCCACAGCGGAGAGAGGTTAGAGACTGATGATTCCCAGGAGAAGCCTTCTTGGTGAGATTTCTTTTCGGTGGAACTCCCTTCAAAGGAAACCTAGCCAGTGCTTCTTGTGGGGTGTGATTAGGGGATAGAATGTCTATATTGGAGGGAAAGGCAGAACATAAATCACTTAAATAAGTAAAGAAATACATTTCCAGGAACATGTAAAACTTGTCAATGGACATGATAGAGTTGGGTCTACTCTGAAACAAAACCATCCCACTCACTTTTCTTTTCCAACTTCAAGGACTGAATCCACCAAATCCAAAACCTTGACCCTTTTAGAAGAGCAATAAAAATGTTTAAGATCTTGCCAAGCTCTTTGATTGATCCCTGGTTGTATACGTTTTATGTTTTCTTCTGCTTAGTTTTGATGTGAATGATATTTTTTTCTTGCTGGTATTGTTTTCTTGAATTTATTGTTTTAACCTTGTTGTATGCCACCTTGAACATTTTATGCCACCCTTTCTCCAAGAAGTTCAGAGTGGTTAACTGGTCTGTCCCATTTTTCTCCTCCCAACAATCCTGTATGGCAGTGGTGTCACTAGGAGTGTGTGGACTGCACATGGTGACGCCCCCCGGGGGGGGGGTGTCACCACTGCTAGCCAAAATTGTGAAACCTTGGTAGTTTCAAATAATACCCTCATGTAATATATCATTCTATGTGGAATTCCATGCAGAATGCAATGAAACAAACCACTTTGAAATATCTGTGTTCTCTCAAACATTATGGAAAAATATCTAGAAAAGAAAACACAACAGCCTTATATAACAAAAAGTGGATTTCTTTAACTCAGAACTGAAAAATGAGACTGAATGTTCCCAGAGCCAATGAGATGTTATTATGACACTGCTGGGAACCAATGAGGTGTTAGTATAACTCAGCTCTCATTTCCATGTATCAGAGCTAATACTAGAATTTTTATTAAATTGTTTATAATCAATTAGCCACTGGTTATTGTTGATTAGTGATTTGTTGGGTGACTTGAAATGACATATATTAAAATAAATGGGGCTGACAACAACCCTAGTGATGCCACAGCATTTGCCGTAGATACTCGCCTATAGTACATAAAATTTTTGCCAAGTAATCAAGCTCCAGTTATCACCAGCTTATCTCTGGGTCAATCAGAGGGCAGAGCCTTTCATCTCTGAAAAGTTTTGTTTCTTTCTCAAGCAGCAGGCATGCATTAGATCATTAGAAGCAATTTGTTTCTACAGCAACTTCACTGGGAAATTCTAGCCAAAGTTAACCTTTTATTCTCATTTCATCCTTCCTTTTTGCAAATGCTGCAGCAGCCTGGTCCTGTTTTGAAAATGCTTGCAAAGCAGGTCTGTTTTTTTTCAACACCAGGTTGGGTTCCTCTTTTCCATTTGAAACAAAGTCCCAGGCTACAATTCAGTGCCCCATTATAAGAACATAAGAACATAAGAACAGCCCCACTGGATCAGGCCATAGGCCCATCTAGTCCAGCTTCCTGTATCTCACAGCGGCCCACCAAATGCCCCAGGGAGCACACCAGATATTATTAAGAATAGCACCCAAGGAAAGCTTCTGGCCTACTTCTGAGTAAAAAGGGTTGCAAATATATGCAGCTGCATCTCTCAGCTGTGAATTGAATTGCACACTCCCAGTTATGTGTTATAAGTTGTATGTTATATGCAGAGCTTAACACACCAGACACCTTAAAGGTGGATTTGATTCATGGTTCTCCTGCAGTGGTTCCCAGTCTTTTTCACTTGCATATCCCTTGGCAGCCCATTTCCATAAATTGTACCCTTCATATTAGCAAAATGTTTGTAATTAATTATACAAGCCCTCATCTCTCAGACTTCATGTATTCATCACAGTGTTTTCTCTTTTTATCTGTTTGAAGAACAGAAGACTCTGCCTTTGCACTGTTTTGCACCAGAAGTGTCCTGAGAAATTCTGGGTGATTGATCACTTTCCATATTATGTTTCAGCTTTTTTACTGTACTGGTTTTCAATCACTGGTTCACACATGAATTGATGACCAAAAACTAGCTATTGGTGGGGATTTCACAGCCAACTAGCTACCTCCCTTCCTGCCTTGCTGGTCCTTGCAAGGCATTCTGGAGCAGGACCTGCCTTTTTCTGCCATTATTCCATTCTTTTTCAAGTACCCCTAATGGTCCTGTTGAGTGTCCCTGGGAGTACATGAATAACAGGTTGGGAACTACTGTTTTACTGGTATGTAGTTTACAGTGCACTTACTCTGATAGTGTTTACAAAAAGGTGGTGAAGACCAGAATTTAAAAAGAATAAAAATGTATCTTATGATCTTTTACTATGTTTTTAATAAATTAGAAACTACAGTTCTTAGGTAACAATTAGTGGTTATTTTTCAGGATCTGGCCTTGGGTAAAATCAGACAAAACTATAGTCAGACACCCCCCTAAGTTTAACCCCCGACTTATCCAAGGGTCATAGAAAATTCCATGATTGTTGGCTCAAAACCTGCCCTTGTCTTATCTGTGGTGTCGACTTATAGGCGAGTGTCTGCGGTGGGTTGTACATGTGATGTTGTAATTTCTTCTGTATAGTCTAGCACGCCCCTCTCCGTTCTGCTTCCTGTTACCTTCAATCTACTTTTTCAAGTGTTCAGGCTGGCGCAGCCTGCTTTAACATTGCTACAAGCTTGGATGCTGATAGCGACCTGTATAAGGAAGATCATTTTCACCCCTGTAAGGTTTTAAACTACGTTAATGGGCAGATCCATGGAAAATGGAATTCACTGATTCTGGATCCTTGAATACAGGGGCTTGTCTATAATTTCTCAACAAATAGAAGGCTTTTAACAGACATTCTTAGGCTTTCATTGCCAGCATTGCTATTATTACAATTAAAAATATGTGGAATTAGTGGCCACGGTCTAATAGAAGCTGGAACACCTAACAATTCACCTACATCTTTGGTAGGCATTCTCACAGGTTTTGAGAGCACAAAAAACACACTCAAACTATCCCTCTTAGCCAGGAAAAAACCTGACGTATGTTGGTAACTGGACTGGTTTCTTCAATTAGCACCTGTTTCCACTCACACCTATCAACTTGCTATTTGTCTGTGTCTTCCTAGGGAATTGTACACTTCCCTTGAGTAAGCTCTTTGTGGTTGAAACCCTGAATTCTGGCATTCGAGTGCATTTTTGTGTTCAAGCTTTTATTAGACTGCGGCCACTAATCCTACATAGTTTTAATTTGTGATATTACAGATGGCTGCTCAGCAACTGCCAAGAGCATATCCTTTCCTTTTGTCTGAAGACTGCCCAAACATCATTTCTCAGGCCTGGTACAAACTTGTGACTGAGGGTCCACTATCCTCCTCTCCTCCACAATCTCTTGACTGTTTAGATTGGTGTCTGATTCTGATTCTGTTTGCTCCCTATTTGAAACTTCCCTGTGTTTCCGGCTGCCTCATTAATATTTATAGTCAGACATGGGATGAGAGCATGTATGTGGATTAATTATACATGATGGACAATCGGCCTTTCGGCACGGCTTTATGTCCCTGAGATCTAGTGTCAGTTCTTCAATGCACTGTGAAGACCGGAGGCTGTCTAGCTCTTTGACTCACATATCTTCTAGAGCAGTGTTTCTCAACCAGTAGTACTCATACTACCAGTGGTACTTGAGGTGGTGTCTGATGGTATTCGCAGGACCCCCAGACCCCTGCCACCTAGCAGTGAGACCAGTAATGCAGTGTGACAAGCAGCAGTAGGAAACTCAGCTTGGCAGGCAGAGTTCCAGCATGCACAATCAAGAAAGACTTCCCATCTGCCCTGAGCTTCTTACTGTTGTTTTTCATCTTGCATCTTGCCTTACAGTCTGGAAGTACTGCAACTGGCAATGACATGACCAGTTACTTCTGGTGGTACTTCCAATAGGTGGACCATGCAAAGTGGTAAAGCGGGGGGACAAATGTTGAGAAACAGTATTCTAGAGCAGGGATGTCCCATAGAGTGGCCGAATAACATTCATGATGCCTGCTGAAGGCCAGAAGTGATGTCATTAAGCAGGAAGTCAAATAGGGAGGTGCATATCCCTTCATCCCTCAAACAGCAGAATCTCCACATCTCCTCAAAAGTAAGGTCTATTACAATTACTTTCCTGCTACTCCCCTGGGAGTAGTATTTTAGTAGTAGTGTTTCTAGGATTGTCACCCTAGCCCTGCTATAATTCTGAATGCTTCTTACTGGCGCCAGCAAGTCTTATGATCTTGCAAGATCTGGACATCCCATGGAGACACAGGAAATAAGTCTATATCACTATCTGCCAATGGTAATTGAGGCAATTAACCTTTTTTTCCCCCTCATTGTACTGGGGTTGTGTCCAGCCTTCCATATACCTCTGCGCCTAGGTAAAGTGTCCCACCCCCATGTTCAGGTCCTACTTCTGAATTTTAGAACTGGTTTTGGGGTGGCATGGGAGAAAAGCAGGATAAAATATAGTGAGTAAGGGCCTAACCCTATCCATCTTTCCAGCACTGATAGAGCTGTACCAATCCTGCAGTCGGGAGGCAGTCACAGAGGCCTCCTCAAGGTAAGGGAATATTTGTTCCCTTTCCTGGGAGCTGCATTGCGACAACACCGGCACTTGAAATTTGGATAGGATTGGGCCCTGAGTAAGTAAAAGAAAAGAAAACATGCCCAATAGTGTGACTTCCGCAAATAAATCATAGGAAGCAGGCCCATTTGCCCTGAAATTGCTATGTGCCCCTCTATGCCCCTCTGCTGCCTTTCTGTCCATTCTTGGCCTTGTCCCACATTTGCCCTCTATTTTTGCCGTGTTGCTCTGCTTTGCTATCATCTAATGACATCTCATTTTCCAGAGCCTACTCTCCCAAATTTAAATTGGGACATCAGCAAGTTTGATTTTTTTTTTCATCATGTTTGCTCTTGCTAGACTTGCACAGTAGGAAAAATTGTGCCTGTCTAAAATGGCAAAGAAACAGATGGTTGAAATAAAGAGATTTAATTCCCCAGGACTGCTGCTGGGAGGCAACACTAAAATTAACATTGTCCCCAACTCAACTTTCAGGGGTATCACAACTGAGGGAAGTGCAGTGGGTGTCTATAGGTTTGATCACGGGGAGCCCAATCCTAGCCCAGTCCTACCTTGCACTGACTCTTGGGTGTTGCAAACGTGCCGTAAGGCATGTTTGCACTGACCTGAGAGCTGGCTGCACTGGCACAAGAACGTTCCCCGGCTGGGGCAGATAAGATTTTCCAGGTGGTGCAGGGGGTGGAAGAGGATGATAAGAGGTGGTTCTGGGGTGGGTGCATTTCTGGGTGGGGGAGGGTGGAATGGGGGAGGATCAGGCCCAGGAGCAGGGTAGGATTGCCAGCAGAAGCACATGCTGTAACCTAAGCCCTGCTCCCAGGCCAGGCAGCCTTACATAGGCTGCTTAGATTACTGCCAGCTAAATAGCTCGCACAGATCCAAACAACCCCATAGGGAAGGCTGGGGTGTTACCTGAGGTAAGGGGGAAGATATCCCCTTACCTGGAGGTGACTTCCAGTCTGCTCCTAACCTCATTGGCCATTGCTGCCTGATTAGGATTGTGCTGTCAGAATGCAAGAAAAGTGTAACATCAGAAAGAAGTTAGAAATTAACAGTGTCCCTCTGGACTTAATTGCCTGGTTGCCATTTCCAGGGTGAAAACAAAGTGCTATCTTTCATCTCAGGGTAGATTTTGGAGGTTCTGGGCTCCAACCAAAAATGGATTAAAAATGGAATGGATGCTCAAAATCCAATGTCAGGTTCACCAGCCTCCGATATGTCCCATCCCTAAATGCAAGTCCTCCTTATTTTCTCCATAAGATCATGGTCATTGATACCCAACTGCACGGAGAAAAGTTTGTGCCAACCATGCACTACACAGAGCTATTCCTGTGACAAAAATGCAGCTGCAGTCACCAAAAAGGATAGCTGGCTGTCTTCATGTGCCACCTGGTTTATGTGACTGTTTCTCTACCATGAGTGCAAGGAGAAAAGAGGCAGAGCTTGTACATGTGAAAGGAGCAGGGCATTTGATCTCTCTCTCTAAACCTACCTAAGCTGGGACATACTGAACAGGGGTGGCATGAAAGACAAAGTCCACAGAAATGCCCAAACCAGTAGGGGTACCAAGTACATTGCCTAAGGTTAAATTCTCAGCATATGTAATGGAAATGCGAAAGATCCCTCAAGGAGATAAGGTGTGGTAGCAGTGTCCCCTTGCTCTGGCAGGCAAGCATGGGGTTAACACCAGGGCCCTAGATTGCAGTGAGTGTGCTGCATAGCTGCAGCCACTAGAGGCAACCAGGTCATTAAGGAATAAAAGCAGCAGCTCATGCACAAGTCTTAATGGACGGCTGTGGCGACTCATGCAGAGCCTTTTCAGGACTCTATTTGATTTAACTTAGAGTCTTTTCCATAAACAAGTTGGGCATGAAAAAAATGCAGCTGCTGATGGCAAGAACATAAGAAAAGCCCACCTGGATCAGGCCAAAGGGCCATCTAGCCCAGCTTCCTGTATCTCACAGTGGTCCACCAACTGCTTCAGGGAGAGTGAGAGTGTTCTCATTAAACAGTCCACTCATGTCCCTGCCCATCCCATGGGTAAGCAAAAGCTCTGCTGGTCGTCAAGTGAAGGCAGCAGTGCAGAATGAGCTGATGAACCCCAGTGACAAACACTCCCCCCCCCATTCACATCATGCCTTCAGAAGGAGTGCCAGGCATGCCAGGGCATGGAGCAACAGAGGCTGAGTTCGGCAAGGGGGGAGGGGGTGGGATGGACTATGCGGGAGGGGGGACAGAAGCAGCAAGCAAGAGGAGGGTGGCGTGCAGCAGCTGGGATGCTTACAACCAATCACTTGTAGCTCTACTCAGAAGTAGTCCCATTGGAGCCATTCACTTAATGAGCCTGCCGGAACCATGAGTTTGTCTTCAATCACTAGGAACTTCCTCCCCCCACCCGCTTCCCCACTTCCTCCTTTTTCTCCTGTGTGGGCTTCTTCAGCCATTTCTAAGGGAAGAATTCCACCCCATCCCTTGGGTTCCTCCTTGTCCCCTCACCAGTCCAGGGAAAAAACCTTTGTTCAATGTTCATCGATTCCTTCAGCAATGAACAAGACAGCCTGCTGTTGCCTCCCTCCCCCCATCTCCTACTCGATACAGAACCAAAACATTAACCCTTCCCCTGCCTCTTGGCTAGAACTTCCCCACTACTCACCCGGTCTGAATGATAGCCCCACAAGGTCTTTCACACTGCAGAAAAAGTTAGCGAGCATACGCAAACACAGACAGACTCGAGTCTGCACACATGAGGACTCATTTCTGAGTCAGTTGCCTCAGAATCGAGTTAATGCTGGAGTCATTGACACGTCTGACTTGAGTGTATACGAGTCAGCAAAAACGTGTTTTTGCAACTCTGACTCATGTTCCCATCTCAGAAGATATTGATAAAAACCAAACACAAGAGGCATATATGGAAAAGAATCTGTGTGCAATATCTGTACTTCCTGCAACACTGGAAGCTGGGGAACCGTTCCATTTTTAAAAACCACACAAGGGAACCCAGTTTCATTTCCTCTTTCTTTTTTCCCCAGCAAAAATGTGAACACTTGTCAAAATTAGGATGACACAATATGCTGTTTCATCTTTCAAAGCGAAAAAAGGAAAAACCCTTTATACCCCAGATAGGCCCAGCTTCTGTGGCTCACTTAATAGCTAATTATGTCCACGAGGAGCAGAATATTATGCCTCCATTTGGGTGTCAGATGGGTTTGAATTTTGACTGTGGATTTGAGTTGCTATGACAAAAATTTCTGATTTTCCTGATTTCTGATTTTATGAAATTTCTCATTTTATGAATCCCTTCCATTTTGAGTTATTTCTAGCCTTCCCAGAGGCTTCAGTGATGTCTTAGCATCTAAAAGTGGCAGACAGCTCTATCCTATATGGGTCTTACACTACCGAAACTAGATTTCCAGCGATGTAAGGTGTTTCATGGTCGTTGCTAACATGACCCACCATCGGGAGAAGCCAAGCTGCCACTACAAGTGGCAGCCTGCCAGCAGATAGATCTTATCCACCTGTGCCAGTAAGTCAGCACAGAGGGGGCGAGAGGGAGGCAGGAAGTGGGTGGAATGGAGAATGGAGGGAGAGGAGATGGGTGGAGAGAGGATGGCGCTATTAATATCCTATAGCCCTTCCAGACCTCAATCCACCTTCCCAGTTCCACTTGGACTTGCCCCAGCTAAATCGCTGGTGCAGGTCAGAGTAAACTGGTCCTGGAGGCTTGCACCTGAGTAAGGGAACAAATCCAGAGGAGATTTCTGGGACTGCCCTTCCCACAGGATGCAGCGTATGCTCCAGCAGCATGGCTGCACTGTTGGAGGAGGGAAAGGATTGGATTGGGGCCTGAGATATATTCTAGCAGTAGCCTTGTCCTTTTCTGAATGCAGTCCAATTACTGGCGGTCCACCTGTCAGAATGTGATTTTGTTGTCTTTACGCCTGGAATTCCCCAGAGACAAAGAATTCTGGATAACCCTCTGGCTAAGATTGGCGTATGCTTCCTGATTGAGGAGCCAAGTTCACCTGATTTGGTGAAGGGGTGGGATGGGAAACCCATCAAATCAGATGACCCTGTGAATACACAGGTATTTCGAAAACAAAAAAACACTACAGCTTCCTGGGAGTAAGCCACATGGAGCACAATGGGACATATGTCTGAGTGGACATGCACAGGATTGCACTATAACAGCCCAATCCAATGCTTCCCAGGACCCAGGGATGCAGTGGTGCCAAAATGGCTACCACTGCATCCCATGGGGCTGGGAAACAGCACTATGGCTAAGGGAGCTTATACTCCCTTACGCTATGGAATCCCCAGGTAGCCCCAATGGGTCTCCTTGACTTTGCACCCACTATTGAGCAGGAGCAGATTTGAGGAGGCCCATATTGAGTCTCCTGGGCCAGGAGGGGAATTAGGATATGGCAGCAGGGCCTGGCGCCATCTCCACCCCCTCCTGCCCCACTCCCTCTCCTGCCATACCTTCCCCCTGCCCTGCCCTTCCCCGCCCCGGAACGCCTCCCCCGCCCAGACTTACCTGTCTGCCACCCAGTGCTTGCCCGGAGTGTCATCTGCCTGGCGCTGGCTCAGCATGGGCTTGCGCTGAGCCAGCTTTGACGCCGGACCAGCGCAGACAGTCGCAGGTGTGCATTGCGGCACGTTTGCAACAGTGCATGCTGGCACTAGGCCAGTGCATGCCACATTGGATTGGTCCCTAAGTCTCCAGAGCCCTCTCCTCACAAGCAACCTGACCCTGTGAAATGCTTCCCTTGAAGAAGTGGAGAATGTGGGAAAGGGGAGAATCGGAAAAGAATGTCTATACTTTTGATGTGGGTAACAGCTGTTCACATCGTAAGGGCATTGTCTAATGCAGTGTTTCTCAAACTGTGGGTTGGGACCCACTAGGTGGGTCATGAGCCAATTTCAGGTGGGTCCCCGTTCATTTTATTTTTAATAAGACTTGATGTCGCCATGGTATGCGACTGCATTTGGGGAAATGTTACACATCTCTACTTTTAACCGGCTATTCTGTATATGCTTTTAACAATGATAGTAAATGGGACTATTGATGGCTAAGTGTGGGTAGGATTACAGTCTAGGAGTGCTAATTTTCCTGCTTGATGATGTCACTTCTGGTCATGACATCACTTCTGGTGGGTCCTGACAGATTCTCATTCTAAAAAGTGAGTTCCGGTGCTAAACGTTTGAGAACCACTGGTCTAATGTAAGCACAGGACCCCAAAGGAGACTCCTTCTCTCACCAGTCTTATGATGCAGAAGGGAATAGGCACCAGCTGGGATTATTATGCATGTACAAGCAGCCATACTAGTGGCTCTATCCACAATGGGATCATTTATCTGAAGAGATGTACAAACCATAATACTGTCAGAGATTCTCAAATTTAACCTGCTTTCTACATTTTCTTAGCACTCATTATGCATAAGACCAGGTCAGACTGGGTCAGACCGGTAGAAATAGTCTCAGTTTAAACCACTGGAATCCAGGGAATTTCAGACCAGCATGAGTGACAAAGGGCACAATCCTAACCAGGTCTACTCAGAAATAAGTCCTATTTTGTTCAATGGGGCTGAATCTCAGGAAAGTGTGGTTAGGATTGCAGCCTAAGTGTTATTATTGCTCATATTGGACTTCCTTATCTGAAGCCCTAACCAATGCATTACTGTGCTTATTTATGATTAGGCCATTATGCTGAAAGACAAGTAAGTGAATGATTTCAAATTACTGACTCCTCATTTATAAGCTGTACCCTGTTCAACTGAACAGTTATGCCATTAATTTAATACACACTGCATGATATTCTATTTCCACTCCTATCCCAAAATGACTTTTGAAAGGGATCTGTTTCCCCTCAGTAATTTATAATAATTATCAGTGAATACTGTACATCAGGAAGATGATTTACTTCCTGTCACAATGACTAATTCAAATGCTCCTTTCAAAGGGAATAGTGATTCGCACTGGAGGGCCAACCAAGCAACCTTTCCACCAAGCAGTTGCCATCTTATCGGTGCAATTCCCAAAGGTGGAAAATTGTATAAAACAACTACCAACTTTGTTGGTACAGCAAAGACTTTGTTGCAGACTACAGACTTCGTTGCAGAACCTGATGTGTCTCTGGAGAGCTAAGTCAATGCTAGATTCTAGACTAGTGGTTTCCAAACTGTGAGCCGTGGCTCCCCGAGGAGCTGCGGAAACCAACCAGGGAGCCACAGAATCCTCACAAAGAACCACCACTCTATACAATGTATAGGATTGTAGGCCCAATGGGGAGCGGTGGCCAATGGCTCAGCAGTTCAAGGGAGCCACCAGTCGAAAAATTTGGGAACCACTGCCTAGACTCTAAATTCTTCTGGTGGACATCAGAATGAATTACGATAAACTGCTAGCTATGTGCTGACATGAACTTGCCAGGGACAATGTCAATTTGGCATTCTCTTCTACATGCAAGCAGTCAACAGACAAAGGATACAGCAGGTGATTCAAGTATTGTTACCCATTCACACAGCCTGAGTATATTTGATCCTCAGCTGATGACAGAAAAGGTTAATGCCATATGGGAAAAACTGGTTATCTGAATTCACCCAAAACTTGTTTGACTGAAGAGGCCAAGGGCTCTGATATGCTGACCAAACAAACAGCAGTGCTAGAAGGCCATAGCCCTTTCCTGCTGCTGCCCCCTGGTCTTCAGAGATATTCTTCCTCATGAGGTGCAAGTAAACTCCTGATAAAGTCTGGTTGTCTTTGGCAATGGATACAGATCCCCATCTAACAGTCAAGGAGGCAATGGCATAGCTAAGACATTTGCTACCCGGGGTCAAAGAAGATTTTGTATATTAACATGATGGTATAATTACCAAGGTTTTCACATTTTTTACCACTAGTGGCAAGCTCAGCTTGTTGGTCCCCCCCACCCAGTCTGGCACCCGGGGCAACTGACACCCCCTCCCCCTTAGCTATGCCAATGGACAGAGGATCAAACTGCATGTTACATTAATCTTACCCAATCCTACCAGCAAATCCATTAAGAGCCCAGTCCTACCAGCAAAATCATCCTATTGCAAGGCCTGGAGCTTTCCTCAGAAAAAGAGATTAAAGTTCCCAAGCACTGTGGTTTCAGTCCCAAACAGCTCCTTCTCCTCTTTGTGGTTATTATTTAATAATAAATCTACTTCTACTGCTTTTTTGCCTTCCTGCAAGAAGGCATATATCTTTTAGAGTGGAAATTTGATTTATCTTTTTTTTTTTTCTGGAACTGTGCAATTCATACCGAACAACAGTGCTTATCTCTCTAAATACCCAGCTAACCTCTTATTATTTGCTATTAATGGGAAACAATTCATGACTACAAACCATGATCTCTTTGAATTTCCAAATATTGTGGCTTAATATAGTAACACTTCTCTGACTCCAGCGGCAGCCTGCTCAGGAGACAGCTGAAATGTCAGCTAGTATACAAAGAACGTAACTGACAAAAAATGCACTATAAAGCACAAATAATAAGTTTGATCTTTAATAGAGACCAAGGAGAATTTTAAAAAAGAAAGAAAAATATATTGCTAGCTATAAACACTCCCAAATTAGTTCATTAAGACCTATTTTTGTGCCTAGTTTTCATTTGTATTGCTGCAGCTACTCAGTGCAGTCACTTCTGCCTCTTTTGTTATCAACAGTAAGGGCCCAATCCTTTCCAATTTTCCAGTGCCAGTGTAGCTGTGCCAAAGGGGCATGCACTGCATCCTGTAGTAGGGAGGCAGTCACAGAGGCCTTCTTAAGATATGGGAGCACTTGTTCCTTTACCTTGGGGCTGCAGTGTGGCTGCACCGGTGCTGGAAAATTGGATAGGATTGGGTCCTAAGTCAGCAATCTTCTATTTAGAAAATAAGCAGTAATATGTTAAATAAAAATGCATGCCTTTTCTTCTTAAGGAATAATGAATTATATTTAAAAGTTAAAAAAAAAAACATAAATGTGACTTTCAATATAAAAAGGTTCCCCAACTCTGTCTTAGACATTTCTGTAGCTGAAGGAAAATTTCAAAATGTCATCCCCCTCCCACCCCCACCCCAGTTGTGCAACTGTGCAATCCTAATGTCTACATAAGCTAACGCAGCTGTCCCTGCACCAGCTCTGAGTGTCACAAATGTGCCAGCACAGGTAATGTTGCACCTGACAGTGAAGGGGTTAGGAGGGGGTTGCAGGAAGGTGTTTTGGAGGTGGGAGGGGTCGTTTTAGTAGCCCTAAGAGGGGACCATGGCCAGTGGTCCAGTAGTTCAACAGTTGAAAAAGTTTGGGAACCAAAGGGCTAGCTTGTTGAAAATGTTCCCAAGCCTGTATCTACAAGAGATAGTTCAAAAGAGCTCCAACTGTGCTACAGCCAATTGCAGTCAGGCAGCGGTTTTCAAACTCTCAGGGAGAGTTTGAGCCACTCTAAGTTCTTGCAGGGGGGGAGGCAGCAGGGGCAGGGGGAAGGCAGCGGCATGATCCCCAGGATCACGGCACTCTGGGGGGCTACAGGGGCTTAGGTACACTTACCTGGCGTGCGGGGAGCCCTGCACAACCTTCTGCAGGGCTTCCTGCAGCTTCAGAAGTGAAAGTGGAGTGATTGCCCTCCACTTCCGCTTTAGCAGAGGCGGGGCACGATCTCTCCACTTTTGCTTTCAAAGTGTACCCAAGCCCCTGCAGCCCCTCTGAGCACCATGATCCTGGCGATCACGCCACTGCCTCCTCTCTGCCTCCAGGCTGCCCCCGCCCCTTAAGGTGAAAGTGACCAGGGTCCACAGGCTGGGGCATCACGACGCCCCAGTTTGAAAAGCCCTGCAGTAGGGAAAGGAGAGCAGGCCTAACCATCCTGAAGACTCAGGTGACAATCTCTTCTCTGGGCCCATCTGCATACTCATGAGTTGGACAATCCATTTCTACAATACTATGAGCTTAATTTCCAATCTATGTAGTAGCCCCAAAGCATGTCACATTGACCCACATAGAAACCACAACATGACTTTATGGACTAGGCCTACATGCACTGGATCATATGTATGTCATCCCTATGCAAATGTATCCAAAATGCAGCAGGCAGTGGGCCTGGAGGTAGGACACTTCCCACAGTGCAGTATGAGGGCATGTACCCTGTGCAGGCAACACTGCACATAAAAGTTGTCCACACTAACCTCTTGTGTGGTACATGGAACAAAAAGGCAGCAAGGTGACAAGAAGGTGCATTTTATTTCTTCTGAAGACTGTGGCAAACGTTTGCTGGTTTCCAAGATACTTAGGGCCCAGTCCTATCCAACTTACCAGTGCTGATGTAGCTGTGTCAATAGATGCATGTGCTGCATCCTGTGGTAGGGGGGCAGTCACGGAGGCCTCCTCCAGGTAAGATAATGTTTGTTCCCTTTCCTCGGGGCTGCATTGCGGCTGCACTGGCACTGAAAAGTTGGATAGGAGCAGGCCCTTAGTCCCTTCAAATGCACAGTGACAATGGCACTACCTTTGTTAAACTTGATCCCAGACAGCACACAATTTACGGGTGATTGAAAATACTACTTTGGAAAAGAAAAAGAAAAAAAAAAGCCAAAAAAAAGCACAAGGGACTCATCTGTGGAAATGCGTTTCTCTTCCCCTTGAGGGTTCATACCAGGTGCGACTGTCGACAGCTGGTCAATGAAAGAGCTGCCACTCTCTGGCTGGTCACTGGGGACGATCATGGAGTTTATCACTACAATGCAGAAAACATGAGAAGAGTGACTGTACCTTTCTTCTTGCTCCATCTCTGCAGGGGGAGACAGGCACCCAGCCGTTTGGTACTCTCACCTTGCCGTTGTTTTCTCTGAAGATTCTCATTTACTTTGTCAATCAAACAAAGGCTCTGAAGAAGAACAGTGTTGCTTCTTTGCAGACGTAGCACAACTTGGAGCAATACCAAAAGCGCTCTGGTTTCCTCTTGGAAAGGTGGTTAGCTGAGTTCTGAAAGATGAAGGCTCTGATCTGAAGAGTCTGCACGACTACCAACTGCAAGCTTTTTCAGGACTACCTTGTGTATAGTTATCATGAGGTGCAACCAACGCTCTTAAAATAAACTGCTTTAGTGCTTGCCATGCAATTTCATCTTGCATATATTCCAAGAATGGTACTGTATCTAGTTTCCTTCCACTAAAGTCTCTGCCCCGTTTTCCCCCTCACTCAAATTTGAAATTGAAATGGTGGTCTTGTCTAAAACAACACTTCTCAACGTTGGCCCCCCACTGTACTACTTCGCATGGTCCACCTATTGGAAGTCCACAAGAAGTAACTGGTGATGATGTCATCTCCTCTTAACTTCTAGATTGGGAGACCAGATACAAAGCAACAAACACCAGTAAGAGGCTCAGGGGGGCTTTATTGTGTGTGCAGAAAGTACACGCTGGAGCTCTGCCTGTCAAACTGAGCCACCTACCGCTGCTTGCCATATTGCATTGCTGGTCTCAAGTCCAGGAGGTGGGAGTCTGGGGTATCACCAGACATCACCTCCAGTACCACTGGTGGTACAAGTACCACTGGTTGAGAGACACTGATCTAAAAGGAACAGTTGTTCCAGGCATTTTTCAAGACATAAAGCTATGCTGCATGCTCTCGCTCTCTCTCTCTCTCTCTCTCTCTCTCTCTCTCTCTCTCTCTCTCTCTGTGCCACTCCTTCCAACTTCACCCTGCCAGGAGATACTACTGTTCAGTGTTGACCTTCTCCTGCCTTTTCCTGCTCTGAGGGCTGGCAAACTTCTGCACCTCACCCTGGCTAATGTTTCTGACTTGAGCACTTAACAGGATTCAAAAAGGGGCTGTTACTGAGCCTGAAATGTCTAAAACCACAAAATCCCAAGGAATTAAAAAATGCACAGATGTCTCTAAGTGAAGCCAAAGTTCAAATTCGAGCCCATAAAAAGTGTCCATAAAATATTCATGCGTTAATGTCCCCAAAAGAAAAAAAGATTAATTTGGACTGCACAATCACATTTATTATTTCGTATTACTTCTGCTGAAGTCAGCAGAATATGCCCAGCAACTTTTTGCTGGGACCATTCTGACCCTGTGGCAATGGCACAAAGCACTTATGACACGCCCAGTAGACCTCTTTAACGTGGGTGTCTGCTTCAGATGCTTCCAGGCTTTTTTTCCTTCAGGTTCTTAGGCAGGAGTGGAGTTTCTTTGCTCAGTGACCTTGCAAAGCACTCTCTCAAAAACAAAATGCACTGGCAGCGTCCAGTTCTCTACTGGTTTTCAAGCTTTCATGCAAATGTTAAGTATGAAAGGGGAGAGGATTAAAAGAAAAGAAATGTCATCTGCCACACTTTTGGATACATCCAACATATAGGCTCCTGCTATCACTGTTCCAAAAACAGAGGGTTCACTTTTTTGTTGACTAATTATTTTATCTGTTGCTCTGGATGATACCCTGATAAATAAATTATCACCTGAGCACAACTGATTGCTGCCACTTACTTTTCTAATTGTATTCTATGTCATAAGTCTCTCCCTCCCCCATCACTGTAATCTAATCTAAGGTGTGAAACCTAGACCTATGCCAAGAAACCCCTTAGATCACTCACAGACACACACCCTTCTACCCTGCAACGCTGTAGTCTGTCTGGAGTTACTGTTCTGCTTGATGTCACATAAAAAGGCCCTACCTGTGCAGAAGATGAAAGGACAGACGAGGCCTGCAGTGGGAGATGACAGTTCCCTTTGTGATGAACCAGAGTCACCGCTTGTTAAGTAAGACTGCGACAGTGATAAAGACAAAGCCATCATTTTTTACAGCGGAGTATGGCCTATCAGCGCACGACATGACATACTATCTCTGCTCATACATGCTGACATCTCATCATGTGTTGCCTCTAGTGCTGGACAAAAATAGTCCCCCAAGACGTGATCCAACAGAGAGTGATAGAACACCACTTATCTGTGAACAAATGAATGTGCGGTGGTGGGGCATTCTGAAGTGAATACTTTGCCTCTATTAATATTGCAGATAAAAGAAAGGTAGCCGGGATGGTCCACTTGGAACAAAAGTGCAAACACAGGCAAGGAAAGAATGTCTCTTGTGGGCTTACTTGAGAGTTTCCTGGAAGAAGAGCTTTGTGAAATTCAAAAGCTTGTTCCCTGCTTTGTGATTTGAGAGTGGACTTTCTAAACGTATTGCAGATAAAAGCCACGTTTGTTTTAAAAGATTTCCTGCCTTGTTCCTATTTTATTAGGTTTCCAATACACTGGAAATGAATGACAGCCAAATTTGCTTTTGTTTGATGCATGGCTGATTAAATTCCCATTTGAAGGGGGGGGGGGGGAGAGAAGGTAATTACAGTAAGTTTTTCAAAAACAGTTTAAAGATTTTCAGTGCATTTTCCAATTACAGCAGGTCACCTGAGCAGTGTTGTATAGTATTCATCAGACTTAACCCGGAAGCATTTACACAGTGCCAAGCCAATATTATAAGGACAAATCATATTTTCATCATATGTGAACTGAATGTTTGGAAAGGAGAGCAGGCTTGTACCTGCTGACAGCACCCCTGACCACCATACAGTCATCCAAACCTGTGAATAGGTTCAGGTGACCATGGGAAGGTGGAAGAGTAGAAGCAGTGGTGGAGCCAGTGGGGGGGACAAAGCTGTAAGTGCTGCATGGCTCCAAAACTCACCATAGAAGCTGCCCCTCTCCCTCACTCTTGGAACCTGTCTAGGGATGAAAGCAATGCAGAGGATACGTCTCTGTTGCTTTCACTCCTCAGAACAGACCAGAGAGCGAGGGGCAGGGCAGCTTACACAGTGAGTTTTGGAGCCTTGTGGGACTTACAGCTCTGCCAACCTCTGGCTCCACTACCGAGTAGAAGGTGTGACCCCATTCCACAACCCTCATAAGAACATAAGAACATAAGAACAGCCCCACTGGATCAGGCCATAGGCCCATCTAGTCCAGCTTCCTGTATCTCACAGCGGCCCACCAAATGCCCCAGGGAGCACACCAGATAACAAGAGACCTCATCCTGGTGTCCTCCCCTACATCTGGCATTCTGACTTAACCCATTCCTAAAATCAGGAGGTTGCGCATACACATCATGGCTTGTACCCCATAATGGATTTTTCCTCCAGAAACTCGTCCAATACCCTTTTAAAGGCATCTAGGCTAGACGCCAGCACCACATCCTGTGGCAAGGAGTTCCACAGACCGACCACACGCTGAGTAAAGAAATATTTTCTTTTGTCTGTCCTAACCCGCCCAACACTCAATTTTAGTGGATGTCCCCTGGTTCTGGTATTATGTGAGAGTGTAAAGAGCATCTCCCTATCCACTCTGTCCATCCCCTGCATAATTTTGTATGTCTCCATCATGTCCCCCCTCAAGCGTCTCTTTTCTAGGCTGAAGAGGCCCAAACGCCGTAGCCTTTCCTCATAAGGAAGGTGCCGCAGCCCTGTAATCATCTTAGTCGCTCTCTTTTGCACCTTTTCCATTTCCACTATGTCTTTTTTGAGATGCGGCGACCAGAACTGGACACAATACTCCAGGTGTGGCCTTACCATAGATTTGTACAACGGCATTATAATACTAGCTGTTTTGTTCTCAATACCCTTCCTAATGATCCCAAGCATAGAATTGACCTTCTTCACTGCCGCCGCACATTGGGTCGACACTTTCATCGACCTGTCCACCACCACCCCAAGATCTCTCTCCTGATCTGTCACAGACAGCTCAGAACCCATCAGCCTATATCTAAAGTTTTGATTTTTTGCCCCAATGTGCATGACTTTACACTTACTGACATTGAAGCGCATCTGCCATTTTGCTGCCCATTCTGCCAGTCTGGAGAGATCCTTCTGGAGCTCCTCACAATCACTTCTGGTCTTTACCACACGGAAAAGTTTGGTGTCATCTGCAAACTTTGCCACCTCACTGCTCACCCCTGTCTCCAGGTCATTTATGAAGAGGTTGAAAAGCACCGGTCCCAGGACAGATCCTTGGGGCACACCGCTTTTCACCTCTCTCCATTGTGAAAATTGCCCATTGACACCCACTCTCTGCTTCCTGGCCTCCAACCAGTTCTCAATCCACGAGAGGACCTGTCCTCTAATTCCCTGACTGTGGAGTTTTTTCAGTAGCCTTTGGTGAGTAGCCCTCTCCACAGTTACGTCTATTTGGATGAATGTGTTAACAGTCACATAAGAAAATTCTTCCCTGATCCTAATCACAGATGAAGCTTTACACAGCCTAACACTGCTTATTTGATTTATATTTGTTTATGTATAGTCCACTTATTTATGGGTTTATAGTATTAGCCCAGCAGCTTATAGTATTAAAGCATATATAGCCAAATAACCAATGGAAATAGTCTGTTGGCTATTAAATAAAAAGCCAACAGAAATAGATTATTTCATTAGAAAAAATGAAACAGACTAACTGCAAAACCCACCAGAACAGCAGCCTAAGGCAGCAATACCACAGACCAATACAGACCAGTGTGTAATTAGTCTGTGGAACTCCTTGCCACAGGAAGTAGTGATGGCATCTTGCCTGGATGCCTTTAAGAGGGGATTGGACAAATTTCTGGAGGAAAAGTTCATCACAGTTTACAAGTCATGATAGGTATGTGCAGTGCTTTTTTTGTAAATAAAAAGGTGCAGGAACTCACAACTTGTTAATCTTTTATTTATTTATTTATTTATTTTTAAACCATTTTTTATTGGAGAAATAAAATATTTTTATGTGCTTCACCCCTAAAGATGAACTTATTTCTGAGTAGACATGCATAGGATTGGGCTGTCAATCTCCACATCCCCTTCCCCCAGCTATTTTTTCTACACATGGGAAAAAATACTGTACAGGTGCACTTGTTGCGTGTAGTATGTAGTGTGGCACTACTTCGAGGGGAGGAAGCAGTGAATGGATTCTGAAAAATGGCTTACATGAGTTACATGTAGTAAAATTACTCTAAGCAACTGTGGGAGTAAGAACAAAAAAAGAATTCTTACACAAGAGGGGTCCTTAGGTGCACATAGAAACAGCTAGGTTTGCAAACAAGTGATTAAATATGGTTTAATTTAGGCGGAGGGCATGCTTGTGGGGGAAGGATGAGGAGGATCTCTGGCAAGGTTGGACAGCACATTGTACACACGTAGAATCCTTTTTCACCTGCCCTTAGCATGTGAAAACGGGTGCAGATATAGATCTCTGCCAGGATTAAGAGCCCAATCCTAGGTATGTCTACTCTGAAATAAGTCTTGTTCTAGTCAATGGAGCTTACTCCCAGGAAAGTGCCTACAATTGCAGCCTAAGAGCCCAGTCCTAGGCATGTCTACTCAGAAGTCCACTTTAGTGAATGGGGCTTACTGTGGATAGGATAGCAGCCTCAGGGCCCCTCCTGTGCCTATCTACTCAGAAGTCAGTCCCACTAGAGGCAGTGGGGCTTCCTCCCAGGAAAGTGTGGAGAGGACTGCAGCCTCAGAGCCCCTCCTCTGCCTGTCTACTCAGGCTGCAAGGCTATGACATTTTTCCGGGAGTAAGCCCCATTGAACACAGTGGAACTTACTTCTGAGTAGACATGCTTAGGCTCTCAGGCTGCAAGGCTATGCACCCTTTCCCAGGAGCAAGCCCCATTGAGCACGAGACATACTCTGAGTAGACATGCCTAGGCTCGTGCTGCAGATTGGCACGGGGCTGCACCAGCCAGTTTCCTTCCCCTCCTCCTCCGCCAAGCCAGTACCTAGGCGTTCCGTGGGTGCCGCAGCCCGTCTCCCTGGCTGGCTAGCTGGCTGTCCGTCCTCCTCCTTGGCGTCGGCACGTGTTCCCCACACCCTCCACCGGCTTGGAAGCTGTGCTGGGAAGCAGAGCGCGGGGGGAGGGGAGGCGGGCTGGGCTCAGGCGAGAGCTTGGAGATGGGGGCAGGAGGGGGTTGTTGTGCGGTCAGGCAGGGGCCAGGCGCCCACCCACCCTGCACCCCCCAGCACCCACCCAGCGAATGCCTCTATTTTGCTCCCCCCCCCTCCTGGAATGCCTCCAAAGGGGAGGGGCCCCTGCAAAAAGGTGCCGGAACTCCGTCCCCCCACGTTCCATTAGAAAAAAAGCCCTGGGAATGTGCAAGCTCCTGATTTTAGAGGTAGGCTACCTCAGATTGCCAGATGCAGGGGAGGGCACCAGGATGCAGGTTGTGTCTTGTGTGCTTCCTGAAGCATTTCAGTGGTGGGCCACTGTGAGATACAGAAAGCTGGACTAGATGGGCCTTTGGCCTGATCCAGTGGGGCTGTTCTTATGTTATGTTCAATACGAAATCCTCATACCATCTAATAGCATCCCTATTTACCCCAAATCAAATAACTTGCAGGAAGGCAAGGTCTTTATGAACCACTGGAAAGAGAGAAAAACGATGGCTATGTGGACCTCCAGCAAGTGTTGGGTCGACCACAGCAAAAGCTGGGCCCAGTGGGTCCTATCTTCTCTCCAAGGAAATGGTACCAAGAGCAGAATGCAGAACAAAGTTTTGTGCAAAGAGGCACAAATGGGTACCAAGATGTTTTGGGCCTCAGAGGTGAAAATCCAAGCTGAAACGGCACCACAATGCATAAATTACTTATGGCATTCATATAATGTGGGGGTGATATCAGAGGCATCACTAGGGTTTACATCAACTGGCGTGAGAGCTCATTGCATCGTCCCCATGATGGACTTCGTCCTGGACCAGACGATACAGAATAATCACAATATCATATGACAGTAACCAACAAAACACCTGCGGCCAACCTGATGACACTCACACAACTGAAAAAGAGCTCTAGTATTGGCTCTACATGGAAATGAGAACTGACTCACACTAACACCTTATTGCTTCTCTGCTGTGCCATAATAACAACTTATTGGCTATCAGAACAATCAGCCTCATTGGTCAGTTTTGAGTTCAGAAAATCCACTTTTTGTTACACGAGGCACCTGTGTTTTCCTTTTCATTTGGTCATGAGTTTTAATGGAACTCAAGCATTGCATTTTGCGTTGTTTCAGTGCATTCTGCATTAAATTACACATGGGATGATATATAACATGATGGTATTATTTGAAAATACCAAGATTTTCATAATTTTGGCCTGTAGTGGTGTCACCCCCCCCCCTTAGTACGTCACCTGGTGCGGTCTGCACCCCCTAGTGACGACACCGGATGACATACCCTTAACCAGTAGTTCTGGCTAGGACAAGCCAGTCTGGCCAGTCAGGCTGAGGCATTTTGTAGTGATTGAAATTTCTGAGCACTTTTAGGGAGCAGCGTCATTTCAGTACTGCAGGCAGCCCAGCTAGGATTGAGCTGTGATTTACAAAAAATAGAAGATGAATATTTTGTTTAGACTTACCAAACACCAGGTAAGTCCTTGTCCTTGACTTGCCAGTTCTCAATGCACAAGACATTTTTCAGGGGGGCAGGTTACAGTGGAAATTAAAAAATGCTGACTCCCTGCAGCCTTATACTACCTGTGCTTCCCTCCAGTAGCTCCCATGAGCAATAATCCTGTATCTCTGTCACAGCTGATCACAATGATCTTGATCAAATGAGCAATACTGCAAGTTCTAAGCACGTACATCTCTCCCCCCCCTCCCCATCACACAGTGCAGGATTTCTTAGTATTTCATCTGGAAGCAATTCTAATCATGATCACTTTGGACCATGAATTCTATGTCACATTAAGTGGAGATACTTATATATTTAAGATACTTCCAGCCTAATCCAACTCAAATCCCCTCTGCTGGTGCAAGTGCACCAAGGAGCAGTGCACTCCATCCTATGGTTGGGGGGGGGGGGCATCCTATGGTTGGAGAGGTCTCCTCGGGGTAAGGACATAACCTTTTGTTCACTTGCCCCACGGCAGTGGTTCTCAAACTATTTAGCATCAAGAGCCACATAAAAAAAAGTTTCACTTGGCCAGCTGTTCCAGCCTCTGTGGCTACAATGGTGGCTAGGCAGCAGTGCTCCCCCCCCCCCCAAGTAACAGGTTGATTAATCCTTGATGCACATAGTCTAATTTGCCCTGTCAGTTTCATGACTGACCAAAAATTGGGTTATGTCCTACTGGTGGACCAGTTACCCACTGCCCTCGAGGAAGCTCCCATAGTCCCTCTGAGACTCCTATTTTGCTGGTGCAGGACTGATGCATGTAAAAGTGGTGGAAAAGGAGAGGAAGAGGAATAGGATTTGGTCACACAGTCAGGCTGCAGAACCTGCCCTCTCCTACCTCCCTTCCTACTCATAAACTCCTGCATTCTTCCCCCTTTCCATCCCTTCTGCTCACTGCCCACACACCCTCACACACCTTTTGTTGGCAGATGGTAGTCTGGCTGCTGGCCCATGTGGGCAGCTGTCAGTGACTGCTCAGGTACTTCCTGGATTTTGCCAGCTGTGCTAGCAGAATTCATGTTCCTCCAAGGGAGGATTTAGAGGATTGAGCTGCCCACCTCCAGCTTTTCAGCTATGGTATTTGACCTTTTTATTAATGTTGGAGAGACCCCAACTGCTCTGAAAACATCGCCTGAAACATAAACCTGTGCCCACGGTAGCCAATAGGCATGTGAAAATATACAAGTCCAAAGGCAACAAGATCCAGAGCTCCCAGGAGGCATCACTGCAGTCCCACAGAGAACCTGAAGTGAAAGCCGTTTCAGGAAATACATATGTTAACTTTGTAGGACATTCCCAAATGAAACCCGCAGAATGTATAGATGTTTCAACTTTCCCCCTAGTTTAAAAAAGAAGATAGAAAACTATTTAGCACAAGGAAAGGGCCCAGTCACAGAGTCACTCTCCAGTTAGAGTTCTCATGATTAGTGATGGGAGTGGGAGACGCCCTTTCTCTAGCTCAGGGCTGTCAAACTCATTTCACACAGCTCGTTAAATAGCATTCATGACACCTGCTGAGAGCCGGAAGTGACATCGTTAAGCCAGAAGTGATGTCATGAACCAGTTGATGGGCAGAGATAAGCACTTTGAGCTCACCTAGGAACTCATTAGCTGCAAATGACAGAAGAGAAAATGTACAAATCTTGATCAGATTTTCAAGATATGGGAGAGCCCAATTATCATACAGGCCATCCTTTCAGCAGCGCTTCTTCTGTCAAGGTGTCACTTTGCAGCTCAATAGCTGAGGTGACACTTTGGCAGAAGCAGCGCTGCTGAAAGGGCGGTGCTGGAAGAGCCCAATTATAATAATAAGGGCCCAATTATCACACAAGCTTCTGTGCCTCGTATTCTGCCTGCAAACCTTATGTCTGAGCCCCTTGCTCTCGCCCCTCTTTGATTTTGAGAGCCTGGCCTTTGGCCACCGGTGACTGCAGTGCAGCATGGTCACTGCTACCAGGGTGCATTTAAATTAATTAATTAATTAACAGTATTTATATACCGCTTTTCAACTAAAAGTTCACAAAGCGGTTTACAGAGAAAAATCAAATAACTGAATGGCTCCCTGTCCCAAAAGGGCTCACAATCTAAAAAGAGGCAAATGAATACCAGCAGACAGCCACTAGAACAGACCCTGCTGGGGTGAGATGGGCCAGTTACTCTCCCCCTGCTAAAAAAAAGAGGAGCACCCACTTGAAAAAGTGCCTCTTACCCAATTAGCAGGGGTTACATTTAAACACATGTAACATGCATGCATGGGGGGGAAACTATCTTGTGTGCTGGGATTCTGTATAGTGCCCAGCAGTACAGCTCAATGGTTCAGCAGCTCATTGTTGCTGTTTTCAGCACTGAATGAGGCTTTTGACCTCAAGCAGGAATGGAGCACATGATGATTGGGGAGGGGGGGAGGGACAGGGGGATCAAGGCAATTTTGCAAGGTTGGTTGGCAACCTTCAGTCTCGAAAGACTATGGTATAAGCCTACAGCACCAAAGAGTTAGATCAAAGATTATTCATATTCAGACACTGATGTTCACAGCAGTTTTCCCCGTAAGGCTGCAATCCTAACCAACTTTCCAACACTGACATAAGGGCAATGCAACTCCAAGGTAAAGGAACAAACATTGCCCCACCTTGAGGAGGCCTCCATGACTGCCCCCCAACTGCAGAATGCAGCACATGCCCCACTGGCACAACTATGCCAGTACTGGAAAGTTGGTTAGGATTGCGCCCTAAGAGAAATAGCCACTAAGTGGCCTCCAGTGCAGACTGGGACCACAGAAGGGCAAAGAGTGGATAATTAGTGGCTTCCATAGCTGCTGCTTCCCCCGGAAACCACGATCCCAAACATGTAGGATCAAATAATATCCTTAAGCCATGTCTCTAGTTTGATCTTAAGAATCTTCTTCAGGGATAATGCAAGTTTATTTCTTCCTTCAGTAGCTTACAGCCCAGTTCAATCTAAATCTTCCCCCTCCAGATTGATGCAGGCCCAGCAAGGAGGCACACACTGCATCACATGGTGGTGATGGGGCAGCTGGAGAGGGTAAGTGCTTGGAGAAAGTGCTGCCAAACCTGCCCTCTCCCTCCCTCATTCCACTCCCTCCCCACCCATAAACTCTCCTGTTCCTCCCCCTCCCCACCTCATTCCACATACCAACCATTCCCACTTCCACCTTACCTTTCGCCAGCAGGTGGTGTCCTGACCACCGGCCTGCGTGCACACCTGCGCTGGCTAGTGGCACCAGAGCATGAGACACCATTGTGCGACTTCTGGCAGGATCCAGGCACTTCTACATGGTGGACTGTACATTCTGCATGGGGAGAGAATTTATGTAGGATTGGGCTGCCAATCTAGAACCAGTGATTTAAATTACAGATGCAGTGTCAAAGCAAGAAAGATGATTCTTTGTTTTTTTTTGGCACTTCAGAGCAAGAAGAAAAAGAATCAGTATCATTATTAAAGCATGTAGGGAGGCAGTAAGTTGGGGGATACCAGTTCTGAATCATTCTCAAGGACACAAAAATAATAGTAGTGTTCTCTTGAAATCTTAATAGAAGCAACTGGCTTTCCCTCTGTGATTATGTAAAGGATTTTTTCACTCTGTCATTTATTGCTTGCTACTCAACGTAAACTGTACAGATAAGTTGCAATGGAAGCCAGGAATGACACTTTTCATTGTGATTTGTGACCAACTTCTTTAGAAAGAAAGAAAGAAAGAAAGAAAGAAAGAAAGAAAGAAAGAAAGAAAGAAAGAAAGAAAGAAAGAAAGAAAGAAAGAAAGAAAGAAAGAAAGAAAGAAAGAAAATCTTTAGCAACAAGGTTCTCTGGTTTATTTCAGGGTAGTGTTCTTTTCGACAGTACAGTACATTTGTGAAAAATGTTCATTCTTCATAGAACACCAGAAATGTAGGACTTTTTCTTCCTCATTTTAATCCATGCAGGGACACAATTATGTATGAAGTATGTATGAAGATGTATATACAGGTGGAGCCTGTTTATCCATCGATTTTATATCTGCGAATGCCTCCCTCCACTTTGAAGGCCCTACATGTGTAAAATGTAATGGACCCTAAGCAAGGCTTGTCCTGGAGATGTTACAGGGTGTGAGAGCTTCTAGATCAGAGGCATCCAAAGACCTGGGATTTCAAAGGCAGGGCCCAGTTATGTCACAAGACTGCCAACTTGTGGTCAAATGTGGAGAAATGGGTATCAGAGCAGAGTACAGCAGGAAAGAAACAAAGTGCCCTGGAAAAGAGGAAGAGCCAGGTGAGCCCTGAGATTGATTTTTGTCATCTGTTGCCTGCGAAAAGGGGGGAAAAACAGAGAAAAAGGTCTTATAGGAAGAACCCCTTTTTCAAATATCGGGTCTAGACTGAGTACAGGGTGGCCACACATGTGTAAAATGTAATGTAATGGATGTTACAGATTTAAATGGATGGAATGGATGGAGATGCTGGTTTAAATGAATTAAATCCCAAATCCACATAACCACATGCACAGGGACATTGTGGCCTTCCTGTGTAGAACAATCCAGCCAAGCACCATGTCACTGTTGTGTTTGTAACTGAGCCATTCCTTTGGAGTGCCATTGGTTGGTCACACACCCAAGAATCCATTCCAGGACTTACAATAAGCCAGAGGAGTAGGGAGGATTCAAGAAGGACAGCAGTGTTTTGGGGGCCATCTGCAGAGAAAGCACCCCACAGTGAACTTGGCATGATATTAAAACAATCTTGCTTATCTGGTCTCATTTTCCAGGGTTCCTGACAGTCTATTACATTTGGGTCATGGATCAAAACCAGCACCAGAAACCTGGACTTAAAGCCAGTCAGCCCCACAGAGATCTTGCAACACTGGAGTAATTGAAGGAGTATTTCAAGAACTTCACTGGCATGCTGGCTCAATGAGTGCTGTGGTACAGGTGTGCTTATGCAAGTCAAGGACCCTTTTGCTGACCTGGAAGGGGTGAGACCAGGCTCCCTTCTGGCTGAAAGCAAAGCCAGGAGCAATCCAGTTTCATACTGGTTTATCTCCAGTAGTGTTTACTAAAGGAATCCTGGGCATTGTAGGGATACAGAAGCACAGGAATCCCTTCCAAGTAATTTTCAGCACTCCTACAAAACTGCAGTTCTCGAGTTTACTTGAGGAAAGCCCCAACAATGCAATGAATTTCAAAAATGGCTTAAAACTGGATCCCATGTACAGTTTAGTAAAATGTATCTTTATCCCAGTTGTTAGGTGAAGTTTGAAGACGTCCAAAACTCAGTGCACGCCATTGTTTTCTGCTGCTCTGGCTAGAATGATTGAATAGGATCAGTGCACCGGATATTGTTGCCTTTTTTTAATCATGGAGGAGGTTAGCACACAAGGCAGCTGTTAAGCTTGGCTAATGATTGTGCCATATGTTGACAGATTCCCAGATGGTAGGCACCATAAAAAAAATGTAAAAATAAGCATTTGCAAGGCAGCAAGTGACTTTTCCCGGGTGTGTGGGGTAGGGGTACACATTTGATGAGAAAAGAATCACTTTTCGAAATGAATCATCCTGCTTCAGAACCCCTTCAGAGAGTTTAAATAAAACAATGTCACTTCGTAGCATTCCAAATGGAAGCAAGGCCACCTGAAATTGTTTTGGACTTATGGTCGCTTCACTTGGTTTTTCTCCCCCTTTCTTTCTCTCTCTCTCCCCCCCCCCATCTGACTCTAACTGATTGGAGCCTTTTGTTCTACATATGGAAGGTGGCTTCCAAGCAGTTAGGGGAAGAGGGGGAAGACAGGCATGGTACAGTGTGATGGACAGCTCTGAACTATCAGTGAGCCACGTACGGCTGAATAAAAGCTGCTAATTGGAGCTTCTTTTATTTCCTCTTGTAGTCAGATTCTTGGGTGAGAACTGAGAATGCGGAAGGGTTCAGGGGCAGGACACCTGCTTTGCAAGCAGAAAGTTCTAGTTTCAGTCCCTGGCATCTCCAGGCAGAACTGGGAAAAGGCTCCTGTCTGAACCCTTGGAGAGACTCTAGCATTACCTATGAATACATGCAGTGGGTAAACTGGTCCAATCACGACTACTTTTCCTGGTGCATATGTAGGGACACTTTTCTTTTGTCAGAGTATGCGGGCTTCAAACAAAGCATCTCTTTCTTTCTCACATGGTTAATGGCTATTGACTAAAAACAGCAACTACACCCACATGCTTTGCTGTGGTCATGTAATTAGTGATAGCAACTATCAGCTCTTTGGAGGAAGAGGGGGGATTGAATCTGATCCTTTGCTCATCCTTCTCTACATCCCTTCAGCACAATTGCTGATTTTTTAATGAGGTCTTTACACAGACAGCCCTGGCTATTGAATCCAGCTAGGAACCACACACAGAGAGTATCAGTTTGTATGCACAGTTCCATGTATGTACTTGCTTTTTTGTCTCATTTCCTAGTTGTCCAAAGGTACCTTCCTTCTCTTTTCCCTCTTATATCACCTACCTCCTTCCAGCCTGTTTCCATCCCAGTGTTGCTTTTTTTTTTAAAACGTACTCTCATACAGTGTTCTTTTTCTCCTTCCTCATTCTCATCAGGCATGCATTGTTCATTCGTGAAACTGAGTAGGTTGCACTGAGGCTTTCCTTTCTTTGCTGCTTGGCAGCCATGTTGCTGCTATCTTCCCAGGGTGTATATTATCCAAGTTCCTCTTTGATTGACTTAATTCATACAGGTGGCAGAATCCTCCTCTGCACTGCCAACAAAGAAAGATTGTTAGTTTCCTCAGCCATTAAAATTCTGTAAATATTTGGTCATTATTCAATTCATATTGCTAAGGAACATCTCTCTTTGGCAGAATTTTTTCTGTGGGTTGTCTAAAAATATCACTTTCTATGGTTTGTCATAATGCCACATTCCTAAGATGATAATATTGACTAACCAATACGAGGTTTGTACTGGCATCCAGATGTCTTGACCTACAATTTGATCCCTTAGTTTCTAGCCTGGGAAAAGTTGCCAGCCATAAGTCAACAACCACCTACATGTTTACTAGAGAAGCTGTGAGTTGCCTTACAGCTAAGTTCTTCCCTACTGAGAAATCTTTATTGGAAAACAGAGTTTACAATAATTTTTCTGCAACTTTTCTGATGAGTCATTTATGGTCTCTTGGAAAATTCTTGAACACCACATGCAGTCAGTGCTGTAGCTTCTGCTTTATTTTCTACAGTTCAACCTGACTGGTGGATTAGAATTGTTCCAAAAGTTAATTTACCCCAGAATAATAATGTGATTTTCATTCATCTGTTATCTTAAAATATTGTCACATCCAATAATAGTTGGAGGACCAATCTCGTCTGATCTTGGAAGCTAAGCAGGGTCAGGCCTGGTTAGTACTTGGATGGGAGACCGCCTGGGTATACCGGGTGCTGTAGGCTTATACCATAGTCTTTTGAGACTGAAGGTTGCCAACCAATAGTTGGGTGACTTGTTATATCAATGTTATATCAACTTGTTACATCGATGCAGGGGAGGATCCAGTGTTTGTACTGGGGGGGGGCATGAGCACTTGCTTAACTCCAGAGCCAATGTCAACCAAGCAGGTAGACCTGGGCTCCCGGTTGAACTTGTGGCCTCCATGGCCAAGGTTTGTTGGAAGGAAAGACCTGGGTTCCCATTCCAACCTGGCTCCATCAGCTAAACACAATCTTTCTGCTGATGCCCCCACCCATTGAACATTCCCTTGGCACTCGATTATGCTCCCTATACCGGGTGCCCTTCTCCATTGGCGTGACAGTTTGGGGGGCCATGCACCCATGGTCCCTCCCTTGGGCCCCCTTTGGGGCCCCTGTATCATACAGACAGGCACAAATAGACAATACTTTGGAGCTGTTATTGCTATTCAATAGCTAAAAGACTAGGCAGGCAGTTCTGAATAGTATTTTAAAACCAAAATGGAGCAAACGTACCTCATCACACAGCAACTTGATGCTGACCATATTTAAAATGCTGACACTAAAATTTAAGAGACTGTCACCATCCATTTCTGATTATTCAGTCATCCATCTTAAATTATCAGCACTCAAGGACAAATATGGACTATTATCAAAGCTCCAGTGTGATCCACTGTCACATTTATGGTTCATTATGAATACTGGTTCTCCATCGATAAAGCTATTCAGATATGCGGGTAAGAGCAGTGAGATCTAAGGATGAATGTGTTCTTTTTTCTAGATGTCATAGAGCTTTCCCCTATAATTAGATGATTACCAGTAACTTATGTGACCAAAAATGATCCCTCAGAGTGTAAGCACCTTCAAAGAATCTTATTATGGCAAAAGTATGGCAGGGTGTGCTTTTCAGGACTCTTTCTCAGAACCAGATCACAGTTCAATGCAAGATGGAGCAAAATAGTTTTTAAAAAAACACTATATTTACTATCTCTTGTGCTAAACAAGATGTCTGGTCATAAGAAAGAGCTAGAATGACCATATCCCTTTCAGGCCACTGTTAATGAACACCAAATTCTTACCAGATTGCCATGCAGTAGTGAGTTATGATCTTCAGAATACATGCAGAATGAAGCCAGTTTCTTATCTATTTGAATTATATCAAACCACCATTTAGTAATAAAAGTGCACACATAATCAGCCCCCTATGCTTTCCTACAAAGGGACTGTGAAAACAGTTCATTATTTTCTGTATAAATGCATGGAATTTTCTTTGAAAAACCCAGCACTCTGTTTCCGGTGACCTTGACCCACAGCGATAAATCAGTTAAGCAAATAAATGCTTTCCACTGCAAATGACATAACTTGGCGCATTTTGTAGTGGGCACAGTTAAGCTGTGAGGGCTTGTATTAGCATAACACATGGCTTTCTAAAGTTCAGAGGAAATCACAGTAGTCTACAGATAGATAAGTCTGGTGGAATCTCGTTTGCTCAACCCGCCGAGGAAATGATGGGGCGACTCTTATTCCATAAACGATGGTATAAAATGGATGGGGGGGGAATCATAAGCTAAGTATACTCCGCAAAAATACAGACACCTGCAAACTAGAGGCATCTGTAGTACATAATCCAGCTTGAAGCTGGATTAATTTTTAATTTAATAAAAAGATGTCTGAGGAAGGACATATTTTGACCCCCAGTGTTTGCAGTACAGGGTCAAAGGGGAAGGCAGAAATCCCCGTTGTAACTGCCTGGAGCATGTGGCATGCATTATCACACACAAAAAGAGAAAGCTGGCCAAATTTCAGGCAAATCCTTTGGCCGGTGGCTGAGCCATGACCTTCAGCAGCTGCCGTGGGCTTTTATGGATCATTTGTGATAAACGCACACAGCCTCAGAGTAATTACATCCTCACAGATTACTTGGTCCTGTAATTATATTGGAAGTTACTAAGTAGTTCAAAGATTAATTACTCTGCAAGTTTGCCGTTCCTTGATCTTCTAATGAGGGTAGTTAAGAAAGCAAATGCAATGGCATAATTACGTGGGGATGTTAAGTAATGTTAAGTGTTTACATGGAGTTAGGAATGGCATAGAACATGATGCCCTCTAAATGTAAAATCTGCACCTAATTTTGATATTGGGGGTAAGGCAATGGACAGCTTCCGCTTCTGCCACTGCTGCACTTGTGGAGCAATGGATTTGCCCCGAAGAAGAACAAAAGAACACCTGGTACTATCTATATGCACTATACTGATTTGATTTTATTTCCTTCTTTCTCTTTTGCTCTCTCCCCCTGCCACCTTGATTGTTCTCATCATCTGAGCTACAAAAGTGTCATCCTGCCACTATCGAGAAACCCCTTTCCAATAGAAACAACCCATAGTTAATATCTTTAGGGAAATCCTTGCTGCAGGCCCCATAGCCTTCTTTGAGATTAGGTCTTGCAATGCCCAGAATAGGACTTTGGAAAGTAGTGACTAGTAATGCAGCCCAAACCACCATTAGCTTGTATGGCTTATAATTATCAGATGTATTATCTGCCCAGCTTGTAATTAGCAAATGCATCATAAATGGATTGTCATGCCCTGACAAGATCTTCTCCAGCTCGACATGTAAAATAAGAACCGGCATATGCATGATCGGCATCTAGTCTGGAGTAGAAACACAAGTTTTTCATGGGTTAGTGTGAACCACATGACCACAAGCAGCCTTTTGTGGTTTCTAACGCTGCAATCCTATGCACAGTTGTGTAGGAGCAAGCCCCATTGGACACAGTGGGTCTTATTTCTGATTGACATTGATTTTCCAATGAATTGGATATAGCATCCACGGTGCATGTATTCCATAACTTATATTAAAATTGTAGATATGTAGGTGTTATGTTCCGTTTAATTGTTTTTAAAGGTACCATTCCAAAAAGTTAAGAACAAATGTTAAATTTAAGACATCTTTTACATTTTTTACAGCCAAATCCTAACTAAGGGCCCAATCCCATCATAGCTCAACACTGGCACTGAGCTCCAAGCACCAGCACTAAGTGTCACAAATGTGCCACAAGGGAGTCAGCGTCGGCGCCAGCCCAATGCCAGTCGGTGCTGAGCCCAGCAAGGAATGATCGCTGCCCAGAGCATGATAAGAGCTTCATATGGCGGTGAGGGTCTTGGGGACAGGCTTAGGCATAATGGGGCAGGGGGAGGTATTCCAGGGAGGAGGAGGAGTGGGGCCGGGGGAGGACCTGGCCCGAGAAGGAGTTGGGAGGTGGGGAAAACCCTGCTCCGCTGTATCCTATGGACTGAAAAGCCCAACACGAAGGCTCTCAAGTCTGTGCCGGCGATATAGCTGGCACAGACTTAAGGAGCCCCATTGCAGGGCTTGCTTGGGATGGAAGTCACCCAGCAGGACTACTGGGGATCTGATAGGGCTGCCCATTCCCCATTGATGCAGCCACACCAGTGGAGCACATAGTGCATCCAGTAGCGGAGTGGTAGCCCGGAGGCCTCCTCAAGGTATTTCCTTAACCTTGGGAAGGCCACTGCTTCCCCAATGGGTCTTCTTGGATCTGTGTTTTGTGCTGGCACAAGTCCAAGGAAAGGAGATGAAAGGGAATGGGTAGGGACTGGTGCATGCCAGCGCTGCTGGAATCCACCCCTTCCTCCCCTGTTCCCACCTCTCCCCCTCTCACCACCCAGAAACCTCCCTGTTCCTTGCCTTCCCTGCCCTGTTCTGCCCATCCCGTTCACCCACCCCCAGTACCAGCTTGCTTTCACTGCTAGAATTAACCAACTACAACAGTGAATCTCCAGCAGCAGCACCATTTGTGGCAACGTGCACCACTTCCAACGCATTGCCACTTCCAACAACAGAACTGTGTTCTGCTGTTGTAAAGAGCTGTGTGGCATTTTCGTTAGGATCAGCATTAATCGATACTGCATTAATTACAGTATTAATCTGATGGCCAGAACTTTTCAGATTTGGAAATATTTCCTATAAAGCAACCACCGAATCTGAGGCTATTACAAGGAAAGAAATTTCTGACTCTGTAGACATAATAACACTTTAAAGTCCCATGACCTCAATGTGATAGGTAGCACTTAATTTAAAAAATCTCTTGCATGTGCCTCACTCCTGAGAATCCTACCAAAACTGACACCTTGGCTCCCAGTGTTGATTGAACTCACAGCTGTGTTTCTGAAGAAGGTGGAAATTCAAACATGTAACCACAGCGGGTTAAAGCAATCTTTATTTCCTCATTCACTAAAGCCCCAATCCTATGGTCAGAACCAGAGTCCTGGCAGTGCAAGGTTCTTTATGGTGGTGAGAAAACTGGGCCGTGGTTGCCGGCTGCACAAACGCTGAGAGCTGCAGTGCATGCAGCAACAGCAGCTCCAGAAGGCTCTGCAGCTCCTGTAAGTTGGCAGCAGGGATGGGCCATGGGTGGAAAGGGGGAGTATCAGGACCTGCTGTGGGAGGAACCAGGGTCATGTCTGGAGGGAGGGGTGGATCCAGCAGCAATCATGCACATGGTTCTTATCCTCCATTTTTCTACCCTCCATGTTTTTAATGATCTCCTGCAGGCTTGTCCAATTACTCCACCACCACCACCGCATACAGTCAATGTGCACTGTGTTGGTCAGGCTGCCTGCTATAATGTGATGGGGGATAGGACTGGGCAGCTGCACTCATATGTATGTCACTGTATGAAGAAATCACACTGAACTCAGTGGGGCCTCATTTTGAGTATACATGCATGAGATTTGCGGTGCTATTTCTTTATATTATGGTTTTGTGTTTGACAGTATCATTCTGAAATCCCAAGACTACTTGTCTGCTGCTCTGTTTGATTCCTTTTGAGGTCAGTAGACCAGGGTGAGCCTGCAGCATGCAGTGACATTGATGAAACCAGGGACCAGGCAGCCTGGGAGCAATAAGTAAAGAAAAATTTTCTTTGCCTCTGTGTAGGCTGCCTGGTGTCCTATTGGTGTCCTCAGACCTACCTTTTGCTGGCATAAGTCTGAAGAGTCTCTGGGGAGAGTTTGGGCTGGGAAGGGGAGATAAGATTGGGTGCATGCAACTGCTGTTGAAATCAATCTCAGGCCCGATCCCCACCCCTGATCCGCTCCTGCCACCAACTTACCTGAGATAGTGGAGATTCTGTAGGATGCTGTCGCCTATGTGTGACCTCCTGGCCTTTGTACTGGCAGCAGCTCTGTAGAGCACCTGCATGTCAGTGGCCCAGCACCAGTAGAACTTCCAATCCTTATCTATCTATCTATCTATCTATCTATCTATCTATCTATCTATCTATCTATCTATCTATCTATCTATCTATCTATCGCAACAGCAGCACACCATCAAGGCACACCATTGGTTTTTGACAATTGACAAGGCACACCATGCTGATGGTGGGGGGTGGGTCACATCTCCCAAGGGCCCTCCTAATAAAATGACCCCTCCCCAATAAAATGACCTCTCCCATGGCACCCCTGCAGACCATTCGTGGCACAGCACATGATTGAAAATCATGTGATCAATCAATGATTGAAAATCGCTGATCTAGAGACATGCACAATTTTACTCTTTCTCTTTCAAGAATATATTTTTCTCTCTTTTTCTAAAGATAGTATTAATGTCGTTGCAAACCGGTGATTTTCTTCTCTGACATAATAAGAAATTGTTATTTTTTAGTGTTGTTTTCTGACAATAACGTCTGTAGGAAGTTCAGCAAATGGCAATCTGTTAATTTTTTAGATTTGGATTTTACCCAGTTCTCTTTGAAGCTCAGGTATATTACTGCGGAATTGTAAAAACCCTTATGGGAAAAAAAATTAAGAAAGAATCAGGGAGCGAAATATAATCAACAGAAATGAATGCTTGGTGGCCATAACTTACTTCCTTTCCTCATCACTTTGCCTCATTTGCCATATAATCTGTCTTCCACAAAAATCATTTGAAAAACTGTTATTGATCTTAATGACAGGATTGCTCCTTATGTATAGTTAATCAGAGAAACAAATGTGCATGCAACATACATGAGTATTTGATTCTCTAGTTAAATGCACATATGCTCGACATTGAAGCTAATGCAATATTTTCCAATTGTATTTTATGAACAGATGCTACATCTGTGGGTTAATTAACATTTTAGCGATGGCCAATTTGTTCTGACTTGATCAAAGCTTTGCCATGTTTCCCCAAACACATACGGGGAAACACACAGCTACAAGTAATGTTGGATATTATTTTTGAAAGCAAGATAATTAACACTTTTGCCTAGCAATGTTCTTTTGTAGAATCAGCTCAGTTTTCCTACGGTCCATTGAGACAATATCCTTGACCTTCCTGTGCTGAAAGACATTTCATCGATATTCACCTATATACACAGTTCCAAATTGACAGTGTGCCATTTTCACTTCAGTGGAACTGGCAACTCCAAATTTTCACAGGGACGCATGTACAGATGCATCTACTTTTTCTTTGTCACACCTCCTGTTGGGTACATGGAGATACATGTCTCTTTGCATTCTGGTCTGTCAGTGCTGAAAAACATAATTAACAGCAGGGAAGCCCAATCCTACCTAAATCCCCATGGGGCAATGCAGCGGCACCAGCGCAGCTTCTGCTGCATCCTGTGCAGGATTTTCAGCTGCTGGAGGTCTCCTTGTGGTAAGGGGAGATTTGTCCCCTTGCCCTGGATTAAGCCCCAGCAACCATTATGGGACAACCTGAACCCACGCCAGCTCAGTTCCTGGCACAAGTCCATGTTGTTCCATGAAGGCGAATCAGGTCCAAGAAAGGGCTTGGGATTTGGGGTGTGCCACCACTGCCTATCCTGCATCCTTCCAGGGCCTGATCTGCCCTTCTCCTCACCCTCATCACTGCCCCATTCTGCCCATCCCTCCCCCATTCTACCCTCTCCCCACCCTGCTCAACCCCGTCCCCTCCTCCCTTCCACCTCCGTGCTGACTCTGTGCCCTGTGTGGGTGTCCAGCATCTATCAGTGTGTAGAGCTGGCTAGTCGCTGCTTGCAGTGGGGGTCAGCCTGCATGCACAGGGCCTTGTTGCATTCGTGACAGGAGGCTACCTGGCAAAATGCATGTTCCCCTGGCGTAATCCTTCAATAGGAGTGGCTCGTAATTTGAACTTCCATATTACAGTACTGCAGCAAGGTCATTTTCCATAATATCCCTATCTCTAACAAAAGGGTATAAGCGATCCATGCTATCTGAGTGGCATACTGATTTAAAATACCAAACAAAATGCCAGTTTTATTCAAGCACATTACAGGATAAATGCAGACTCATAAGAAAAGAGTGCCAAAGAAAAGGGAAAAAAAAAAGATTTCATCTGTTCCTTGTGTTGTATCTCCTACAGGGAATTAAACAGAGAAATGGTTTGTTTTCCCTGC
Source organism: Tiliqua scincoides (assembly GCF_035046505.1). NCBI lineage: Eukaryota > Metazoa > Chordata > Lepidosauria > Squamata > Scincidae > Tiliqua > Tiliqua scincoides. Next base: position 101,136,558 of record NC_089821.1, on the reverse strand, counting down.
CAGACTACCAAAACGTACATGTTGTTACAACACGAGCGGTGATTACGATGTACAGACAGAACTTTTCTATTTCACCTATTTACAGGAATCATCATCTCTGAATGGTGCTTTCCCCTTTTATTCCCTGGGCACCAGCCAAACCAACAGTACAATCTGCATGTGCATGTCTACTCAGAAGTAAGCCCCATTAAGTTCAGTGGGGCCTCCCCCCTGTTAAGTGTGTATAGCAGTGGTTCTCACACATTTAGCACCGCGACCCACTTTTTAGAATGAGAATCTGTCAGGACCCACCAGAAGTGATGTCATGACCAGAAGTGACATCATCAAGCAGGAACATTTTTAACAATCCTAGGCTACAATCCTACCCACACTTGCCCAGGAGTCAGTTCTATTTACTGTCGTTGTTAGAAGAATATACATAGTAGCTTGTTAAAAGTACAGGTCTGTAACATTTATCCAAATGCAGTCACATACCATAGTAGCATCAAGTCTAATATATTAAAAGTAAAATATTGAAATGAATGGGGAACCACCTGAAATTGGCTTGCAGCCCACCTAGTGGGTCCCGAACAACAGTTTGAGAAACACTGGTGTATAGGACTGCAGGCTGAGAAGCTCCTTTTCTGGGAGTCAGCTCCATTGGAATCTACGTACTGTACTTCTGAATACGGTTGGTTCCAGCGGCGTCGCAGGAGTTGCCAGAACGTGACTGTGTTCAACCATGAACTGCCTAAGGGACTCCGGCTCCTGATTTTGCCTCGAGGTTGACTCCTGAAGCCTTTTCCAGAACTGGATGTAGCCACAAGGCAGTGGAGGTTTGAGGTCAGAGTTTCCTTCTCTTAGATGAGCTGCCTTCCTAGGCTGACGAGTCCCATCTACCCATCTACACAGTCACGTTCTGGCAACTCCTGCGACGCCGCTGGAACCAACCATATTGGCTTCTGCCTTTCCATTGGACCATTCCAGCGACGTGGAGAGGGGGGATTTGCTGCATGGGTAACAGCCTATCCTCCATACCTTCTTTACCCAGGCTTCGCGCACTGGAGAGGACACTCCAACTTCGCCATACGGCGTCGGCACAACACGGGAAGCAGCAGTTTACCGGTTATAAGTCTTTGCTCGATTGGCGTAGAGCATGACGCCAGGGGCTGCTTCCGACGGTGGGAGAGATCATTGCATCTCATTGGGCAGCTACCGCCCGCCTTAAGCTGGGCAGTCCCCAGCCAGTAAGGTGTTGCCTCGCCACGGTCCGTTAACCTCATGGGGTGCATGGGGTTTAGGGTGAAAACCGACAAGCGGATCGACAACTCTGCACCATGCAACAGAAAACAGAAAACTACTGCCCTAAAACTGGGCACCTGGAACGTTAGGACAATGACACCTGGCTTCTCTGATGACCTGCAAGAAATAGACGACGCACGCAAAACAGCTGTCATCGACATGGAGCTGAGCAGACTGCAGATGGACATCGTCGCCCTTCAAGAGACTAGGCTGCCAGATTCCGGATCTGTCAAGGAGAGAAATTTCTCATTTTTCTGGCAGGGAAAACCACCAAACGAAACCAGGGAACATGGCGTTGGCTTTGCGGTCAGAAATACCCTGCTGAAATCCATCATCCCACCTACTGTGGGAAGTGAAAGAATTTTGTCCCTGCAGCTCCAGTCATCAGCAGGACCTATCACTCTCATCAGTGCTTATGCACCGACTCTGTCGTCTCCAGCAGAAGCCAAAGACGAATTCTATGATGACCTGGCCACCACTGTCAAGAAAATCCCTGTAAAAGAGCCATTGTTCATCCTGCTAGAGTTGGTGCTGATAACAGTTCATGGCCCACTTGCTTAGGTCAGTTTGGCACTGGGAGGATGAACGAAAATGGCCAACACCTGCTAGAGTTTTGCTGTCATCACGGTCTCTGTGTCAGCAACACGTTCTTCAACACAAAGCCCCAACATAGAGTCTCTTGGAGATATCCAAGATCAAAGCACTGGCACCAGCTCGACCTGATCCTCACCAGACGCTCCAGCCTTCCCAGCATCAAGATCACACGCAGTTATCATGGTGCTGCCTGCGACACTGACCACTCCCTGGTGTGCAGCAGAGTGAAACTGCAAACAAAGCGACTGTATCACACGAAAAAGGAAGGAAGACCTCGCATTGATACCAGCAAGACCCGGGATCAGAGAAAAGTGGAGGAATTTGCACAAGCGCTTGAGGAATCTCTTCCAGGCCCGGCCGACGCAAACGCATCCAACAGATGGGAACATTTCAAGAATACCGTTTACAACACCGCCTTGTCCATATTCGGCAAAAGACCAACAAGGCGGCAGACTGGTTTGAAGCCCACTCTGAGGAGTTGACACCAGTCATTGAGGAAAAGAGGAGAGCTCAAGCAGCATACAAGGCCTGTCCCAGTGAGCGCAACCTGCAGGTCCTCCGAACTGCTCGCAGCAAAGTCCAACAGACTGCCAGGAGATGTGCTAACGACTACTGGCTCCAGCTCTGTTCCGAGATACAGATAGCAGCTGACACTGGCAACATCAAGGGGATGTATGACGGTATCAAGCAGGCCCTAGGTCCAACACAGAAGAAAATTGCCCCTCTGAAGTCTGCCACAGGCGAGGTCATCCAGGATCGGGCACAGCAGATGGAACGCTGGGTGCAGCACTACTCTGAGCTATATTCCAGAGAAAATGTAGTCACCGAAGAAGCACTGAACAACATTGAGTGCCTGCCTGTGCTGGAAGAGCTTGACAGTGAACCAACCCTAGAAGAACTTCACGTGGCCCTGGACTCCCTTGCCTTTGGCAAGGCACCTGGAAAAGACAGCATCCCTGCTGAAGTCCTAAAATGCTGCAAAGAGATCATCGTCACTGAGCTGCATGAAATCCTCTGTCTCTGCTGGAGAGAAGGTGGAGTACCTCAAGACATGAGGGATGCAAACATCATCACGCTGTACAAGAACAAAGGTGACAGGGGTGACTGCAACAACTACCGCGGCATCTCTCTCCTTAGCGTTGTAGGAAAGCTGTTTGCCCGAGTTGTACTAAAGAGGCTCCAGGTACTTGCAGAGAGCGTCTATCCAGAATCGCAGTGTGGATTCCGAGCCAACAGGTCCACCACTGATATGGTATTCTCCCTTAGACAACTGCAGGAGAAATGCAGGGAACAACGACAGCCACTCTTTATAGCCTTCATAGATCTCACAAAGGCTTTCGACCTGGTCAGCAGAGACGGCCTCTTCAAGATTCTCCCCAAGATTGGATGTCCACCCAGGCTCCTCAGCATCATCAGATCTTTCCACAAGGACATGAAGGGCACTGTTGTCTTCGATGGCTCCACATCAGACCCTTTTGACATCCGAAGCGGAGTGAAGCAGGGCTGTGTTCTTGCACCAACCTTGTTTGGGATTTTCTTCGCTGTCCTGCTGAAGCAGGCCTTTGGAACTGCAACAGAAGGCATCTATCTCTGGACCAGATCAGACGGAAAGCTCTTCAACCTCTCCAGACTGAGAGCAAAATCCAAAGTCCAGCTGAAATGTCTGCGTGACTTCCTCTTTGCCGACGATGCAGCTGTCACTACCCACTCTGCCAAAGATCTCCAGCAGCTCATGGATCGTTTTAGCAAGGCCTGCCAAGATTTTGGACTGACAATCAGCCTGAAGAAAACACAGGTCATGGTTCAGGATGTGGACTCACCTCCCTGCATTACAATCTCTGCGCATGAACTGGAGGTTGTCCATGACTTTGTGTACCTTGGCTCAACGATCTCCGACACTCATTCTCTCGATACCGAGCTAAACAAGCGCATCGGTAAAGCAGCTACCACGTTTTCCAGACTCACAAAGAGAGTCTGGTCCAACAAGAAGCTGACGGAACATACCAAGATCCAGGTCTACAGAGCTTGCATCCTGAGTACACTTCTGTACTGCAGCGAGTCATGGACTCTTCGCTCACAACAGGAGAGGAAACTGAGCGCTTTCCACATGCGCTGCCTCCGACGCATCCTCGGCATCACCTGGCAGGACAAAGTTCCAAACAACACAGTCCTGGAACGTGCTGGAATCCCTAGCATGTATTCACTGCTGAAACAGAGACGCCTGCGTTGGCTCGGTCATGTCGTGAGAATGGATGATGGCCGGATCCCAAAGGATCTCCTCTATGGAGAACTCGTGCAAGGAAATCGCCCTACAGGTAGACCACAGCTGCGATACAAGGACATCTGCAAGAGGGATCTGAAGGCCTTAGGGATGGACCTCAACAAGTGGGAAACCCTGGCCTCTGAGCGGCCCGCTTGGAGGCAGGCTGTGCAGCATGGCCTTTCCCAGTTTGAAGAGACACTTTGCCAACAGTCTGAGGCTAAGAGGCAAAGAAGGAAGGCCCATAGCCAGGGAGACAGACCAGGGACAGACTGCACTTGCTCCCAGTGTGGAAGGGATTGTCACTCCCGGATTGGCCTTTTCAGCCACACTAGACGCTGTGCCAGAACCACCTTTCAGAGCGCGATACCATAGTCTTTCGAGACTGAAGGTTGCCAATACACTTCTGAATAGACATGAATAGGATCCTCTAGGTCAGTGCTTTCTAAACTCCTACAAAGTAGTTTGGAGCACTGTAAGTGTCTGCAGGTGAGGAGCTATGGCAGCAATGCAATCACCCAGATTGTTCTGCTGCCAGAGTTGGGAGGTGGGTTTCTACTTACTGGCAGCTAGTGTTGGAGTCCTGGAGGTGGGGGGGGGGTCCGGAGAGCCTCCTCGCACCTCCAAACATGTAAAAAAGAAAAAAAAAGGGCACTTCTGGTTTCATGACAAAAGCCTGAAGTGCCAGTTTTTTTCTTTTTTCTTTTTAGATGACCTGAGGCACAGGGAGCCCTGCAAAGGGCTCTCTGGGCCCCCCCCCCCAGACCTCCCAGGACTCCAGCACTGACTGCCAGTAAATAGAAAACCGCCCTCCCATCCCTAGCAGCAACTCAATCCTTGGGATTGCCTTGCTGCCTTCCCCCTCCCTGCCCCTTTAAGGAGCAGGGACAAGTGCTTCCCTGGCTGGTGAGTTGCAATCAAATTATTATACTATCATAGATAACATCAGACTTATTTACAATCATATAAGAAGACTGTGGGCTCAATCAATTCTATCCTTAAACCCACCCATCTGACAGACACAGTTGCACCAAAAAAAGCACACACTGTATTCAGTGGGGGGAGGTGACCTGAGGACAAAGGTGAGATAAGTGTAACACATTTATACTTACCTCCCTGTAAGCCCTAGGGCTGCCTATGAGTCTCCTCAGACATATGCCCCTTGTTTGACATCATATGTCCAAGGAAAGAAAAGGAAAGAGGGGCTTCAAGAAGGAGGGGACAGGATCCGGCACATGCTGTTGCTGCCAGATCCACCTCCTATCACCACCTCCCTGCCCCCATTTCTCCCCCCTCCCCACCCAGTTTTGCCTCCAGATTTCCCTTCCCCCACCAACTCCTGCCACCACTGCTGCCTTACCTGGTATGACAGGCACAGTGGGGTCTGGCAGTAAGACTGTGGAGTTGCTGCCTCTTGCAGGAGCACTGGCAGAATGCCTGCCAATGAAGTGCTGCCCGCTCCATCAGCAGCCATTTTACAACAGCAGAAGTGGCTTCCTTTTGTAATAGGCTCTACACAGCAGCCCAATCCCGCATGCATGTCTCATATATACAAACTATGCACATATGCATAGCCCAGTGGTTCTCAAACTCTCCCAGAGAGTTTGAGAGTCACTAAGTTCTTGCGAGGGGGGAGGCAGCAGGGGCGGGGGAAGGTGTACATGTACCTAAGCCCCTGCAGCCTCCCGGGGGTGCTGGGAGCCCGGCGCGACCTGCAGCAGGGCTCCCCGCAGCAGAGAAAGTAGATGCGGAGCGATTGTGCCCCACCTCTGCTAAAGCGGCTGCCTCCTCCCTGCCTCCAGGCTGCCCCCACCCCTTAAGGGGGCAGGGGCCAGGGCCCACAGGCTGGAGCGTCACGACACCCCAGTTCAAAAAGCCCTGGCATAGTCAGTTCATACATGCAGACTCTGGCTGTCCTACAGAAAGAAAACAAACCCGTGTAAATGGACTTTCAAGAGTTCCGCATAGGTAGATGAGCTTTAATCATCTACCTATGATTAAATCATCTACCTATGATTTAATCTACCTATTAAATCTACCTATAGGTAGATTAAATCTACCAATTAAATAGGTAGATTAAATTACCTATGATTTAATCATCTACCTATGGCAGGAGGTCTGGTCTAGAGGGTTGAACCTCCATTTACCTGAAGATAACATCCGAAGGTCGCCAGTTCGAGGCCACCGGCACCGTGCGACCTTGAAGCAGCTGACAAGCTGAGCCGAGCTATTCCATCTGCTCTGAGCGTGGGAGGATGGAGGCCAGAATGTGAAACCAGATCAAGAAAGAACCATCTGAATGTTGTGGTTTCTTGAAAGATAGAAACCTTCTTTCAAATTGTAAAAATCCCTACAGGGATTTAAATTGCCTGCCTATGTAAACCGCCTTGAATAAAGTCTAAGGAGAAATCTGAGGACCAAGAAAGGCGGCATAGAAATACCTGTAATAATAATAATAATAATAATAATAATAATAATAATAATAATAATAATAATAATAATAATAATTACATCATCATTCTACAGCACCGACTGAATTGTGTTTATAAACACAACTTTGTACATCACAGTCAAAGGAGACTCAGACCTGTCAGATCCTTAAAATGTACACAAATGCTAACTGCCCTGAGAGGAAGTGAAGGAAATGAAAGAAAGCCATCAAGGGAAAGAACTATCATTGTCACGTCTGCCTCTGGTGCCTCTTTAGGCTTCAGTTATGACCCTTCCCCCTCAGAGTGGTTGGAGAAACACAACTGCCCTTGAGAATTTAGAGAGGGGGAGAAGGGAAACATTTTTCTGAGATGTAGTCATAATACTGTAAGACACTCTGAGCCCATGGGATTGAGTGGGATATAAACTGAGATGATGATGATGATGATGATGATGATGATGATGATGATGATGATCATCATCATCATCATCTTCATCATCATCATCATCATTGTGAGCCACCCTCATAGCCCCTATGGGGACAAAAGAATCGGATAAACAGTTCCTTAAATAAATCACATTGGTCAATTCCAGATCAGGCAAACATGTGGTTCTCTCTACTTAGAAAAGAAACAAAGATATGAATAATAAAAGTAAATGATCCAGTGTATTACTATCTATATACAAAATCAAGAAAAAGCTTTCAAGCACAACTCTAACACAGTTTAGAATTATGGCCTGCATGTATGAGTTGTACTTTAACGTTTAGTTTTAATGGAGTCTGTAATATTTACATTGCATGAGTCATTTAGATGGTTTGTTTGCACAATGTGATAATTCCGTTGTTAATGTATTATGCTATTTTATGTATTCTTCCTCTGAGGAAGAGCACCAGCTGGAAACACATGCAGGGCCTAATTCCCCCTATCAGTATTGGTGACTTTGATTTGTTTTAGTGAAAAACTAAACCAAAAACATGCCAGTCAGCTATTTCCCTATGTCAGTAATCAATATCATCCAGAATGATGCTGTAATGTTTTTCCTCAAAGACAAGGCAGGCCAATTATAACTGTGGAAGACAGATGCGATTCAACTGTTACAGGTAATAAGATCTGCCTAACACTTGCCATCTGCACTATGATTCCATGTCTCACTATCAAATTAAATTTTCACAAAATAAAATTAAAGCCAAATTGGAAAAGTGAGTGTGTGTGTGTGCGTGTGTGTGTGTGTGTGTGAGAGAGAGAGAGAGAGCCAGACAGACAGACAGACAGACAGACAGAGAAGCTCATTGGCACCATTGGTGAAGAATAAGCTTGAGTAAATGTATCCAGTATAGCAGGGTTCCCAACCTGGGGTACGTGTGCCTCCAGGGGTACTTGCCAGGGCCTTTAGGGATACTCGAAAAAGAATTTAATAATGGCGGGAAAAGTCAGGTTTGTATTAGAATGACTTGCAGGGCTGGCAAGGCAGGAAAGCCTGCAGCTCACTGGTTTGCTAAAAACTAACCCCACTGCTAGTTTTTAGTCATCAAATTGTGTATTATCAAATATGAACCAGTAGTTGAAAACATAAATTTGAAATAAGAGCAACTATATTAATTACAAATATCTTGCTAATATGAGGGGTACAATTTATGGAAATGGGCTTCCAAGGGGTACGCAAGTGAAAAACGTTGGGAACCACTGCAGTATAGGATTACATTATAACAACTCAGTCCTATTTACATGATGCGCTATCATGCGCTATCACAGCAGCCTCTCCACTGAGCTGTGGAGTGCTGCCACTGGTGCAAGGCCCAGAAGGCTGTGCGCCACTGACACTGCCTCACAGATCAGCCACCAGTGTGATTTTGTTGGTGGTGGTTATGGATCAGGGCTGGGGTTAGAGTGGGATGGAGTCAGATTGGGAGGCAGGACAGGGTGGAATGGGGCTGGATCTTGGCAGTAGTAGAGCCTGCCATATCCAAAATCCCTGGCATGGTCCAGATACAGCTCTGGCAGTCTCCTCACAGTTACTCTAGCAAAAAAGGTGGTATAGCTTTGAGAAGTTCCACATGGGATAATGGAGCAGCTGAAGAGGAACGTGGGTGCAGAATAGAATTGGGCCGTGTGTTATGCAGGGCCTGACATGATATGCAGTGTGATACTCACTCAGAACATCTGACTCCATACAATGGTACTCAGTACATCTGTTTAGGACTGCAGCTGTGCAGTCTGTTCTACGGATGTTTACTGAAAAGTACCTCCTGGTATGTGGAGGCTGGTTAAGTATGCAGAAGATTGTAGCCTTTGAGCCCTGTGTTTTGGCAAGCAGCCAACTTGGAAATCCTAGCATATGGAATCAGACTTTATGAGAAAACTGTTACCAAAAACAAAGACAAGGGAATTGACCATGTACCACCTTGGAGATGGAAAGTACTGTTTTGAGAATTGCTTTCTGTGGTGGTGGGCACCAGTGTTTGTACTTAGCTGAACATTTCAGAGCATTACGAGAGAAAGGTGTAAAATATTGATAGAGAAGTACCTGACCTAGATTTAGCAAATGATTGTCAACCTCACCATGAGCAATGACAGCAATAAATGCTGAATCAGATAGAACTAGCTGAAGGATTTTGGACAGCACAGAATCATTTTTGAGATCATGACTAGTTCAAGCAGGAATGTCATGCAAAGCGATTGGATTTGCGAACAGAAAATAAATGAACTTGCCGAACTTAACAGCATTAGAAAAAGCTTTTAATAACAGTGTTAATAATATCCAACTGAGTAGAAAGCAGAAATGATGTGTTAGCCTACTTAGGTCAAATGACTGTGTCAAATGTGTTAACAAAATACAAGCATTTGCTCATAGAATCAAGTGTAGGAGTAGCAGTGAAAGAGGTAAAGAACAGTTCCTTTGCATGAATACTGAGCCAGGATCTCAGCCTAACAGCCCAATCCTTCCCCCACCCCCCACACACACACTGATGCATTGGTACCAAGAAGACATGTGCTGCATCTTATAGTGGATGTGGGGGAAGGGAAGGAGGGTCTCCTCAGGGTAAGTGAACGCTTGCAAATGCAGCCACAGTGCAGTCCAAAGGATAAGGGAACAAACATTTCCTCTATATATTAATTCAGAGCAATTCTCTGCATGTTTACTCAAGGAAGTTCTGTTTTGCCCAATTGGGAATGATGGTCCGATCCAAACTAAGAATTCCATCAGCAGAAGTGTCGCTGTGATGGCGCATGTGATGAGGGTCCCAGGCACATGGCTGGTGGCTGTGCATGCATGCCAATGGAACAGCCAGCAACTGCCAGTGGTGGGAGGAAGGGGACAGGGAGGGGGAGGAATGGTGGAAGGGGAGGGGGAGAGCAGTTGGCAGAAAGTGGCACCAGCATGCACTAGGATCAGATCCCCTTCCTTACCCATTTCCTCTCCTTTACTCTCTTCGGTTCTACACCAGCAAACTGGCTGGTGCAGACCTGAACAGACCCACTGGGGGAAAGAATGTTCCCTTTCCTCTAGACGATTTCCATGAATTCCTCCTCACAGAATATAGCATGCACTCTGTTGGTATGACTGCGTTCATACTGTCACTACATTGGGCTGTCACTTTGGCCAACAGACTGAGGCAAAGAGGCAAAGAAGGAAGGCCCATAGCCAGGGAGACAGACCAGGGACAGACTGCACTTGCTCCCAGTGTGGAAGAGATTGTCACTCCCAAATTGGCCTTTTCAGCCACACTAGACGCTGCTCCAGAACCACCTTTCAGAGCGCGATACCATAGTCTTTCGAGACTGAAGGTTGCCAACATACATGTCTATTCAGATGCCCATTGAGTTCAATGAAAGATGCTCCCAAGAAAGTGTGCATAGGATTGCAGCTTCAGTGTTCCCAGGAGCACTTTCCCCTGTTGTGAGGTATTAACTTTCCAGACAACTTATGATCATGCGAATGATGGAACTAGATCACTGGGAGGACCATATGTTGCAATCATACAACATAAAGCTTGGCAATCGTATCTTGGTCTGTGCTTATGGGGCATCTAGGATATTTATTTGTCAAAACATCAATAACAGCTCTTTACACTCTCACATAACACCAGAACCAGGGGACATCCACTAAAATTGAGTGTTGGGGGAGTTAGGACAGACAAAAGAAAATATTTCTTTACTCAGCGTGTGGTCGGTCTGTGGAACTCCTTGCCACAGGATGTGGTGATGGCATCTGGCCTGGACACCTTTAAAAGGGGATTGGACAAGTTTCTGGAGGAAAAATCCATTACGGGTTACAAGCCATGATGTGTATGTGCAACCTCCTGATTTTAGAAATGGGCTATGTCAGAATGCCAGATGCAAGGGAGGGCACCAGGATGAGGTCTCTTGTTATCTGGTGTGCTCCCTGGGGCATTTGGTGGGCCGCTGTGAGATACAGGAAGCTGGACTAAATGGGCCTATGGCCTGATCCAGTGGGGCTGTTCTTATGTTAACAAAGAATAAAAACCATCTCAGAATTCCTTCTTACCATACATAAATGCATACATCATGTCATACAAAAATGCAATTTCAGAGGCATATTTTGATTAGAAGCTCTTTTTAATGCGAATTTTGAAAGCTAAGTTTCAAGATCATGGTTAAATGGTCTCATAGAATACCAAGTGCAGCATCTTCAGAATTGCCAGCAAAGGCAGTTTATGCTGAAGCAGTTGAGCTGGTATAATGCTTTCAATTTATCAAGGTAACTCTAAGTATGAATTCTCTCCTTCGAAGTATCTGCAGCCTTGCCTAGCTTTATATCACCTGGAAATAGGATCAATACTATCAAACTCAAAAGTCATTACATGATACTAGTGAAGAACAATAGAGCCAGGAGAAACCCTTTCATAATCCTGCATGATAGATCTTTATGGGTGTTAGAAACATTACAGAACTGCAGATAAACTAAGAAAGCAGAAGTACTCTTACCTTCAGGCACTGTTGCTTGCAATCTTGCCTTTAATGTATTAAAATGCATTCTGACATTGTCCAGTTATGAAATTCATACAAACACAAAAGAGAACAAGTTCTGAAATGAATGAACAATGGTCTAAAGCAGTGTTCTTCAACTGTTGGGATGCGATTCCAATAGGGTCGCAAAGGCTCATTTGGAGGGTTGCAGAAACCTTTCGAAGCCTGTGCAAGAAAGGGCTTGGATTCAATATTGGTACTGCCTTATCAAATCGAGTTCTTCACAACCTCTTCTTGCTGTCTTGCCCCGCAGCTTTTAAGGCCTGCCCTGCTCAGTCTGCTACCTCAGAAAGTTATTGTGAAGTATATAAATACTGTTGTTATTATTATTATTATTATTATTATTATTATTATTATTATTATTATTATTATTATTATTATTAATAATAATAATAATAATAATAATAATAATAATAATAATAATAATAATAATAATAATACAAAAGAGGTAGGGGGGAAAGGGGAGGGCTGGGGGGTGAACAGAATGCAGCCCAAGAAGAGGCAGGATTAGCAGAGGGCTCCCAGCCTCATACTTTGTTAGTTGGGGCTGTGGCACAAAAAAGATTGATCATCACTAGTCTAAAGAAGTTGACCACAACAATCTCAAATTCAGTAAGAACTTCCAGGCTAGTAATCAGGTGCAAGTTGAGTAACGCCATTGTTTTATAGCAATAACCAACATTTTGAGCTCCCTTTGAAAGTGAGCAGAGAATGATATGTTTATCCCAGGCAAAAGTGGAGCATATCACATTTGATCAGAGCTAATCCATCTTTTATTAGCAGAACCAGATTGAAATTGGAGCTCTCAGTTGTGCTTTATTACTGAACTTCTCTGTTTACAATCTTCATGGCTTCTTCTGCTAATGCATTCATAGATCATACTCGGCCATCAACACATTGGCCAGACAACTAGCAGTCTCCTGAAGTGGACATGAAAACATGATTCTTTTCCCTCTGACTTATGAAAAAAGTGTGTTCTTTACTACATTAACTTTTAAAAGGTCTTAGTGCAAGAAGTTCAGCTTTGGAAACTCTGAGATATGTATGTAGCTGCTGATCTATCCTAGCCCTGCTCCATCAGGCAGTTTCTGTTCTACCCAAAATTATTGTTCCATTTTATCGGTTTATTTGATATGCCTATCTCAACGAATGGAAGAATGTCCATCCTGTGTTTAGTTGCACAGGAAGTTAGCATCCAAATGAAAGTTTAGCATTCCATTGGCTGGAAATACCTTGAAAAGTAAAAACAGTGTTGTGTCGTTTTATATGTGCTGTGGACTGGAGTGGATCAATAAGGGAAAAATCAGGAACACAGGAAAAAATTAAGCACAGGAAGGAAATAATCAGGACAGAGACATTAAATGAACAAGTGAAATAAAGATCAAGTCAAGTGGGAGGTCATATGAAAAAATTGGATGAACCTATTGACAGCTAGTGTTAATTTTTCATGCAATACATGCTTCCTCATAGGAGAGCATATATGACATCTGTGTTTATTGATCACAATCTTATATTTATTGATCCTGTCTTCTTATGTTTATTGACCACAATCTTGTGCAGCAATTTTAATTTTCAAAAAAGGCTTGTTTTGATGTGGAGAAAATGGAAAAAAGGTGCCCTTTCTGCTAAAAACTTCAGGAGACCAGGAAAAGAAATGTGATTTTTAGAGCTCCTCTAGACCTACCCACAGCAACTGTCCCTCACGTTTAAACTGGCTTACATTTCTCCCCACAAAGCTCCCTTCCAGCATTGCAGTCCCTGCCTAAATGTAGATTAAGCAGTGCACTGAGATAATGTGGAAGTTACTCCAGATTTATTCCAAGCAGAACGCAGTCCTTGGCTGCTCCATCTGCAAAATAAGACTGAATAACAAGTCACAAAAGCAACCTCTTGAGAGAGGCCTTGGGGAGTTAGGAAACACCTGCGGTTATAGCCTAAGGAATGGTGAACAGCGGAGGCGGCTGGTTCAATAGCACTGTACTGAGTATTTTTTGCCCTTGGTGAGTGACTTTCTCATCCTGCGAGAGTGTAACTGGACAAGGTGCACTGCTTCGTGAGAGTCTGAAGATGCTCAGCGCAGTGACGGGTGTCTGATTCTTCCCAGCACTTCAGTGTTAGATCACATGCGAGAGGTCATGCTGTGACTGCTGACCCAGCCTCTTTCCCCTTGGTTCAGGGAACCTTAATGATAGCCCGCGAATAATAGCCAGCTCCCTTGGGATATCTCTCCTGAGTTATTACTGCGGGCTGGGGGAAAGCTGTGATGGGGCAGAAGCGAGAAGGCAGGAGGAAAAGAAGACGATCGGCCTTTAGCGAGTCAGTTCAGCTGGGTGATGAGGAACAGAGGCTGCTTTGAGCACCAAGGACAGCTCCAAGCGCCTTCTGGTCTTGGCGCTTTGCAAACAGACTTCAGAAGGGAGAATGTTGTGTGGTTTTCTCTTCAAACATTCTCTCACTACATGTCACATTCCTACAACCAGGGAGGAAGGCAGGAGTTTTTTCTCTACTCTTCCAATGAACTCCATATGGATGGGTGCTCCAATCCGGATTAGTGAGTGTGAATCCAGAACAAGGGGAGTGAGAATTAGGGCCAGATTACATGGGGGAGGGGTGTCATCGCGTGTGTGTGCTTGTGATCTCAGCAAAATGAACCAGGGCTCTTGCATCGCCTGTCCTGAGTCTGAGTTGACAGCACCATATGGGATTCTCCAAGCTGTAGTCAGGTGTGACCAGAACTCACTAAGCGCATTTGTTTGCTACATTAACAAGCGGTACCTCCTTCCCCCAGGCTTTGGATAGCCATTGGCTTGGGTTACTTTGTGAAGAGATAGTCTCTTAAAAGAGATAGCCAAAGTCCTGTTGGATTATTAGAGACAATTATTAGAGACTTCAGTAAGCAATGGAGCTGGAAGGGGGTCTTCAGAAGAGTATACAGTTACCAACACGGTCATACTGAGGCAACTCCCTCTCATCGGAGGAAAGTACCATTCCACTGTTTCCTCTGTCTTCTACACCAGTGGTTCCCAACATTTTTTCACTTGCGTACCCCTTGGCACCCCATTTCCATAAATTGTACCCCTCATACTAGCCCTGCAAGGCAAGGCTTTCTAATGCCACCCCGCAAGGCATTCAAATATAGACCTGCCTTTTCCGCCATTATTCAAGTCTTTTTCAAGTACCCCAAAGGATCCTGGCAAGTACCCCTAGGGGTACATGTACCCAGGTTGGGAACCACTGTTCTACACTCTGCTCTTTCCTCCCTCCCTCAATGTTTCCACATCACTACTTCTGCAATGAATGGATCACCCTGCAGTGTCCTCAAGCTCTCTGTTTATTCACTTGCTCAGCTACCCTGTCTATGCACATGAGGGCCCTGGTCAGAGAGATATTGTGGGAATGAATAATCTGATATAGGCTTACTTGTTTTTGTTTTGTCTGGGTCTCATTGTTGAGCCACTGGAAAGACTATCTACTAGTTCTTCATCATTCATTTTTAGCTTAGCAGTATCCTCTCACACTTCCCTCATTGTTCTGCACTTGGCACAGACCTTCTCCAACCCCTACTCCTCCCTAGTGGCCTGGCAGGCTCCTTGCTCAACAACCAGCAAATGGACTTAGCAAGCTGCCCGAAACGGCCATTTCCTGCTTGAAAAAGAATGATTCAGCTGAGATCTTTGCTCACAATACATCAGGAAAACAAAACACTGCAAGGGATAAAAAGTGATACATCTCAAGCCCATGAATGGAAAGGCAGAATTGCCCAGGGTGGAGGGTCTTGGGTCTTGATTTGTTCCACTGAACTTAATGAATGAATAAACATGCTTAAGATCCTGTGACACAGCTATATGTAGTTCACTTGGGAGTAAGCCCCTGAAGACAGTCAGACTTGTTGCTGACTAAACATGTATTGTATAGGGTAAGGCTCCTCAGATATAATCACTCCATTAGTAGCACCATTAAATCATATGAAAATTCTAAAACACCCTTTCAGGCTCTCATTATTAATGAGTTCTATAATATCCTTTGGTTCCACCACTTCATAATAAAGTCAATTCTCTTTATATGTGAATTTGCTTTCTGTGAATGCACTTATCCGCAAGGGGTAGAATTACTACCTTATCTTGTTATCCACACCTCTATTCCTGTTATCTGCTATGCCAATAGCCTCTGCTATCCAGAGGCCGCAGGGATCTTCAGAATGTTGCCTGTGAACAGTGCAGCCCCCTTTAAAATGGCTGGTGGAAGCTTCCATCTGCCATATTAAAGAGGTCTGTGCTGTTTGCAGGCATCATTCTGAAAGACCCTACAGTCTCTGGAAGGTCTCTGCAGCATTCAGAGATATTTTGGCACTTCCTGCTGCATTCTGCTGGCTTCCTGAGGTTCTCTGCTGAATTCTTCTGATAGTACCCCTTCCCCACCATGTTACCCCTTGTATCTAGCACCACTGATCCCATAGGGTCAATGGTTCATTATCTGTGAATATGCATCCACTAGGGTTTCCATGAACATAACCATAGCCCAGTGGTTCCCAAACTGGTGGGTCATGACCCACCAGCCTGGGAAGCACTGGCCCATGCCCGTTTAAGAGGAGGAGTGGGAAGGTAGCAATGTGAGGGGATGGAAGGAGTTGTTTTTTACTTACCTGCAGCCAGCACTGCAGTCCTGGGGGTGTGGAGAGCCCTCTGCAGGGTTCCCCATACCTGCTAAAAAGAAAAAAAAAAAGAAAAAAAAAGGGCACTTCTGGTTTCTTCATGAAAACCGGAAGTGTCTTTTTGTCCTTTATTTTACACTAACACCATGCTAACATGCCTATGACTTGGGTGCAACCACCTCTTGTCAAATTAGGATTTCTATTAAACCATTCTTATAAATAATAAACATCTGCTTAGGTAGTATTCTAGAGGTCTTAAAATGGAAGCCTTTCTTCACCAATTTAGCCCTTACACCTCAAATTCCTGGGTTAGATTCTCAGAGAAGCTTCTTTAACCCATTTTTGTCCACAGGTGTACACATTTGGTCCTGTTTTGTATATGCAACATTGGACAGAAATGGCTTAACTTGAAATTTCTGCTAAATCAACTATACAGCATACTCCTCTAATCCATCTTCATATTACAAACCCTGTATATTTTAGACCAGACTTTATAGTCTTAACTCTGCTCACTGACACCATGCACATCATCAGTATTTGCAGTCCTCCCTACTTCAGCATTTACTCAAACAAACTGCAAACTATTAATTGCATAAAGCCACTGGTTAGATGTTAGCTGAATAGGTTGCTGAGATTTGATAAAACAAGATTTGTGGAACCGTTTTAACCTGGGAATTGCAGTGTGCTGTGCAGAAGATACAAAAGTGTGAGTTCATTTGATATACAGTGTGTTGTGCCTCTTTAAGCAGCAGTCTATGGATTGAGTGCGCATTACTGTTCCCTCTTGGTTTTCTCAAGAATCGTGGGTTTCATTTGTAGGTAGCTGAAGATAGTAAAGCGCTCCATTTGGGGCTGCCCATGAAAAGGATTCAGAAATTTCCACTGATGCAAAAATGGTTTGTTAGGGTGCAATCCTAACCCCTTATGTCAGTGCTTTCCAGCACTGACATAAGGGCAATGCAGCTCTGAGGTAAGGAAACAAACATTCCCTGACTTTGAGGAGGCCTCTGTGAGTTACACCCAACTGCAGGATGCAGCACAGGTCCCATTGGCACCTCTATGCCAGTGCTGGAAAGCACTGACATAAGGGGTTAGGATTGCGCCCTGCTCAGTTGAATCACAACATCCTGATTCTTCATGAATTTCATAGGCTACCTGTTTGTTTCTGGATTTAGTGCAAGATACCAGCCATAACTTTTAAAGCCTGAAACACTTTGGGACTTTGATAAGGACCGCCTCCTCATCTCAGGCCTTCCTCTGAGTGCCCTTGCCTTAAGAAACATGGACAGCATCCATTAGGAGCAGGGCCCTCTCAGTGGAGACACCAACTCTGTGAAATGCCCTGTCCTTAGAGGCCTAGTTGGCCTCCTTGACTCTTCTTCAGAGATATGTTAAAGCCTGACATTTCCATTCAGGTTTTGGAGGGATGCTTGGTATTTGGTGGAAGAGTTATGTTGCTGTGGCTTTTCAATTGCAGTGTTTTGTTTTATGTGGTCTTTTGAACGTGGTTGTTTTGACTGTTTTATTTTTCTTTATCTTAGCTACTTTGGGTTGCCTTGGTAGGTGAAAAAAGTGGGATAGAAAGTTTTTAAAAAATAAAATAAAAATAAGCTATCCTTAGGTACAGAATTAGAGGCAATTCGGTGGAAATAAGGAGGAATCTTAACAACCAACACTAACTGTAATACAAAGAGAAAAGTGAAGTTATAACCCAGAGCATACTTATTTGACAGTGGGACAGACTTTTGAGTAAACATAGCTAGCATCAAGCTGCCTAAACAACTTTCCATGGATAAATGCACAAATCAATAAGATATACTATTTTTTGGCACATGCCTATCTTTTGTTGTGAGGGCTGTACATGAGAAAATCTGCATAATGCTTAAGTAGAAAGAATAGGCTATTAATAGCTATTAATTAGCAGGGAATACACTGGTTTCAAGGGCTAAATTCAACTTTAAGGCCTACATCGGCCCTAGCCATTTTTTGTAACTACTCTAGTTTTTGTAACTAGAGGGCCAAAAGACACTCTAGTGGATCAGAGCCATGCTGGATCAGAACCAAGGGCCCGTCTAATGCAGCATTCATGGTAAATGCTTCCAGGAATCCACAAGCAGGACAGGGCAACAGCTTTCCTCCACACCAGGGGTGCCCAAACCTCGGCCCTGGGGCCACTTGCCACCCTCGAGGACTCTCAATGCGGCCCTCAGGGAGCCCCCAATCTCCAATGAGCCTCTGGCCCTCCGGAGATTTGTTGGAGCCCCCACTGGCCCGATGCAGCTGCTCTTAGTGTGAGGGCAACTGTTTGACCTCTTGCGTGAGCTGTGGGATGAGGGCTCCTGCCACTGCTTGCAGTTTCACATCTGTGATGCAGCAGAGGCAGCAAAGGCCAGCCTTGCTTTGTGCAAGGCCTTTTATAGGCCCTGAGCTATTGCAAGAACTTCATTCATTCATATAAGTTCATCTTTAATAAATTCATTTATGTAAACTTATGTAAATTTTTTCAAATTTTAATTGTAAATTAATTCTTTTTCCCACGGCCCCTGACACAGTGTCAGAGAGATGATGTGGCCCTCCTGCCCAAAACTTTGGACACCCCTGCTCCACACCACTGGTTCCCAATCCATGGTACGTGGACCATAGCTGGTTCATGGAACCCTGAGAAGTGGTCAGTGAAGTCTCAGAAGAAAAGATTTCCTTCTATCACTTCCAGCATCTTGCCAAGCAAGTGCTTCCCCATGGGCCAACAGAGAGGGAAAAGATTGGAAAGCCTGCAGCCACACCATTCTCAGCGGTAGCTCCACACAGTCTGTTTTTGTCCTCTCTGGCAGTTTGTGGGGGAGCGCTTGCTCAGGGCATGGTTGCCCACAGACCACTAGAGAGGGTGGAGAATGGACTTCCTGCAGCCGCAGCTAGCAACAAAAGCAGCAATCCACACATCTCCTCTATTAATAATAAATCTTGAAAAAATCACTAATTTCAAATGTAATTGCTTTTTTGTATGCTGGGGCGGGTGGGGGGGGCTGTATGTGGTCCATGATTATTCCGATTCTTGCCTCAGTGTCCCTGGACTTCTAAAGATTGGGAACCACTGCTCCACACTCACACTCACACCCCCCCCCCCCAACAAGGGCATGAATAGCCCCTCTCCCCATTTCCCCCAGCATATTGTTCAGAGGTATGCTACTACTGGACAGGGAGGTTCTCTTAATGACATCTGGCTCATAGCCTTCCTAGTCGACTCCTCTTTCAAGAATTTGTCCGACTCCCCTTCCAAAGCCCTCAAAGCGGTGGTGGCCGCGAGTTCCGCAGGCGAATGCTTGGTTATGTCGACCGGGATCTCAGATATTGAGCAGGATGCCAGAGGGAGGTTTTTCTGTCCATGGTTGGAGGAACCCTCCTGGAGGTGAGCCTTGGCTCAGCTGAAGCTCTGGGGAAATCCTGGGGTCCTCCCCCCCCCCGCTTTGCTTTAAGCGTGGCCAAGCCTTGCCTCCTCCCTCCCTCCCTCGCCGGTCGGTCCCTGCGTTGGCCGTCGAGGCCGCCTCTGGAGGGGGCCGTGGCTGCGCGTGGCGGGCTGTAGCAGCCCCTGCTGGAGCTGCTCGTCGCCGGCTTCGGGAGAGATTTATTGGCTGGCTCCGGCTCCAGCACGCTTGAGTAATCCGAGCTGCTGCTGCTGCGAGAGGCGCGCTGGAGCCCGCAGGCGGCCGGGGCGGGCCGGGGCGGGGAGGGGGACGTCACTCCTTCTCGCCACAAGAGCCCGAGCCGGAGCCTGCCAGCCCCGCACAGCCGCCGATGCTCTGAGCCAGCGTGCGCAGGGGCGGCATGGGCGAGGTTTAGGGGACGCGCCAGCCCGCTTCGGACAGCCTCCGCCCGGCGAAGAGGGCGCCAGGCTCGCCCTGGGCATGGAGCGGACTCCGCGGAGGCGAGCGGCCGCCTGGCAGCGGTGCTGAGAGCGGGCGGAGGATGGTCGCTCGCCGAGGGTAGCCGAGATCGCCCCAGCCAGCCGAGGCAGAGCCGTGGAGGAGTCAGCGCGCCCGGGGAGCTGCCCAGCCCGCCTGCGAGCAACATGCCTGTGCGCAGAGGTCATGTGGCGCCGCAGAACACCTTCTTGGGGACCATCATCCGGAAATTCGAAGGGCAGAGTGAGTCCTCCTCCCCCCCCCCCGTGCCTGGGCTTGCTTGGGAGGCGGGGGTGCCTGCGCAGCAGCCGGAGCAAGTTCAGCAAGGGGCTGGCGGAGCTGCACAGGACCGCTCGCCCGGCGGGGATGCCTCTCCTCTCCATCCCAGGAGCAGTGCCCCAACTCTGCTGGGCTTCGCGCTGCAACTCCGCTCTCTTGACTGCCTGGGATGGCTCCAGGGAGGCGGAACACACACACATACACACCAGTAAGGTGGAACACACACACACACACACACACAAGTGGGGCGGAACACACACACACACAGACCAGTGAGAACACATGCACACACAAGGTGCGCTGCTTATGCAATCTCTCCTCCTGCCAGGCAGCATTGCCTCCAGTAGGGGTTTGAAAATGAATGCGGCTGTCCCAGGGAAGGCAAAGAAAGAGAGGAAGGTGCCTATTCCTTTCTCACCTTGGCCTTAAATAGGGTGACCAGGTACAAAGTGGGGGGGGGGGCAGAGTGCTTTAGCCATGGTATAGAGGAGGGAACTTGAGCAGGTGCAGCTCAACATGGAAGAGAAGCTCAAAGATGCACATGCCAAAATTCCTTCCTCATACATTGGTTAAAGTCTGTCTCCCTTTGTCTCTGGTAGCCGTAAACCTTATTTTCAGAGCTGCCTTCTAGGACATTAATTTACAGGAAGTTCCCGCAAGCTAAATTCCAAATGCATTTCTAGAGCGGATGTTCTTGCCTGTCATTTGGCTTTCTAGCTGATGATCTAGATTGGTTGTCGAACCAAGAACATAAAGTTCTCCGAGTCAGTGTGTTGCCTTGCTTGACCTCCTGATGGTTACAGGTAAAGATTCTTCAGATAACACCTGACTTGGCCTGGTCTTAATATTGTGGAAATTGTATATTGAAACACTGTGCTGGGCGTGCGCACATTTCCGACTTGGGTTCCCTTTGGGGAGAAAGGCAGAATATAAATCCAATAAATAAATAAATAAATAAATAAATAAATAAATAAATAAATAAATTTCCTTAAATATCTAGTTGATTCCAAACATGTCAAGAAATTAAAAGTGCTTCAGATTAGCAAGTGTTTTTCACACATTTTCCAAAGTCTGGAGCTGACATGCATTTATTGCAATCGGTCTCCAAGGATCGATGCTATTTCTAGCAATGTAATAGACTCCAAACTCACAAAAGAAATATGAAGGTCAGATCCTACAGCTCTTTGGGATGTAAGTAGCCCATTAAAGTCAGCAGACTTATTTATCTCTGTAAGGCTGTGCGTAATGAGGGCACTGAGTGACACAAGCTATGGTTGCAGCAACGAGAGCTTGTAAATAATCAGGCACTCTCTCCGGGAGTAGCTGTAAATTATGGTCAACTGACATAGCATAGAGAAGAGTGAAGGAAAACCTGGATAAATTATATAGGATATCTATAACCTTACGGATTTCTCATGTCTTTCAAATAAAAAAAAAATGAGTATTGTGCACCATTCACAGATTAAAAATCATGCACACATCTCTGATATGATAGCTGTGATGAAATCAGAGAGGGAAGTCAGGTGAGTAACTGAATCCCATCTTGGTATTGAAAAGACAGACATGGTTTCAATACTGCATCTCTCATTTAAAACAATAGTGGTCTGCAAAAATGAACAGGCAACACAACTTCTCTAGGTAGGGAGATTGCTCCAATGGGCATTTCAAGAGGAATTGCTTGCTCAGTGTTACATGTGGTTTGTACAATAATAATGGAGCCTACAGTTCAGTGGATTGCCCCCAACGGTCTAGAATGATATGGTTTTTGCACCTGTGTGCTTAAGAGCCACCCATGTGCGTGTTTACTGCGTGTTTACTGGGAGAAAAAATGAGTTCAATTGAAGGAACTTGCTTCATGGCCGTACTTGTGGTGTCTTCACGATGTTGTCAAATGAAATCCAGTAATTTGCTTTCTGCAAAACAAAAATCCTGCAGTTATCATTGTGGCAATCAAAGTGTTTCAGGAGTCTTCAAATCATGATACTATTCTTGTGTTGGAGATAACTGGGGTGCTAATGGCCCAGGAACAAAAGCGGTCTCCATTCTTACTTTACCTTAGCGCACGTTCCTCTCCCTCAGATAAAAGCCCCATGGTTAGGCTGCAGCCCTACAAACACTTGCCTGGCGGTAAGGCACATTGAACATAGTGGGACTTACAGCACAATCGTATGCATGTCAGCTCAGAAGTAAGCCTCACTTTGTTTACTCCCAGGAAAGTTGCCTAGGATTGCAGCCTTTCTTCTGAGTCAACATGCATAGGATTGTGTTATTAATTTAGTAAAAATCAGACTGGTAGAATTGGGCACTTACCAATACTGTAAGTATTTCTCATTCTGTAAGTGAGAATTGTTGGAAATTGTCTCAAGGTGATTTCAGAAGGAAAGCTTTTGTTAGCTGGACAAATGATAACTCTTCCATTTTTTTTTTCCATTTCAGACTGTCTTTGCACCACAAACAATATGGGAAATAACTAACTTGCTGATAAGTGAACTAGTAAATTGTTTGGGTGAGCCACTAACTTTTGTGGAATCATTTGTAAGGCTTACATCCCAGTCCTAACCAAGTTTCCAGCACCAATACAGTCATGCCAACAGGGCACACACTGTATTCTGTGGTGGGACAGCAGTCATGGAGGCCTCCTCAAGGTAATGGAACACTTGTTCCCTTAACTTGGAGTTCCAATGCAGCTGCAGCAACACTAGAAAGTTGGTTAGGATTTGGTTGTTAGTTGAATTACAGCACAAGTCTATGCACAGAAGTAAGACGTACTTCTCAGACATAAGTCCTATTTGATGGGGCTTGCTCCCAGTTGCATTACAGCCAACTATAAGGTTTGCAGTAGAATGTCCTGGCTCTGACTTAATTTGATTTTTTGCTACATGCCTGTTGACTTTGAGTTGAGTTCACCTACTTTTTACTGAACTTTTAAAGAGTGCTGGTACACCTGCATAATGTGCAGCTCACTACACTGGAGACATCAGATGCAAAAATAACCGCTGTTCAGGCAGCTGAGATTTTATGAAATGTGAGATTACTGAAAAATGCATTACTTTTTTTTTTATGGCAGATAAAAAATTTATCATTGCTAATGCTCGAGTACAGAACTGTGCTATCATCTACTGCAATGATGGGTTCTGTGAGATGACTGGATTCTCCAGGCCAGATGTCATGCAAAAACCATGCACCTGTGACTTTCTCCATGGACCAGAGACCAAAAGGCATCACATCGCCCAAATTGCCCAGGCGTTGCTGGGATCGGAGGAAAGGAAAGTGGAAGTCACTTATTATCATAAAGATGGTAAAGTAGTTTTGATATATATATATATTTTTTCTTTTAAGTGCGTTGAAATAATGTGTTCATTTTGGAAGATATTTTGAAAATTAGTTTCTTTGTTACTGTGAGTCAGACGCTCAATGGATGTTATTTGATGTGGCATGATGGAATGGTACTTCTTTCTTGAATTGTGGAATTTGAACTTTAGGATGCCATCCTAAACACATTTTGGGTTTTGTCTTGTTTTAAATCTACCTGCTTAAAACACATGACAATTTGGTCATTAAAAAAAAAAAAATAGTGACTAGAGGCTGACAAAAATAATGTGCATGATTAGTCATAGAAGGTACTAAGAATAGTGCAGCGCTATGCGTTTGGTGTTGAAATCTGAAGGAAATTAAAGATGAATGTTCATTTGTCATGATCCATCTTGATAAGGGAATGACAATGCTAATTATTTCTGAATGCTGAAATTAGTTTTCTTTTCTGATTATTCAGCATTATAAGTCAGACACTAAACAAGTCAGAATAATACATAAGCATGTTTTGTTTGCACAGTGTGCGTGTGTTCAAAGGAGAAATGCAAAGCAATCTCATATATTCAGATCTGCAGCTTTAATTAGCTTTGGAGTTGTGCCAGGTTGCTGTTTACATTCATGTGAGCATTGAGACAATGGAGGGGAAATCATGCTTTAAAGCAGCAATGACACATTTTCTGATGGAGTTGCAAAGCTGGCATTTGTGGAGTTGGATGCCAGGGTGATTCTTGCATCTAGTAAGATCAGAATGTAGTTTGGGGGGTGGGGAGATGCTCTGGATGAGATTTCCTTTCTTGGTCATTCAAGAGAAAATACGGCTCTTCACATATTAAATTGTACCCACAAACATGTGAAATGTCTACCCAGGGTTGCCCATAACTAGCTTTTCACACGTGCCTTTCAGTGTAGATGTGTGTGCCTTATACATACCTCTTCAGATATTCACTCTTTGCAGAGGGTGAACAGGCAAAGGTCCTCTGGGATTGCACCACTTTGCCCCACCCCACCATTGTTGTGCATGGGTCGGCTCCACTCTCACCTTTCACGCATTCAGCATTTGTCTACAACGGGTTTCTCCCTATAATTGGAGCCTTGGAGTGTTCCAGGCGGGCAATCGTGGGAAGACTATTTGTTTCTGCAGATAAACTCTAGATGTATTGCGCGCAAGGGGTGGGACTAGTTCACACACATCATTGGCCAGAGATGGAGCTAAGTGTTGTGATTGTAGGGGCTCCTCATGTGTTCACTCTCCAAAGAAAGTAAATGTCTGAAGAGAGCTTGCAGAAGTTGTTGATCTGTAAAATGGAGCTCAGGTACCACCACTGAGACAGCAGCTGTGCTGGATGCGAACATTCTGTGTAGGAACAGCACCAGTTTGTGTTGATTCCAAAATGATTGTAATTTTTTCCGTGGCTGCGAATGAATATACTTGCTAACTAGGAAAAGAGGCACCTTTTAAAATGGTGTCCTGTTATATTTAGCAGGAGGAGAGCGACTGTCCCTCTTCATCCCAGCATGGCATGTTTTGCAGCGGCTGCTGCTGGTGTCTCTTCTGCTTCTCTTTTTAGACTGTGAGCCTTTTGGGGGCAGGGAACCATGTATTGATTTACTTTGCTATGTAAACTGCTTTGTGAACTACTTTTTTTTGTTGAAAAAATATTCTTAATGATGATGTAGTTATTTCACCCCACTTGTATTTTGCCTTAATTCTGGGAAGCTCAGGGTACCATCCATGGGGGCTGCCCACTTTTTTTTCACAATAGCCCTGCAGGGCAGGTTAGGCTAAGGAGGCATTCTCCACACAGCAGACTTCAGGTAGTTCAACAGTAGTTCCCTCTGTCCTTCTTTGAGAAGGCCTGGAGAGCATTCTCAGGATCATCACTATTCTGCAGTTCCTACAATTCCTTTGGCAGAGCTGTGATTGTTGAACTGATATTAACTTACAATAAGTTTGTAGTGCCAATATAGCCATAGTGATGGGCACGAGGTCACAAGTGATGGGCACAAGTGAACTTTATGGCTGAGTGCGGATTTCAACCCAGGTTCAGCTTCAACGCTTTGTTCATATCTCTGATTCTCCTCGTGGTACTAGCTCAGGGGTGCCCAAACCCCAGCCCAGGGGCCATTTGCGGCCCTCGGGGACCCCCAGTCTGGTCCGCGGGGAGCCCTCAGTCTCCAATAAGCCTCTGGCCCTCCAGAGGCTTGCTATAGCCTACGCTGGCCCGATGCAACTTCTCTCAGCGCGAGTGCTGACTGTGTGACCTCTCGCGCAAGGTGCGGGACGAGGGCTCCCTCTGCTGCTTGCTGTTTCATGTCTGTGAAGCAGCAGTGGCAGCAAAGGAAAGGCCAGCCTTGCTTTGCACAAGGTCTTTTATAGACCTTGAGCTATCACAGGAGCTTCATTCATTCATATAACTTCCATCTCTAATATATTCATTTATGTAAATTTATTCAAATTTGAAATTTAAATTAATTATTTTTCCCCAGCCTCCTACACAGTGTCAGAGAGATGAAGTGGCCCTCTTGCCAAAAAGTTTGGACACCCCTGTACTAGCTTGTTGCTTTAAAGTACCTGCAAGATTCTTTTTCTACAGTATATTAAACATGCCATGAGAATACCAAAGCAAACACCAATTTGGGTGTATTTTGGTATATACTTAGGATACATCAACCTCGGTGCTTTCAGCCTTGGGCCTAGTTACACCTATATACATCTTATCGGTTTCAGTGGATCATGCATAGAGATAGCTGGTTATGGACGTGCAACAGATGTATTTTATCCTGTGAGCCCTTTAGGCTGAATGATGTTTTCTTTCTCTGGATGCCTGGGTGTCATGTTCATGCATCGGCTTTGGTGAGGTTAGGACAGTGATAGTCAGGTGTGTTTTGTACCAACTGTGCTGACATTGAGGGACTAATATTCAAACTAGCCATTGGTCCTACTTTCTGTTTTTAAACCTGAATTGGAATCAACACTTTCCTCTAACCCAGGGGTGCCCAAACCCCGGCCCGGGGGCCACTTGCGGCCCTCGGGGACTCACAATCTGGCCCGCGGAGAGCCCCCAGTCTCCAATGAGCATCTGGCCCTCCGGAGACTTGCTGGAGCCCATGCTGGCCTGACACAACCGCTCTCAGTGTAAAGATGACTGTTTGACCTCTCGAATGAGCTGTGGGACAAGGGTTCCCTCCACTGCTTGCTGTTTCACATCTGTGATGTAGCAGTGGCAGTGAAGGAAAGGCTAGCCTTGCTTTGTGCAAGGATTTTTATAGGCCTTGAGCTATTGCAAGACCTTCATTCATTCATACAAATTCCATCTCTAATATATTCATTTACGTAAATTTATTCAAATTGGAAATGTAAATTAATTCGGCCCCCCACAAAGTGTCAGAGAGATGATGTGGCCCTCCTGCCAAAAACTTTGGACACCCCTGCTCTAACCTGTCAATAAATGACTCCCAGATTCTTGGGATTCTTCAACTCTGTAAAAGCAATTTACACAAGATGAAACAAAAAGGAAAAAAACCCACACAATTTTAATGAGAGACTACAGACCAAACCAAAACCAATTGATCCAATTAAATTGAAGCACAGTAGTTCTTCCAGAATCCTTGAAAAATTATTGCTGAGAGTAATCTACGTACTCTTCCAAAACCTGTTACTCCCATTACAGAATCCTGTTCAAACTGCATCTATATTGTCTTGCAATTACCTTCCCGTGCCTTCTCCTAATAGAGCCATTTGTTTAAGGTTCAAATCCCGTGTCTTCTGTGAGCTGTTTCCCAATTGGCAATTGCAAAATAACTAAGAATCCAAAGGAATGGAGAATTCCTGAAGAATAGATCCAACCTGATTTATACCTTTTGAGTGATTATATACAGATCAGAGAGTATTGCTAGAAGCAACACAATTGCCTTCATTCCTTTGAGCGCAGGAATCCTTTTCAAGCTAGGCAGGTCAAATTAAAAGAGTTACAATTACAGAAATACATCAACGGCTTAGGACTAGGCTACCTGAATAACGATCTTCTCCCATATAGTCTGGCCCATCACCTGAGAACCTCTGAGGGGCCCTTTTGAGTGTGTTGTTCCTGGTGGAGGTTGCAGGGGCGGCAGCAGCAGCACAGAGACTGTGGCACCTGGGACGATGACGTCATCAACATGCAATGTGATGACATCATTTCTGGGTTCTCCTCTCCTGAGGAGGTACTGGTGGCAGTGGCCTTGCAATCTGACTGCCCTTTTCTGGATGGCATCCTTGTGTTTTGATGGCCTTGTGGTCTGGCTGCCACAGCCTTCCTCCTTTTGAGGCTCAACGAGAGCCTCCACTTGCTCAGCTTTGATAGAGTTGCCTAGTGGCGCCCCCTTCAAGTGGCACCCAGGGCACGTGTCCTACCTGCCATACCTTAGATACTTGCCACTAGGAAGCGGTGAGAGGTGGGGCCTTCTCTGTGGCTCTACCACAGTTCTGGAACTCCCTCCCATCTGATCTAAGAATGGCTCCCTGTCTTGAAGTATTCCAGTGGGACTGAAAACTTTTGTTTGTTTCTTTTAGAATGTTCATCATGATTAGTGTGGAGTCTGGGACCCTGGCCTTACTGCTGCTTATTGTCTGAATGTTTTACTGTTTATTGTCCTTACCGCTGCCTTTAGTGTCATCTTATTACCATTGTTTGGTTGGTTTTATTGTGCATCTCTGCTCTTCACTTCTGTGTCACTTCTGCTTTGATTATTTCTATTGCTGCTCTTAATGGACTGCTTTTTATTGCTCTCCCATTATGATTTGTATGTGCGCTGATGACTTTGTTTTGGTGGATGAAGTTTTAAAAATTGTTTTAATAAAATGCTAGAATTCTTTTTGTCTGCTGCCTTGGGCACCCAGATACGTTGGAGAAAGGCAGGATAAAAATGTATTAAATAAATACACATATAAATTGCCCCATGATGCCTAAAGAGGATATTTTCCAGAGTTGCCCAGTAGGCATTAGCAGCTGTTCAAAGGCATTGTAACAGGGTCCAGAATTGCTCCTCATCTGCTTATAACATCATTTCTACAATCGATTTATCTTTCAGACCTGATCTGATTTGGTATCTATGGAGGTAAGATCCTGTTTACATGCATATCAATATTTTTGTTTTAATAAAGTTATTTGCCATGGAAATGTGTGACAGCTCTTCCTCCAAGGACTCTATTTTGCCATTTAAATCATTATTGCATAAATCATTCTTGACAGCTGTAAAATATTGCTTGAGGTGATAAAGCTGTAAAGCTTTGACATAAAAACTATAATTACACAGGCATTGGGGATGAGTTTGTGTGTTCACTTGAGGAGTGTTGTACGCTGTCAGTCCTCCTTGTGTGATCGGTGTGCTGTAGGTTGATCAGAGTAGGATGATGTGTTTAAGAGTAAATGTTCTATGAAGTCTGATTACTGAAGGTGAGTGAAACCGTTTCATGGCTGCGGTATAATCAGAGAGAGAAGGAATACAAGGGTAGTGGTGATGGATACAATGACAGCAGGGGAGAATTGCTTCTGATTGTCCTTTTGATGTTCCAAAGAGTGTAATAGTTTTGACACCTACTCACATTGAGTTGTGAGCAACATGCAAGAGAGGAACCAATTAAACAAGCAGATGTGTGC
The DNA here is from genome assembly GCF_035046505.1 of Tiliqua scincoides. Lineage (NCBI taxonomy): Eukaryota > Metazoa > Chordata > Lepidosauria > Squamata > Scincidae > Tiliqua > Tiliqua scincoides. The sequence goes on along the minus strand of NC_089821.1, from coordinate 101,107,222 downwards.
ATCTCAGAATCAATGAAGTTCCAAAATGATGGCTCTAAAGCAGGGTCTCCAAACCCCGGCCCAGGGGCCAGATGCGGCCCACAGAGTGTCTCTATCCGGCCCGCAGCCAGCCTCTGATCCCCTGAGAGCCTCTGGCCCATTTGACCAAACACAATCAGAGTTGTGCTTGTGGAGTGGCGAATGGGGGTCCATTTAAGTGTGTGTGCTTTATTTCTTGGGCTGTGTTGGTGCTTGGAGAAATCCTGGACATTTGAGCCCATTCATTCATTCATTCAGTCATTCATCTAAGTTCCATCTCTAATGTATTTATTTAAATTATATATTTAATTTTTTTTCCCTGGCCCTCTATACCAGGGGTGTCCAAAGTTTTTGGCAGGAGGGCCACACTGTCTCTCTGACACTGTGTCAGGGGCTGAGGAAGAATTAATTTACATTTAAAATTTGAATAAATTTACATAAGTTCGCATAAATGAATATATTAAAGATGAACTTATATGAATGAATGAAGGTCTTGCAATAGCTCAAGGCCTATAAAAGGCCTTGCACAAAGCAAGGCTGGCCTTTCCTTTGCTGCCACTACTGCATCACAGACGTGAAGCAGCAAGCAGTGGAGGGAGCCCTCATCCCACAGCTAATGCAAGAGGTCAACAGTCATCCTCATGCTGAGAGCAGTCAGGCCAGCGTGGGCTCCAACAAATCTCCAGAAGGCCAGAGGCTCATTGGAGACTGGGGGCTCCCTGAGGGCTGCAATGAGAGGCCTCGAGGGCCGCAAGGGGCCCTAGGGCCGGGGTTTGGGCACCCCTGCTCTATACCAGATATTTGATGCGGCCCTTCAGCCAAGAAGTTTAGAGACCCCTGTTCTAAAGGGTAGGGACAAAACTAGATGCATATATTCTTTTAAACTTAACTCGCAGCCCAATCCTATCCCCTGCCAACCCAGATCATTCAGCACTTCTGACAGTTCATGTGTTACAAGCTATGGGGAGGGGGGAGGTGACCAAACAGCCTGGGAATGAAATAATGGGGGGGGGGGGAGAGAGAGAGAGAGAGAGAGAGAGAGAGACCCGAATAAGCACAGATCACCTTCCACCTGTCTGTGAGGATTTTGAATTTCCTCCTGCTTTACCAATCCTTCACTGGTAGTCAGGAAAAACGATCTCAGGGATGGGGGCATGTGGCTTCACCTGCGCTACTGAACTTGCAGCACAGCCTGTAGGATCGTAACTATAGCTTGCTATAGTTTACCCTGCTGGTTTCCCTAAAGTGAACCTGACACTCAGTCAGTTGACTACTGAGCTACACTGTCCTTGAAACTGACTGTTGAATTAGATTGGGGTCTAAGAGCCAAGGTCTCTAATATCCAGGATTAGGAACAATTCCCATCACTTCTGTCCACACCTATGTGACAGTCTCAGCCAGTCTCCTGCTGATTCATGTGGCTGAAAGAGTTCCATGCAGGAAGTACATTCCATATTAGGGGTGTGTGAGACGAAAAAGACATCTCCCTTGTTAAAAAGCTCATTGCCATCAGTATTCATTTATTCAAATCATACCTGTATCATTGCAGAATTCATCCATTGGGGATCCGCTCATCTCCATTGAGGAGACCTCAAACGAACTTCAGGGAAAACCAAAGCAAGCTTCCCTAAACAGCAGCTGGCTTCCAACATAAGACAACAATAGGTGCCATAAAATAAAACGTATTTCCCATTTGTATAGCACTTTTTGAATTTTTGAAGTATAATCTTCTTGCACGCCTCACAACAACCCTGCAAGGAAATATTGTCTCCATATTGCAGCTGGTACTGAAAGGCCTTGCCTAAGACCTCTAGCAGCCCAATCTTATTAGGCTTGTCCACTCCTGGAACTCTAGAGATTCCTTTTGACAGTTGTAAATGCTGCTCCAGTAGGTGCAGGAAGCAGTCTACTGTTTGCCATTGACGATGAGTTGGTGGCAGGGGTGGAACGGGACAGATGGAGAAGCTGAATGGGGTGGAACAGGGGAGGGTAGGAAGCATGTCCAGAGGCAGGAGGGGGTGACACCTGGCACTAGCACCAGATGCTACCCCCTTTTTCGTCTCCTGACACACCCCTTTCTCTCCTCAGACATGCGCCAGCTAAAGCTCTGGTGCAGGTCTGAGGAGAACCATTGGTGAGCAGGAAGCTTGTGGAGAGGTGAAGGAAAATCACATGTCCTTTTCCATATATCTCCCAGACCTCCTGAACTGTTTACACCCTGCACATGGAGTGCAAGCCTTTTTGGCACAGTTGCGATCAGTGGGGGGAGAGGTATGTTTGGGAAGTGAGTTCATGATAGACGGAAGCTCTAAACTAGGGAACTCCTGATGCACAGCTTACTCTCTTAGCTGCTACACAGCAGCAACTGCTAGACGTGTACTTGGAAAAGACTACCTGTCCTTCTCTGGGGCACTTCGGCACTTCCACATCCAACACTTTTAAATGAAAAGCTGCCCTGTTCTGCCTTTTTGTGGGAAATATCTTCTAGAGATGCTTCCTTTTTATATTCTACAGCCTGAAAAATTGCCAACCCCCAGTGTACTTTTAGAACAGTCACACGTTTTTTCAAATGTTCTTAAGGCGTGAACTGCAAACCTGCTGAAACCAGAATTCTACCGAAATTCCCAGAACGGTGTTCAAACTGCTGGATTGATCCAAGTTCCTCCCCCACATTAAAAGTGGCAGTGTAAATGATAAGCACAACATGGGGTTTTGTGTTTTGCTTTTCATTTCGGGCTGCCTCACCTTCGGGCTGCTTTTCACCTTCGGGCTGCCTTTGGTGTTCTGAGTGACGTTTTATCAGTCAAGCTCACTGCTCAGGTTAATAGCTATAACAAAGCCCCATCTCAGAACTGTGAAAGTCATGACAGAGCACAAGTTGCAGAGGTGAATGTTGGAAATGGGCGTTGTACACCCTCCCATCTCATTAGTCACGCCTTTTGTTTGAAGATCAGGTTAATATTGTACCGCTGACTTTCTGCACGATGGAGCTGAAGTGTTGTCCCAAAATCCAGGCTTGATCCAAAGAGCAGTGGAGTCTGTTGTTAACTTCCAGTCAGTCGTACCCTGACACCTGAAAAATGACTCTCATTGTCAATATGTGACACTGGTCACTGGAGGTTTCTACTTTAGTGCAACACTGTCATTGTATATGGTAGCTGTGCGAGAGCATTGGCCGTGGCCTTGTTCAGTTGCCATATAGTTTGAGTGGGCAGGAAAAATTGCTGGCAAGTGCTGCCTGTTGCCAGTATTCACACTGCTGTGCAGGGAAACCCAACTACTGTTTCTTTTGGATGACTCCCAACTATTCTTTACTCTGCGTGTTCTGGTTTCTTGTCTCCTGGAACATGGCCAGAGTATCCCCCATAAGGATATAAGAAGAGCCCTACTAGATTAGGCCCAGGGCCTATCTTGTCCAACTTTCTGTAACTCACACCCCCTTCAGGATGCAAATCACATAGCCTGCTTCTCCAAGTACACCAGGCATCTAGCTGGAAGAGGTGGAAGCAGTTGTCTCAAAGCAAGGTTCCATGGTGGGGAGAAGGTAACAAGTGCTCCACTCAAACCTGATAGGTTTCTTTTAATTTTGTTTATATCAGTGGTTCTCAAACTTTTTAGCCCAGGTTCCACTTTTTAGAATGATAATCTGTTGGAACCCACCAGAAATGATGCCTTGGCCAGAAGCGCCTTGGCCTTATGTCAGAAATGACATAAGCAAGCAGGAAAAATGTCCTTAACAATCCTAGGCTGCAATCCTAACCACACTTACCCAGGAATAAGCCCCATTGACTTTTGTTGTTAAAAGAATATACATTGTAGCCCGTTAAAAGTACAGATCTCCCCAAATGCAGCCACATACCATGTTGGCATCAAGTCTAATATACTAAAAATAAAATATTGAAATGAATGGGAACCCACCTGAAAGTGGCTCATGATGGCTTATGGGACGTAGTGGGACCCAACCCACAGTTTGAGAAACAGTGGTGTCAGAGTCCCCCTGACTTACCTGGGGGAAACTTGGAGGGAACAGGCTTGCAGGGTGAGAGGGTAGCTCAAGGCAAGGAGGAGACAGGCTCCAAGACCAGCAACAGGTGGAGTACTGGACTGGAGAGCCAAGAGAGGGGAGGACCACCAGACTCCAGCCTTTTGGCTATTACAAGCAGTGAGGGGAGGGGCTAGGAGAGGCCAGTCAGTCTTTTAACCCTCCCATGGAGGAAGGGGCGGGGCCTGGTGGGGCTGGTCATGAGCATAAAGCCCAGCTGGGCCAAGGATGAAGGCAGTCTGGGGAAGGCATCTGGAGGGAGCCAGAAGACTGGCTAGGAGCCAAAAAACCCTAGCAGCTGGAGGAGAAGGGCCCTGGTGATGCAACCCCCTTCCCCCCACACTCTCTGCTGAGGTGGCTGGGCTGTTGCTCTGGGAGACAGAACCACCAGTGCCCCACTGCTGCCTCTTGCAAATATGAGGGTCCCCCTCAATCCAGGACCCCACAAGTGGTTTATATTATATGAGAACAAGCGGTGTGAAACTGGCTGTTATGTAACTTTTCTGGAAGCAGAGGAATAGCTTTGTCATATGGCCTGTGCATTTTCAAGTTGGAGATACCATAATATAATCCAAGCGGATTTAACCAAACTTCAGCATTGATCCTGGGCAGTTATTAGATGCTTAGCAATTGGATATCTGTGTGTAGTTACAGGAAAGTGTCCCATAATTGACTGTTTCTATAGTTACTGGTGTAAAAACAGTATTTCATATATGAAATCCACCATCACGGAGCATTTGGCAAGAGCCAAACACTTTCATTTTTGTCAGTAGATATTTTTAAAGACCAGGAATAGATCTGTTTGTTTCTCTTTTCTTCTGTTTTCAGGTTTTTTAAAAATCCGTTTGCCTGAAAAGCTTTTAAATGCCACGAAAGTAGGTCTTCTCTGCCCTTGTAAATGCTTGCTTTGTTTTTCAACAGTGATTACTAATAGCTGTGCAAACTCTTACACATATGAGACACCAGCAATTTTCGCACAGAGAAAATGCAAATTCTCTTCTATGTGCTAAAAAGAATTCTGGGTAGGCCCTACTTTGCCAGCACCCTGAATCTGTTTGCCACACTGTCGTCTGATTTTGAACTGCAAAACAAGTATAGCTAATAAGAGTTTAATTAAACTCAGAGCCTTTTATTATAAGTGCATCATACTTGCACTGAAGCCGTCTTGCTTCAGAGGCTCATTATCAACAGAGCGATTTGATTTCCAATATTTTAATCAGATAATGGAAGAAGGTCTCCTACCTCATTGTGGGAGATCAGCTGCTCGAATCTTTCCACCTTGCTCAGTCTTGCTGTGTGACCTGACAGACTTTGCACTTTCTTTTTTACCTCTGTAACCAATGCGCAGATTTGAAGCTAAGGATTCTGACACCCTTTATTTATGGCTAAGTGTATCTGTGAGTGTTAACTTGCCTACAGCAGTATCCTATACTTTGGAGGTGGAGAAAATCCTTACTGCTGTGTTATCTGCCAATTCAGAACCTGATTATTTATGATTTCCTTGCTAGGGTGGCCAAAATGACTTCACTGATGATAGTCTTTCACTGGGCAGCATGCTGTTTTAGTGTTGTTGCAGCGCAGGCACCAGTCTGACTTCAAGTGGCCCTCTGTTGTGCTGCTGCAATGTCCTGGTGTGGATCACAATGCAATCAAGGATGGATTTTGCTCTGCCTTTTACCACTCAAACTGAGTCAGTCTGGGGAAATCGAAAGGCTCTGACACCTATTCCAGGTCGAGATATAGGTTAGAGCAGTGCCACACGTTTACCATAGTGCATTGGTGTGCCACCAGTGGTCTGCAGGTGTGCCACAGGAATTTGGGGGAGGTTAATTTATTAGTAAGGTTATTAGGGATGTGAGCCCTGCCTCCCCACTAGCAGAGCAGTGTGCATTGTCAATTGTCAAAAAACTGATGGTGTGCCCTGAAAATTTTAGTGCTGTGTAAGTATGGTCAGGAGATAAAAAAGATTGAAAATCACTGGGTTAGAGACAAATCATATATGTTGAAATGTACTTTTCATAAAAGCAGCTTTTCACCATCAGTCCTTCATGAGGAGATTGTATATTTATTTCCATCAAACAGTGTTCGAAATTGTTCATCAAATTTTCTCTCTTTCAAGATCCACTTGTGGATACGTATCATGCTCAGGGTTTTGTTTAGTTTTTCTAAGAAATGCAAAATGCAGCACAGTTTAGTTGGTATCATGTAGGTTATATAGCTGCTACTGTATAAAAATTGTTATTTTCTTTTAAGAAATGTTACTTTTTAAGCATTTGAAAGTACAGCAGTGCAAAAAAGGAAAGTTCTCTTCCCCTTGCCTTTCTTCCCTGGGTAGTGCAGACTTCCAGGTTGTGTGACCCACACAGGGTAAAAAGGGTAGACCCTAGCAATACTAAGGGTATTGCTTAGAAGCTTCTTCTCTCTGCCACCTTGTTTTCACATCCCTGAAAAACAGACCTGAAATACAGAAACTTTGGACAGACATTAGGAAAAAAAAATAACTCCAGGAAAATCTGGGAGCAACACAAAATGCCTGAGTATGACATTGACTTATTACTAAGAACCTGCTCTAATTTTTTCCCCCTTTGATAATATCTACTTATGAGAAGAAGAAAAGAAGTCCTCAGAAAATACCAAGGAATTGTTGATGATAGGCAACTGGTAACTCTGACTGAAGCTATTCCTGGAGATTTTCTTTCCAACATGATGTCATGTTGGAAATGCCTAGTTGCCCTGTTAAAATCTCCAGGATTCCTTTCAGAAATCATCTGAAGATTGATGGCTGATTCCTGGAGACTCCTGGTTCCTGGAGGGCCAATTCTGGGGGGTTGGCAACCTTAGCTGATGAGGGAACAAGCCCCAAGAAAGATTTTGTAGGCTTACTTCTGAGGATTTCAAGACAATGACACCCACACAATTGTATCCAGTAGAGAACATATTCTTTCTGCTTTGTATAGGAACATTTCCCTAGTCACTAGTAGGTATAGTTTTTGGGCTGGGTTTAGATGTAATGCTTAGATGTAATGCTATTATTAGGCCATGATTGAGGCCTAGTAGCGCAAACCTTCATGTATGAAGGGAGGAAATTTGCCACTTCTCTTTGTGGTTTAAAACTAACCAGGATCTGGCATTGCATCCAGACCTGGAAATCCCAGATTGTTCTAGCCACAGTTTGTGAACAAACCAGGACATCAGCTAATTCTTGCTTCACATTTCTACTTAGGTATCAGCTGTCAAGGACAAACTACTACATTAAGGGCATAATCCTAACTCACTTTCCAGCACTGACATAAGGGCAATTCAGCTCCGAGGTAAGGGGACAAACATCCCCTTACTTTGAGGAGGTCTCTGAGAATGCCACCCAACTGCAGGATGCAGCGCACGTCCCATTGGCACAGCTATGCCAGTGCTGAAAAGTTGGTTAGGATTTGGGCCTAAGTCTAAAGCACAAATAAATGCATGTCATATTTGCAGAATGCTTCTTGACCATACTTGAAACATCGACATTTTCAGGTTGCCAATGTCGAGTATTATGAATATTCAATCCTAGTTTCACATCCTGGCTTGTTTGCAGACACTGGTTGGAACAAGACAGGATTTCCTGGGGTTTAGAAAGCATGGCAAAACCTGGGTTCTAAATGGGGAAGCTTAGAATTATCTCTCCTACAGGGGAGGGAGGAGCGCACGACCTGAGGTTCATGAACTACACATGGAACCTTAATTAAACCATGGACACAGGAAGAACCTTGTTGGATCAGGCCAAAGGCTCATCCAATCCTGCATTCCATTTCTAACAGATGCCAGCCAGATGCCACTGGAAAGCCCGCAAGCAGGAGAGAAAGGCATACCCCTCACTGCCATTCCTCCTCTGAAACTGGTATTCATTTCACAGGCATACTGCTGTTCAGTGTGATGGTAGTGTTCAGCAAAAATCAAGGATGTATCAGAATCACTGTGTGGAGTTGCGAGCCTCCAACTTCCTGACTTGAGTCGACTTGTGAGTAATAACAGGCAGCTGTCAAAACTCGTCCTGAGCCGCCGTAGTCATTTTTGACTCGAGTCAGAGTCATTACGAGGAACGAGTTGCAGCGCAAAACAGGCACAACAACAACAAAAAAGTAAGCAAGCACACACAAAAGCGAGTCGGAACTTGAGTCTATTTGAGTCATGACTCTTTTTCAAGTCAAGTCAAAATCCATGAGTTTGTCTAATCCCCTTTTCAAAGTAATCTACGCGCTGATCATCTTGTGGCAGCAGATTTCATAGAAGTTTTATGCACCGTGCAAAGAAGTACTGTGTGATAGCAATGCTCCGGCTATGTGTCTGTGGGTGAGGATTCCTAGCACATATCAGTCAGACTGCAATTTTCCTGTCTCTCCCCCTCTCCCTCCATCCTTGCCATCCCTCCCATTTATTTCACATGAGGCATTTTATTCAGGATGATTTTCAAGTTTCTCCCTGATAAGATGTCACCTCTCTGTCAATTTAGCTCAATCACAAGATGTCAGGAGTTAAACTGTGCTTGAAAATGACATTGGCAGCCCTAATTAGTAAATGTCATGAGCATCTTATGGTGCAATATATAAGCAACTGCTATTTCCTGCTTAGCATACTCCCTGTGTGTTCTTGAACCGAAAGCTTTGTAGCTGAAGAGCGGCAAAACCTCTGCGTGGCCATTTCATCTTATGAGAGTATGGGATTGGGTTTTCTTTCCCCATACTGTGTGACCTGGCTCACTTGCTTACTTCTTAGAGAGGAACCTACTCAAAGTTCCTCTTTTTCCAGTGCACCTGCTCTCTGTTGGTGGCATATTGTGCTACAGCCTGGGACCTGTGGGGGCTCATGGAAGGTGGTCCTGTCTTTAAACGGGAATTTGGGCTAGTTGACATTTTGGTCTGCCTTCCATGCCTACAGTTACTGCTTTGCTTGCAAGAATTTCTAATTACCATTTTTACAGTCTTGGGTCATATGAATTGCAACACAGTGGTCTTTCACTTCTTTTCCTGTTCTTGTTCTTTATTCTTCCATTTTACTCTGTGCAGGGAATCTTCAAATGCTACACAACAACAACAACAACAACAACAGTATTTATATACCGCTTTTCAACAAAAAGTTCACAAAGTGGTTTACAGAGAAAATCAAATATCTAATGGCTCCCTGTCCCAAAAGGGCTCACAATCTGAAAAGATGCAAAGGAATACCAGCCGACAGCCACTAGAACAGACAGTGCTGGTGTGAGGTGGGCCAGTTACTCCCCCCTGCTAAATAAAAGAGGACCACCCACTTGAAAAAGTGCCTCTTACCCAGTTAGCAGGGGTTACATTTAAACACATGTAACATGCATGCATGGGGGGAAACTATCTTGTGTGCTGGGATTCTGTATAGTGCCCAGCAGTACAGCTCAATGGTTCAATGCAAGCGGTGGGGGAAGGGGATTGTTCCTGCTCATCCCACCTACAGCATGAATTTGGCATAATCAATAATACGTCATTTTACAGAATATGACTATTGAACCCATGAGCTGGTGAATTTATGTGATGAACAATGTTTGCATTTATGTTATTTTATTTTATTGTTGTTATTTAGTAATTCTGTAATATGATCCATGTACATACGTATAGTGTAGCTTGTGTTCTGGCTTTTTGGCTCCTACAAAACTGTGCATTTCGTAACAGATGTGAATCATTTTGCTAAAAATGTGAACACGCTGGGTCAGGCTGCACAATTCTTTACAAGATTTGCTCCACTAGCACTCATGTCCCTGGTGCAGTATTGGTGTGTTTTAATTGCTGAGGTTTTTTGCCTACTCCCCCTGCCCCTCCCCCCCCAAATGACACAAGACAAAGTTTGAAATGAAACTGGTTCACATTGATTAAACCAAAGTCAATCAGTGCTATGTACATAATAGCCTGCAGTGGATCCTATCTTCTCAACACTCTTCCTCACTTTAGTATGACTACCTTGGAGGACACAGCATGCAGTGTGACCAGATACAATGGAGGACGGTGTGCCTATACCTTTAACCATTGTATAGAAGGGGGAATTTTGGCAGATGCAGCTTTTAAACCCTTCTATGCTGGGCGGCACCAGCAAAAATGCCCTTTTCTATACAGTGGTTAAAGGTATAGGCACTCTGTCTTCCATTGTATCTGGTCACCGATGGCATGCAACTGTTTATTTCAGCATCGCTCCCATGAATTCAACATGGGATCATCAGCTGATGTCAATTTTAGGACATTTATTTATTGCATTTAGAACCCTACTTTCTCTCCAAAGGGACCCAAAGCAGAAGAAACTGAATTGTATCATCTTCCCCAGCTTTGAGATAGACTTTGCAATCCAAGCCCAAGGGTTCAGGAGTCCACATCCCTGAGCGAGACAACCTTTTGAGATCATTTCTGGTCCCCCCAATGATTCTTGCTTACCTCTGGGTGCACAGCACTCTCTATTCTGACTCCCTGTCCTGCAGGATACCTGCCAGCCCCCAGTTAACAGCACCACATCCTGGGGTAAGTGAATTTTTTGGCAATGGCCAACCAGGGGAAGAATACAAAATCCTTACCCATCAAGGCAACCAGTAGCCTCAGACTATCCTAACAGGTGGGTGGGAGAGGATCACAAGCACTCCCTGATGCACAATGCCAGAGTGGAGCTTCCAGCCTCAACAGCTAGGCAAGGCACCTATCATGGTGTTGACCCAGGCTCCTGCCATGGTGTTATAAATCATCTGCCTTGCATCCTGTAGGTTGAGACAGAGCAAAGGACACCCTCGTCTCTTTTTCCATTGGTGGATGGGTGGCATCGCCCATGTATCGGCCATAAACTACACTTAACATAGACCATGTGTGGAATGAAACTGGGCCATATTTATTAAATCACTTCTAGTGACCTTTCTCCAAGGGGTTCAGGTAGGGCTGACAACAGTGACTGAAGCTATTCCTGGATTTTTTTTTCCTAACATGATATAATGTCAGTAAGGAAAAAGAAGCCCTGATTAACATCTCCAGCATTCTTTCACTATCTTCTGGAAATTGGTAGTGATTCCTAGAGATTCCAGTGAAACCTTGGAATGTTGGCAATTCTAAGGGCGCAATCCTAACCGACACCTATAAGTGCCAGTTAGGATTGCGCCCTTAGAATTGCCAACATTCCAAGGTTTCACTGGAATCTCTGGGAATCAGTACCAATTTCCAGAAGATAGTGAAAGAGAGCGTCGCAAACGTGCCGTAAAGCACATTTGTGCATTCGTGGGAAGTTTTGTGGGGATTTAAATTCAGGTTTTACTAGTTCTAGTCCAGCACTCTAATCACTACACTACACTACACTACTCTAATCAGTGTCTCATATACAGTCTGGGAACCTAATCACAGATCTCTTGCATTGGTTCTGTTTTAAATTTCTGCAACTGCCTAATGCAGAGATTTCTGACTGGCACTGACTCTCTAGAAGACAGGGATCTGTTAACTGTAGAGGGATTGAACCTGAAATCATCAACATGCAGACCATGTTCTTGATTATTGGCATGTTCACTGAGACTGATATGGCCTAACATTGATCATGGTCATCTAGACAAATTATCAGAATCTACATGCAGCAAAATAATCACTGATTTCATATTGCAGTGCTGGGGGAGTGATTTTTGGTTTGATTTCTTTTTTTTTTTTTTTAGCCTATGTTCAGAAGCATTATATTCTCTGAGAGATGATTCAGAATTATTATTCCACAAACACACATAACACAATACTCCCTCATTGGTGCATGTTTCACTGAGGTTCTGCATATTAATGAGATTTGAGCGCACTCTTTTGAAACAGGCAGTACTTCTCTGTCTCTGGTGACAGATATTGCTTTGGCTGAGCTGGCATGCCTCTCGGTTTGATATACTGGAGAGGAAAAAAATCTTGACACCCTGCTGCAAAAGTCATACGGATAACTCCTTAACCATCTCAGCATCCATCGTCTCCTTACACCCAGCTTTATATGGAGTCAGAAATCTTAGCTCTGAGTCACCCAGGAGCCTGTGAACAAGACCCAGTGTGATGAGAAGCCTCTAAGTGACTGTAAGGAGTCTCTCACTGCCACCACTGCCCTTTTACTTCTTCATCCTTAACCCCAGCAGTGCATGGCTTTTTCTTGCATTTAGAGCAGCAAAGAAGAACACAAAGTAACTGCTTGTCATTGATTGCTTGTCTGTGCATTTCTGTTTTGTCTGCATGATGGTTATACATGCAGGTCAGTTGCTTCTGTGACATATTCTCTAACTTAAACCTTGTGCACAAGACAAATCTAGATAGAATTGGGTTCCAATTGCATCTTACTTTCCAGTGTTGATGCAGCTGCAATGCAGCCCTGAGGTAAAGGAACGAACATTCCCTTACCTTGAGGAGGCTCTGTAACTGCCACTCAATTACAGCATGTTGCATGCTCTCCGTTGGCGTGGCTGCACCAGCATTGGAACATTGGATAGGATTGGGCCTTTACTCTGCTCAGCAGTGGTGTGTGTACATGGTAGTGAGATCCACTCCAGCCCTGCACATGGTCAATTGGTCACATAAAAAGATCCTACATGTGTATAAACTGTGTGCATGTTGGCTCTGTAGTTTCAGTCAGGGACCCTGGAAAAATCAGGGTCTCTGTTTGCATAGAGAAGCTTACCTGCATACATGTTCATGACATGTACATATGACTAATTAAATGCATGGAGGCCAAGGGTGGGATTGCTATCACAATGCCACTTCTCTTCTCCTACCCCTACACATGTTCAGTGTACCAGATTGGTCACATGCACATTGACTTAGGCTTCAATTGTATACTCCTGGACTAGGGAGTACAGCTCACTGAACTCAGTGATACTTCTGAGTAAACACATTTAGGATTGCACTGCATGTCACTTGGCTAAGGATTTCCTCTGTGTTACTTATAGGCACTGATTTAGGCTCATGCGTTTATTTCCCTTCATACCTTACATTCCCTAAAAAGCAGTGTACATGTTATATTAGTACACAGGCTATGAAATATGAACTTGTCTACATTAGGTTACATCTGGAGGCACCTCTTTCTTCATTAAACTCCAGTTATGGAGAATTCTGTGATCGTATAAAAATGAAAATTGACATGGTCATTGTGTAGACCAGGGGTGCTCAATAGGTGGATCACGATCTACTGGTAGATCGCGAGGCAAAATTAGTAGATCGCGGAGTGCCGACCCCCCCCCCTTTCAGGTGCCTCTGGGAGGAAACGCCGGGAGTAAGGCCCATTGTACTCAATGGGGCTTACTCCCAGGTAAGTGTGGCTAGGATTGCAGCCTCACAGCCTAATCCTAGGCATGTCTACTCAGGAGTAAGTCCTGTTGTGTTCAGTGGGGCTCAAGGTACACCAACATACATTGTACACATAAATGTTATATGTTATGATGGCGCGAACATTGTAAAAAAAACTCTGGTAGATCTCCGGGCCTTGCTGGGTTTCAAAGTAGCTCTCGAGCCAAAAAAGTGTGAGCACCCCTGGTGTAGACAGTAAAAGATAGAGGTGAATGGACAACCTAAAGGAAGTGGACGTGTGATCCACGCTTTCCTTCGACTCTCAGAGGGACTTGCCGAACAACCTCCCCAGTGTGAGAGATAATGAGCCCCACTGTGGCTGTCATGTGTTCACAAGACGCCTGGCATCCATTACTCAGCACTCCATCTGCATTGCTGAAGATGTACAGAAAGCAGATCTTCAAAGGGTGGGAATCCTCTTCACAGTGCATGGAATTCTTTGCAGAGTGTCAGAGAGTCTGAAGCCAGATAAACCCACTGCAACATATTTCTTTGTATCAGAAGAAAACGTTCATTGCCTAGGTTTCCTTATCTGGGTCAAATAAAGAAGGGAGAACCTTTGTCCTCCCTGTCGCATCTGCTGTCATGACTTTCATCTTGCAGCAAATGATGCTGAATGATGTCTGCACTCCACTTGTCCCCATGCTTGCGGACCACCCAGTCTCTCACTGGAGCAATCACTTTTCCCCAGCTTCTTCCCACAGTCTACAGAGTCTGCAGAGCTGGAGCACTTTTCTTTATCTTTTGCCTTCCTCTTTGAATTTTTCTATAGTCAGGGTGTGATTAACCTTTATGTGCCATCTGGTTTTTCTTTCAAAAAGTCATTCAGTAGTCCCTGCCCTTCCCACACCTCTCAAGCCCTTTTCAGCACTGGTCTGCCTCACTAGATCCCAGGAATATACTATTAATGAATGGAAATGGTTATACATGATTGGAAATGTGCAACTATAAAAGGTGTGTGGTTTTTTAAATCACACATGTGGTTGTAATGGCAGCACCAGAAAAAAAAAAAAGCATGCATTGAGAAGGCACAGAAGGGAAAAAGTGCATTTTGGATTGGTTAAACTTTGTCCTACATGTTAGATTTCTAAAAGAAAGACAGTGGGTGGAAGCATATTTATAGAAATTTATGCACACTTTAAAACAGGTTGCTGGCCATGGCAACTCACTAATCCAGAAAGTGCCACCAGTCAGCTGGGTTGCAGAGCAACAGCTGATGACATTATTGGTCATCACCTGTCCTCAACTGAAGGCAGCAGGGGGAAGGAGAGAGAAAAGGAGTTGAGGAACGAAGAGGAAAAAGAAGAGGGAGAGATCAACAGGAAGGACGCTGAAGAGACCAAGACCAGGAAGGAGGCTGGAAGTGAGCAGAGTGGAAGGGACACAGTAGAAGGTCTGGCCAATCTTGGAGAGAGAAGAATTGGAGAGAGTCAAGAGGAAAAGAGAGAAGACAGGGGGCACCAGAGAGCTCATTGATGCTTGTGCTGAGCATTGCCAGAGGGGTGGGGGTAGTTGCCAACTGAGAGATGTGGGGCAACGGGGGCAACCCAGCCTAAACAGCGGTCTGGAGGAAGCAGTGGAGTACCTTAGATTGAACCTTAGGAAGAGGGCCTCCACAGAATTCTAGGAAGTAGGAGGACTCTACCACATTATGCAAAGGTGCTGTCGAGAAGTGGAAAGTCCTGTCCCGATTGTTCTTTCTGCTGACTTTTGTGAGTACAAAATACCTGAGACATCAGATGAATGCTTCATTTGTTCTGTCCGTGGCCTTTCAAAAGTCTGTGGACAGAGAGCCACATAGATAGGAGGAGTCACAGATAGGAGGAGGGGGAATAGAACAAGATGAGGGGCTTATTTTGTACTCGTATTCAACTACGTAACAATATTGTATTCTTCCTTATTCATTATTGCCAGTGGTATTATTTCAACAGTGGCTGTTTTGATAAATATTACAACGAATGGATTGAAAATGAGGGAAAATGTGCCAGCTGAAGATAAGAGCATTGTCCCAGTGACATTTTCAAATTGCAACTCTAGAGCTTTGATAGGCCTTTTAATTATATAATTAGCAGAAAGGGGGGGGGATAAAAAGATCCAGACAGCCTTGAGTTGGGAATGTTTTGTTAGTGTAGTATTTAATTTAAGTACACTCATTTCTGATGGCAAATGAGGCCGAAAGAAATTCAGGCAGATGAGATAATAGGGTCGCTTTGCTACCGCGTTGAGTCATTTGTGTGATGCACCGAGAGCCCGCATTCACATGAACGCATGGCAAACTTCATTAGGTTACTCGAACTGCCTTATTTGAGGATCATATTTAGCGTGTATAAAATGCATCTCGTGATTCATAGCCATTTATATAATCAGCAGAATCAAATAATAAAGCTTTACCGGAAACATACCACGTTAGCCTGTAGATAAAAACCCTTCTCCCCACCCCCCACCCCCAGCATGGGGTTTTTAGTTCTTTTAATAACCAAACATAGCATTTGGATTGTGCTTTTGGAATTTGCAAAGTGCTGCCCAACAGTTGTGCACATCAGTGTGACTGTGAATGTCCCACACTCCTTTTTCACCCACCATCTCTGCTGTGCCCGAGCAGGAAAAAGTCCCTGTTCACTGACAGCTGGGTGATCGAGTGCCCACTGGGAGTTTCCGCTTTGTCTTCAGTGACAGCCACTTCACAAGGATTTGCTTGCAGGTGCTCTGGTGCTACACATTTATTTGCTGCAGTAAACAGGTGAAGAGTGAATTTTTCCTGCACTTCTCTTGACTCATCATATAAACAGATGCCACCAGGGACTGGCAGCCAGTCGAGGTTCCCTTTTCACACTTCATGGGCTCATGATTCAACACCAGGGTAGCCTCCAGGGTGATTGCAGTTGCCGCATAACAGAGGCATTAAGGAAATATTTCTGTTTAAAAATGCCAGTTTAGACAAACTTGAGGTTGGTAACCATTTCCTAACACTCTTCTGCTTGGAGGAAGAAGAAGCTTAACAATGTTCCCTTAGCAGAAGACACCTGCCCTCCTTTCTATCCATTGCTCCTGATGATTCCGGCTACCTGGTATGTGAGACCCGAGAACTTATAAAGCAGTAATCATGGAAAGTAACTCTTCTTAAAACTGCACCAGGAAATCTTTTTACTTCTCACCTGTTCATTTAGGAGTCTTAAGTCCAGGTTTGGTACAATGGAGAGTAGCCCTGGATTTTGACGCTCCCTTTCTACCCATTAAAACAATTCTAAGATGCCCTTCCATAGCGTTGCTGAAATGTCAAACTAATGATTACTACATAGTGCCATTCAAGTCCAACCTTTTGAGTGGCTGGAATGAGATGATGCCACATATAGCTTATATGAATAAGCTTATATACTTTTGTGGCATTTCTTCCTTTATTGGATTCAGATTTGCTGCATCACTTTTCTCTCTCTCTCTTGAAACCATCTTACTGAGTCACTAAGAAGGAAGGTGGCAATACAGTCTTTCAGCACTAGCACAACAGAATATTGACGCTGATTTGCTACAAGCAAAGAGACACAGGTGTACTCATTAGAATGATTTGCTGTACTGAGTGGCCAGTGCTATAGATCTGTCATAGTGATGCCCAGTGTTTGGTTACCATCAATGTTCACAGTCCCAGAGTGACAGCCCTAGTTAGGGCTGGGCTGGTGCATGGAGAGTTTTATGACAGCACAGAATAGCATTCCGCTGTTGAAAAATGGTGGCATGTGCAGTGTGGCATCAACAACCATTTAGCAAACAGCACCTCAAAAGGTAGCAGTGCCACAGCCTTGCCACAAAAGCCCACTGCCCCCTCTGGAGCCAATAGGCCAGCACTGGGTTTGGGAGGGAGTGTCCAAGAGGAGAGTGGGTGGAACAGGGTGAATAGCAGCAGCAGTGACTTGCGTCAATATCCCTATCTCATTTCCTGCGCCCCCCATTACTTCTCTCTTACTTCAGACTCATGCCAGCAAAGTGACCTATTGGGGTAGTAGAGGCTTAGCCTGGGTAAGGAAACAAATGACTCCCCCCCCCCCCGTTTGCAGGATGCAGCATGCGCATTATGATTACTGGTGGAATGCAAAAATTTTAATAGTAATAATAATAACAACAGTAACAATGTAAATAATACAGAGCAATCAACATATGTGGGATTGCACATAGTTTAAGAAACAAAAAACCCTGTCATCAAGAAGTTGGAATTGACATGTTGACAGTAAAGAGGAACCACAGAGCAAGAGAGGGAGAGTCGGTGAGAGCAAAGGATGAATGTGAGCCAATTGTTGTTTTGGCTTGGTTACCTTTGTAGTTTAAGTCAGGCTTGAGGATTCAGTTGAAGGATCCATGGATAAGGTGAGCTGTGAGGAAGGAACTGGAGCAGGAAATGGGGCTCAATGTACTGGTTGGAATTATGCTGGGAAAAGTGTTTGGAAAAAGTGGTCAGGCAGGCTCTGGAGAAGGCAGTAGCAGTGGAGGTAGTAATCATTGGGGAAGGCAGGGAGTTTGGGAGCTGGATTGGCTTAGGCTGGGTCTGCTAGCACACTTTGGGCAGCATGATATCATTTCCTCATTTCTACAGTGAAAACTGTCTTCACCTTGTCTCCATCTGCTATGACTGTAAAACTTTATTCTACATCAAGAGCATCTCCACTTCTTCATTGTTCCCAGATGCTGCATAAATGATCTTGATGTTGAAGAAGAACAAGGCATTAACCTAGCCCTTTCAATCAGTGTTTAAATGACATGCTTGCTATTGGTGACTTGGGAATTCTCGCTCTGGAATATCTGTTGGAAAGGCGAATTCTTTGATTTTATTCATTTCATATATTTTCTCCAGGGATCAATGTCAAAAGAAAACCAGGTGCACATATAACTTTAACTAGTGTATGTTTTGCACACCATACAATTCTTACATCTGAATATCAAACCTTCATAGGCTGACATGCACATTTGATTTTAAAATGGCTTTCTTCCATTTCCTAGTCTATATCAACAATATTTGTGCAAACACAGCTGGGGATACTGCCTGAATTAATCAGATTCTTATGGCTGATTGAGGAGTCTAGGTCTAGGACCATTGCAATTATTCTAATGGATGATCCTTATGGGATAACCCTGTTCAGGTCTGAACGCCTGACTGTGCACACAACTCGGATGTGTACAGTGTACCTACTGATTGGCAAAATGCAATGAAGTGTGGAACAGATCCTTCTGCGTGTCAATATTTAGTATGTTCAAGAGCTTCTGTAGTCTGAAGTTCCCAATAGCCCTTCCATATGTGCTCCACTCAAATCCGTGTGAGAAAGAGAGGCAGAGACTGGATTAAAGAAGGCTAATGAGGTACGGGCTGCACTCAGCGTCTTGAGATAACTCCTCGGCCCCACCACAGGGGCATGTGGGCATCTCTAACCTGCTTATCCTCATGCTACTTTAAATTCATGCTGCTTTAAATTCTCCCATTGATGCCAGTGGCTTCTTGGGTCTTGCTGGGAAGATAATGAATTGAACATAAGTGAAAATGCCTGGTTGGCAATCCTTGATATTAGAGCAACCTTTTCTGGGAAGGAGGATTGGCAGGGGATGGGGGTTGGTTGAATGGGAATAAGAGAGGGGCTTGCAAAGCACAGAGATGTTTCTGTTC
Source organism: Tiliqua scincoides (assembly GCF_035046505.1). Taxonomy (NCBI): domain Eukaryota; kingdom Metazoa; phylum Chordata; class Lepidosauria; order Squamata; family Scincidae; genus Tiliqua; species Tiliqua scincoides. The sequence continues at coordinate 101,088,198 of NC_089821.1, read as the reverse complement.
CCTTGGTCATGCTGGGCTTCAGGTGTGGGTACACCATGCTGAAAGTTTAGTGTGACCAAGGGTGCAATCCTAACCCCTTATGTCAGTGCTTTCCAGCACTGGCATAGTGGTGCCAGTAGGACGTGTGCTGCATCCTGCAGTTGGGTGTCACTCACGGAGGCCTCCTCAAAGTAAGGAAACGTTTGTCTCCCTTACCTCAGAGCCACATCGCCCTTATGTCAGTGCTGGAAAGCACTGACATAAAGGGTGAGGATTGCGTCCCTAGAGTCAGAAATTGCATACTGGTGATGTCAACGATATCCTAGCTCACAACTTAGACTGACTTTTTCTAGTGATGACTCATGATACTAAAAGTCCCTTAAATGGCAGCCATTTTTTTTTAAAGTAATATGAAATGAACACCAGTTTGGTGAATGCATGATGGATAGGTAGATTACCACTATTGAAGTAAGGGTAATGTTTAGTCCTTGAAGCAAATGACTGCAAATTTCTTCTACTCTCTGCCTTAAGTGCACACCTTTAGGCACAATGTGAATTGCTCTGTTTGGTAGCTGAAAACCAGGACCTGAAAGGACAAATCACCAGCTTTTTCATGAATATTAAATCCAGCAGTAGGTAATTGCTCTATTTTTACGTGCAAATGAATAGAGAGAGAAAATCTCAAGGTTAGCAGGGAAGTCATGCTCATGAGAGCAAGACATTTTAAGGATATGGATGGGGTAGCCCATGTGAAACAAGCTCTGCTATCACTTGTGATTTCTGTTGAAAGCATTCCATTGCCACCTAAAGGAAAGGTTTGCACTTTGAAAGCAGGATCCTGACCTGATAAAATCACACTGTACTTATTTTGCTGTTAGATGAGAACTTTTGACATTTCCTCTGAAGTAATCCCACTGGGTTTATTAAAAAAAAATAAAAAAACCATCCTGTAGGGAAAGGCACAGACAAGCAGCCATTTGTGCTCACTCACAGCTCATAGGTAGAGTTGAATCTGAGCCCCATTTGGGAAGGTCAGAGAAAAAATAACAACACTGACCAAGGGGCTTATCACATCCTTTACACTGGAAGTGCCGTTTGGGAGTGCATCATCAAACTGCCCTTAAAGTCGAATGCTGCATTTCTCAGTGTTTTAAGGCTTTGTTTTGATTGAGAAGACACCGAAGCAGGCTATACAAGTTGTGTTGCAGCTTCAGGTTCAGGTTTGATTTCAAGCCCCCCGCCAGTATCATCACAAATACTTTGATCAAGCAGTAAAAATATGTGGTATCCCCCCCTTACTGCCTATGCAAAGCATCTCAAACATTTCAAACTGAGCAAAACATTGAAAATAGGTGCTTACATTTACCTCCTTGGCCCTGTTCCTGTGAAGTGGGCATCAATTCTCCTCCACAATTTTAGTTGCCACGTGGCACAGACATGGGTCCCAGTAATGGGTCATACAGCCCTAACTCCTTCAGCCCCAGTTGCTACTATTAACTCTTTTCCTTCCCATATTCCTTCCCATTCCTTATCCATTCAGTGTGGATAGAGGATGAGTTAAGAACATAAGAATCAAGAGTCCATTTAGTCCTGTTTCCTACAGTAGCCAACCAGAAACCTCTGACAATCCCACAAGCAGGTCATGAAGGTTAACAGACATTCTGTGCTGTTACCTCCTGGCACTTCTCCTTCTTTGAGAAGTGGCTGGCCCTCACCTACCCATCCTAGACCTTTGTGGTTACTTGAAGGAAGGGCACTTAAAAAAAATTATCATAAGAACATAAGAACAGCCCCACTGGATCAGGCCATAGGCCCATCTAGTCCAGCTTCCTGTATCTCACAGTGGCCCACCAAATGCCCCAGGGAGAACACCAGATAACAAGAGACCTCATCCTGGTGCCCTCCCTTGCATCTGGCATAGCCCATTTCTAAAATCAGGAGGTTGCACGTACACATCATGGCTTGTACCCCGTAATGGATTTTTCCTCCAGAAACTTGTCCAATGCCCTTTTAAAGGCGTCCAGGCCAGTCACCATCACCACATCCTGTGGGAAGGAGTTCCACAGACCAACCACATGCTGAGTAAAGAAATATTTTCTATTTATAATCTATCTATCTATCTGCTGCTATTCTATCTATCATATATCTATTTATAAAAAGAGCAAGTCTTTGTTGGCTTAGATCTGTCTGTAAGTGACGGATCATATGATGTCTTTGTTACATGGCGGTAACTCCCTCAGGAACGAACTTTTTACATTCTTAAAAGCACTTAGATGTGATAAATCATTGCCCTGTTGATTGGGTGTTAATAAGTTGATTGGGGGTTAGTAATACTGGTCTTTGGCAAGCTGCTGAACTCATTCATCACCAACAAATTGTTTGTACACAATGAATATTTAAATATGCTCTATTCAGTTAAAGCCAGACAAATGTGACTGTGACCAGGCCCATCCCAAAGGAAAGTGATGCCTGGATTGCTGCAGAAAATCACTGTTGCTGTCCCTATGTAGGATGCCCATATCACATATCTGCTTTGGGTCGGAAGCAGAGGAGATGGCAAGAGTGGGAACAGGAAGCGCACCAGCACTTCTACATCCCCTCTTCACCAAGCAGCGCGAGAGGTGGGCCCCAGCTTACCTGCTTTCTCTTCCTCGTTCTTCCGTTTCTATGTTTTGAATAGAGTGTCAAAGCTGGGCTGAAACAAGAAAGCTGGGGGAAGTAGCAGTGCCTCTTCCAGCTTCCTTGTTGCTCCCCAACCTGTGTTTCAAAACACAGAGCAGTAGAACAAGGAGGAGGAATAAGGGGTCAAAAGGGATCTAGGGGAGGTGGGTGTGCTGGTAGCTGAGGGGTGCAAGGTGCTGCCTGCACCCATCTGCCACTTGAGACAGCCCACCTCACCTTGCCACATGTCTGACTATGGCATTGCCCAGCAATATTATGGACACAGAATAGGGACCTTAGTCTAGGCTCACTGCAGCCTTAAGTTGTTCAGACAATGGTGAGAACCTACATCCTTTATCCACAGAGGATGAACCGTACTACTTTAATATCCTTACTGAATTTTTTTTTTAGAGGTTCTTGCAAAACCACATAGTTTAAGGACTAAATAAAGTATTTTGCAAGTCTGGGGCTTTTTCTCCCCCCAAAATGGTACCAGAGAACTTGCTTTGTTTGTGGAAAAGGATAATTATTTTAAATTTTTACAGTGTTTGTTATGACAGCTATCACTGCTTTAAGCATAAAGCTATAATTAGGCTCTACATCCCTTAAAAATAACAGAGGAGTTTGAAGAACATGTTTTCTTCTTACAGGACATGCAGATGAAACATGCTGATCTTAAAACATTGAGAAATATTGCTTCCCAATGAACTGGAATTTCTTTTCTATAAAAAAGAATATTACGAGCTTTACACCCCAGGAGCAGCAGCACACTCACCCACTCCGGCCAGTGGTGTAGCTATGGGGAGGGTGGGGGGGTGTCAATTGCCCTGTGTGCAACACTTGAGGGATGTTAAGATGTGCCTTTCAGGGTCCTTCTGAAGCCCAGGAAGGCCGTGTGCGGCCTCCTTGAGCCTCAAAAGGCCTCAGGAGGCCTGCTAGAGGCCTTAGAAGAGGACTTGCCAGATCAGTAAATAATAAAACCTGTCTCATCCAAGATTTAATCCTGGGTGAGGATGCTGATCTGGCATGTATCACGGAGACCTGGTTGGATGAAGTGGGAGGAGTGAATCTTTCCCAGCTTTGTCCACTGGGTTTCCAGGTAGTGCAGCAGCCATGACTGCAGGGATGGGGGGGGGGGGCTTGCGATAGTCTATCGGGATTCCATCTCCCTTGCCAGGAGCCCTGTCCAGCAATTCATTGGGTTTGAGTGTCTGTATGTCACATTGGAAGGGCGGGACAGGATTGGGATTCTGTTGGTGTACCATCCACCTTGCTGCCCAGCAATCTCCCTACCTGAGCTGACTGGGTTGATCTCAGACATTGCATCGAAGGCCCCCTGCCTATTGGTGTTGGGGGAAGGCCCCCTGCCTATTGGTGTTCAATGTGCACGCCAAAGCCCCAGAGGTAGGCACAGCTCAGGATTTCAGGGCCACCATGGCAACCATGGGCCTGTCACAAAAGATCTCTACCCCAACCCATGAGGCTGGACACATGTTAGACCTGGTGTTTGTGTCTGGGCAAAGGAATGGTGATTTGGATGTGGAGGAGATTAAGACCACTCTGTTGCCATGGCCAGATCACTTCCTGGTAAGGTTTAGACTTATTGTGGCCTCCTATCTCTGCAGAGACGGAAGACCTTATTGTATGGTCCGTCCCGGAGACTGATGGATCCGAATGGTTTCCTGAGGGCTCTGGGGGATTTTCCTGCTGCTAAGGCCACTGTCTCATCTAAGGTTGATCTCTGAAACATGGAGATTGCCAGGGCTGTGGATGAGATTGCTCTTGAGCGGCAACTCCCAGATGCAGAATCAGAGTGGCTCCTTGGTTTACTGAGGAACTACGAATGATGAAGCAGCAGGGCAGGCATCTTGAGCCATGGTGGAGGAAGACTCATGACAAATCTGACTAGACACAGGCTAGGACCCATTGCAGGGCCTATTCTGTGGCGATAGTGGCAGTGAAAGATTCCTTCTTCTTTGCCACGATCGCATCTGCATAAAGCCAGCCAGTGGAACTGTTCTGTGTGGTGCGGGGTCTTCTCCATCAGACCCCACCAGTGGATCAGGAGGAGCACACGGAGGTCTGCTGTAACACCTTTGCTAGGCACTTTGCAGATAAAATTGCTCGGATTCGCCATGACTTGGACTCCACATTGGCAATGACTGGTAATGTCCCCATGGCATCTGTTGGTCCTGGTTTGTGGGATTCTTTTCAGCTTGTGGAACCTGAGGATATGGACAGGATCCTTTAGAGTATGAGGCCATCTGCCTGCCTGCTGGACCCCTGCCCAGAATGGCTGTTTAGATCTGCCCAGAAGGGACTGGCCGAGTGGACAGAGAGGGTAGCAAATTCATGTTTGAGTGAGGGGGTGCTGCCACCAGCTCTAAAGCAAGCAGTGGTTCGCCCCCTTTTGAAAAAGCCTTCTCTAGACCGCTCTGTATTAGACAATTACACAGGCCTACAAAATTGAGGGTCAGAAAAGTTTTTTCCAAACTTTATTGTGGTTTGATATGAATTTGGGGTGCTGATTCCAAAAATGGCATCCGTTTTGCCCTATCACGTCTAGTTTTGGACATATAGCCTCATTAGTGAATGGTTCAAGCAGCCTCCTCATGAGGAAGCCATGGTGTAGGCTTCCTCATGAGGAAGCTGCTTGAACCATTCACTAAAGAGGCTGTGCCATGTCTCCAAAGCTAGACATGATAGGGCAAAACGGATGCCATTTTTGGAATTGGCACCCCAAATATACCCAGGAATTGGTGTAATGTTTAAGGAAGCAAAATGTGTGTTGGCCTGTGTTGTCGGCCAGTATCTAACCTCCCATTTCTGGGCAAAGTGGTTGAGTGGGTGGTGGCGTCTCAGCACCAGGGGGCCTTGGATGAAGCGGATTATCTGGATCCCTTTCAAGTCTGACTTCAGGTCGGGCTTTGGGACAGAGACGGCCTTGGTCACCTTGGTGGATGACCTACACCGAGGGCTGGATGGTGGGAGTGGATCCATGCTGGTTCTTCTGGACCTCTCAGCAGCTTTTGACACCATTGACCTTCTGGGACAGTTGGCTGAGTTGGGGATTTGAGACACTGTTTTGCGGTGGTTTCTCTCCTTCTTGGTCAACAGGTCCCAGATGGTGGTCCTGGGGAACTCCTGTTTGGCACTTTGGCCTTTAGAGTGTGGGGTGCCGCAGGGTTCTAAACTGCCCCCCCCCATATTATTTAACATCTATATGAAACTGCTGGGAGAGGTCATCCAGGGTTTTGGAGTTGGGTGCCATCAGTATGCTGATGACGACCAGCTCTATCTCTCCAGGGTGGCCTGGAGCGCTGCCTGGAGACAGTTGGGATCTGGATGAGGGTGAACAAGTTGAGATTAAATCTGGACAAGACAGAGGTCCTCCTGGTGCAGAAATCCATGATGCGGGTGCTGGACGATCACCTTGCTCTGAATGGGGTTGCATTCCCCCTGACAGAGCAGGCTCGCAGCTTGTGGGTTATCCTGGACTCACAGCTGCTCCTGGATGCCCAGGTGTCAGCTGTGGCCAGGAGCGCCTTTGCCCAGCTTCGGTTGGTGCGCCAGCTGTGGCCATACCTGCTTCAGTTGGAACTGGTGACATCAAGATTAGACTATTGTAATGCGCTTTATGTGGGGCTGCCCTTGAAGACGGTCTGGAAGTTGCAGCTAGTGCAGAATGCGGCAGTTCGTGTAGTTGCTGGAGGTCAGCGGTTTGACTCTGTCATGCCGCTGCTCCGGCGGCTGCACTGGCTGCCGGTTCATTTCTGGGCCCAATTCAAGGTGCTGGTTTTGACCTTTGAAGCCCTAAATGGTTTGGGACCAGCTTATTTGAGAGATTGCCTTCTTCCATATAGTTTGCCCCGTCCTCTCCAATCATCAGGAGAGACCCTTTTGAAAGAGGTGAGGGGGATGGCGGCCAGAAACAGGGCCTTCTCGGTGATGGCTCCTGCACTGTGGAATTCCCTCCCCTTTGAAGTTCGAACAGCTCCTTCTCTGTAAACCTTCCAGCGAGGCCTGAAGACTTTCTTATTTCAGAAAGCATTGGATGCCTGATAGAGGGCATGCTGACTGCTTTTCAAATAACTGCTTTTATAATGCTCATTTTAACACTGCTGGTCTTGCTGTTTTACTATTTATTTTATTATTGTATTTTATAATTTTGTATTTTTATGTATTTTATGGTTTTTAAGTGCTGTTAGCCGCCTTGGGTGCCCTTCAGGAAGAAAGGCGGATTACAAGTCCAATAAATAATATTAATAATAATAGAAAGGCACTTCCTGTTTTCACTAAAACTGGGAAGTGCCTTTCTAAGGCCTCTCAGACAAACTCCTGGGCGCCCCGGCCATGTTCTCGGCATCTGGCTCTCAGGGGGTGTTAACACCCAGGGGTGTTAAAAAGTTTATTACCCCCAGGTGCCAGCTTCCATGGCTGCGGCCCATCATTTTTGAGACTCTTGTTGGGAAATGAGCAAGCAACAACTGGTGGAAGAACCTTCTGTTCCTGTCGCTCAGATCATACCAGTTATGCCAGATCACAGCCCCCTTTCCCGAGGAGGTGACGCAGGTCCGATAGGATTGTGCCTTATGTGTATTACTGTAGAGCAGGGGTTTCCAAACCCCGACCCAGGGGCCAGATGTGACCCGTGACAAGCTTCTGGTTCCTTGCAAGCCACTGGCCCATTTGACCAAATGCGACCAGAGCTGTGCTCCAGTCGCATCTAGAGGATGTTTGGAGGGCCAGAGAGGCCATGCCTTGGAATGCCTTTTAAAGGTCTAAAAGCACCCTGGTGTTCTTGAAAAACTGGAAGTGATGTTTTTGGGCCCTCTGAAGGTCTTAGGCTCCACAGCGCTCAGAACATGCTCTGGGTGTTTCCTGTAATGTGCTAGTTCTGAGTTATTTATTCCTGTACATGTAAGAAAGCTGTTTGTGGGGTGGGGGAATGGGAGTCCATTTGAGCATGGTGTGCGTTGGTGCTTGAAGACATCCTGGAACTCAGAGCCCATTCATTCATTGATTCATTCATCTAAGTTCTGTCTCTAATGTGTTTATTTAAATTTTATATTTAAAATTTAATTCTTTTTCTGGCTCTTGATGCTGTGCCAGATATTTGATGTAACCCTCTGGCCAAAAAGTCTAGAAACCCCTGATGTAGAGTGCAGGTGCAAGATCAAATTTCTGAATGCTCTCTTACATTTAAGAAACAAATACCTCCATGCAAGTAGAATAGCAGGGAGTGGGATGGAGCAGAACCTTCGTCCTTGATGTGCTAGATGTCTTTTAAAAAATTGCAGAGTCTTTATACGGAGGAGCATTAAGGTGTGACAGCACCCTGCCTCCCACCCAGTGCAGTCTGGTACAGTCTGTTTCCTCAGCATTCACCACCTTATTCATTATGCTTGTGACCCGCTAAAGTTTGCTTCTGAGAACCTGAGAAAGGTTTGCTTCTGAGGAGATAAGAATCTAATTTAGGAGAGGAAAAAATCCCAGCATGAACAAGAAGATTCTTGCTGCTGAGGCCTGAAAAGATTAGTCTCAGTGAGGCCAAGGAAAGGTTTTAGGTTACATCTGCTGGCAAAACCCCCTTAAACTGCAATTCTATGCACTCTTACTTAGGAGGAAGATTTGTTTAGCTCAGTGAATATTACTTTGAACAAACATGCCTAGGACTGCACTGTAGAACATCTTAATAGCTCTGAAGAAATGAAATCTATTTTTCTAAAGCATTAATATATAGATAATATTCAAAAATATTGAATATTTATGAGAAATAGTCTAACTTTACATAAGAACATAAGAAGAGCCCCGCTGGATCAGGCCAAAGGCCCATCTAGTCCAGCTTCCTGTATTTCACAGTGGCCCACCAAATGCCCCAGGGAGCACGCAAGACAACAGACACAACCTGTGTCCTGGTGCCCTCCCCACATCTAGCAATCAGAGGCAGCCTGCCTCTAAAACCAAGAGCTTGCACATACCTACTATGACTTGTAACCCACAATGAACTTTGTCTTAAACTACAGTGACACTGGCACACAATGCCTTGGACAAGGTGTGAGAGGGTTTCATTCAGGCTCTTCACAGGCACATTTGTGACCACAATTCTCAGGTGTACCATTCAAAGCGATACCTTGCTTTGAACACACGTGTCTCTGTTGATAAATGGAATAAGCAGCATTGCACTCGCATTTTAGTAGCCAATGTGAAGACAGCCTGGGGTTGAAGAGGCCAGGTTTGCAACTTAAGGGAGAGACAGAAATGCTCTTTTGCAACTGACAATACAGTAGATAATGGACTTCTATTTTGGCATAAATTCACCTCTGGGATTAGAGGGGCTTGTAGGCATGAGTGCTTTAGGCCTTGGAATCACTATTGTTTTGCAGGATAGAGTAGCAGGCTGAAATTTCACCGATCTAAAATGTCACAGAAAACCTGCATTATCTAATCGTCTTTCCTTCACTGATATCGGCAGTTAATCTCAAACATGTTTAATCACAATCTGGATCTGCACGCTTGTTTATTGCAACTGCAAGAATGATATCCTAAATATCTGAATTTGCTAACAGCATGTTTATGGAGCTGGGGAGGAGGTTTAAATTAAATATCTAAGCTTCTTAGGAGAGTAGAAGGAAAAAGTCCAATTGTTGGAAGAGGTAGCTAAAACTGTATCATTTTTAAGTTAAGCAAATAATACTGGGGACTTCAGTTTCTAGGGGGAAAATCCTGTTTCTCAAATTGTATTAAAACTGTATCTCTCTCTTCCTGTCTGCAGTAAGCACAGGCATATATTTGATGTAGAAAAAATTACTTCCTAATTGCAACATAATTGCATTGCGTAGTGATTCAATCATATAACATTTAATCTTGAGTGATATTGCAATGAAGCACAACTAATCCTCTGCCCAATTAATGAAGCCACCCAAATAATATAGCTCAGTTCAATGTATAGATTTTTTGAACACCAATTGTTCTTTTTAATGAGTAAGGAAGCAAAGGCTGTGAAATCTTGGTGCCAGTGTGTGAAGTTGTATTACAGTCAACAGAAAATGCTGGATTAAATTCCGTTTCATTCACTGGTGTCTATCATAGTGGCTTTAAAGGGATTATATTTCTATAATTTAAGGACACCTTCAGCACAATCTTATGCAAATCTACTTAGAAGTAACCCTCTCTGAATTCAGTGGGACTTAATGCCAATTAATATGTAAGGGATTGCAGCCATAGTGTATTTATTGTATTCACAGCACTTAATTGCATCACAACCTGCTGTGCTTAAGAACATAAGAACCCTGTTGGATCAGGCCAAGGGCCCATCTAGTCCAGCTTCCAGTATCTCACAGTGACCCACCAGACATATCTGGGAGCACTCAAAACAATACGATAGCTGTATCCTGTTGCAACTCCCTTGCATCTGACATTAAGATGCAGGCTACCTTTAAAATCCAAAGGTTGCATAGATCAACTTTTTTGAACCTTTTTCATTTCACGATCCACTGAGGGCACTAAAATTTTCAGAGCATACCATCAGTTTTTTGACAATTGACAAAGTACACTGCAATGGCCCTACTGATATATAGTCCTCTTCCAAACTTCTGTGGTACACCTGCAGACCATTTGTGGCACACCAGTGTGCCACAGCACAGTGGTTGAATATCACTGGCATAGATTTCTTAGCATTAAAGGGTTAAGGAAGCAAAGGCTATGAAACATTGGTGTAATGTGTTACAGTGACATTGATCAATATTTGTTTAAAAAACATGACAAGTAGATGGAGGAGAAGCCTTATGTATGTAAGGCCAGTATGATCCAAGTACATGACATTTCATCTTAATTTGTGCCATAGTCAGGGTGCACCCCAGAGTTGGGGGCATTTCTTCCAGTCAGCAATCCATTGACTGGCAGGGAGAAGGGGAAGGAAAAAGCACAATCACTTCCTCATATCTCTCACCCCTGTTGGCCAGTGAGGTGGAACTGACTAGGGACAGAACTCTAGCACATATCCTGTTAGATCTGACTGCTGCCACTAGCCTTGAGATAGGATATTTGACTCACATGTAAAGTGATGCATGTAAACAATCAAAACACAACTCTAGACTAAAGGGACTTTATAACCTTAAGGTTCCGAGCCCCCTGCTGAATAAAATGGTGTGTAGACAGGCAGGATATGTTGCTGCTACACATCATATTTGCAACCCATTCTTCTCTTAAGGGTAGCACCCGTGATCTTTTCATTTTATCCTCGCATCAACCCTGTAAGGTAGGGCAGGCTGCTAGAGAGTGGTTTGCCCCAAGATTTAAATTTCATACCTGATCTGGGATATGAACATGGATTTTACATATCCCAAAGACAACCCTCTTGTAGCTGCAACAGTTGCTCCCTTTGTTCTTTTGCTCACCCCAGTCCTGTGCCTTTAATGGCAACTTGACATAGATAAATTTAGCAGTGGAAGTTTTTCCTGGCATGAGAACAAGAGACAGAGTTTAGCCAACCTGAAATAAGAACTTCGCAATCGTGCTAAATTTCTTTTGGGGCAGCACTGGGGAGCATTGAAAATCCACATATTTGAAATTTGTGTTTCAAATACAATTTAAATTGTCCTTATTTGAAATATGTAGAAAAAAATGTATTGGTATTTGAACTGTTGGAAGAGAGGAAGGATCTGAATCCTATGACTTTGAGGTATAAGTCTTTAAGGGATATCCAATCCAAATCTGCACTTTGGCTGGGAGTGTCACAAAAGTGCCATAAAGCACTTTTGTGCCTCTCCAAGGGGAGCTAGGCTGGCACATGGATGTGTGCCGGCCTCCCAGTGCTGCCTCTGGTGCCAGGTAGAAGGTAAGTTGCATTGGTTGAGCTTGGCTGACTCAGGGATGGGGGGGCATGGGGAGAGGGCAGGAAGCTAGAGGAAGGCTTTTTTGGGCTGGGGGGAGGGCAGGCTGTGGGCATTCCTGAAGGCAGATGGGGAATGGGAGGGGAGGGACTAGGACCTGGCAGTTTTCCCTGTGCATGGGCGGCTCAGGGCAGTCCTGGGTTGCTCAGATTTGTGCCACCTCATCAGGCGCAGATCCGAGTAGACCTATTGGGGCTGCTGCAGTGCGAAACAGGGTAAGGGGAAACATTTCCCCTTGCCCCGGGCTGGTCTGCAGTCAACCCCAAACTTGTACTGGATACAGTGTAGGCCCACTGGCTTGCCTATTTCTAGCACAAGTTAGGATTGCGTTCTAACTCACAAAATGTTACTTCTTGATCACTGGAGTAGCTAGAGGTGGGGTGGGACACTAAGTTTTGCAGGGAGCCTCCCCGTAGTGTGCAAGCAGCTCCTCCCCTCCTCTTGGGAGCTATTGGGGGGGGCAGGTGAATGGCTCCCAAGGAGAGGGGGAGGGGCCGCTTGCACACTGTGAGGAGGCTCCCTGCAAAACTTAGTGTCCCACTCCACCTCTAGCTATGCCAGTGCTCCTGATAAGCCTCTCCCCAAGCTCAGATGTCTGCATATGAGACATTAGGAAGAGATCAGTCTATGCTGAAATAGAGGACTCTCCATCTAGTGGCCTCTGAGTCTGTAACTGTGTATACCCCTCCTGGATTTGGTCATCTGTACTTCCAGCATCACCCAGGGATGTGTGAGAGTGAGAGGTGCTTTACTCAGTTCAGGAGCTCTGTGTCATGATCTGAGACCAAAAGCTGATGTCACTGGGTGCATGCTGGGATCTAGAACCCTTTGTAATCATTTGTTTTAGTTTGCTTTTCTTTTTTAATCTTTCACTGTAAGCCACCTTGTGTGCCTTCCTGAGTGGAGTGGTAAGTATGGGGTATAAATCTTTTAATAAATAATTTTTATTGATCACAGCACAATTCTATACATGTATGCTCAGAAATATGTCCCACTGAGTTCAATGGGACTTGCTCTCAAATACTTTTATATAGGATTGCAGCCTAATTATAGACTCTCTGTCTACAGGAGTTAATTGTAAAGTTGACAATTTCATGGTAAAATATTCTTCCATCAACTCTCCAGTTGCTTTTTGAATACTGTAAAGCAGAGGTTCTCAGATGTTTAACACTGGGACCCACTTTTTTAGAATGAGAATCTGTCAGGACCCACCAGAAATGTTGTCATGATCAGAAGTGAAATCATCAAGCAGGAAAATTTTTTAACAATCCTAGGCTGCAATCCTACCCACACTTACCTAGGAGTAAGTCCCATTGACTATCATTGTTAAAAGAATATACATAGTAGCCTGTTAAAAGTACAGATCTGTAACATTTTCCCAGATGTAGTCACATACATAGTAGCACTAAGTCTAATATATTAAAAATAAAATATTGAAATGAATGGGCACCCACCTGAAATTGGCTCATGATCCACTTAGTGGGTCCCAACCCACAGTTTGAGAAACACTGCTGTAGAGTTTAAGACAGAAGGTTGGAGATTCTGCTACGGCATCTTTTGAAAATGGGAAAGTAACAGATACAGAGGGAAAGTAATAGATTCAGAGCCCTTTTCTTAGGAGAAAGCAATAGATACAGACCCTCTGCATACTGGCCCAGATCTAGCAGCCCTTTTGTACTATGATAATGATGATGAAATGTACTAGGGAAAGGTCTGTAAGGTTCCACATGGGCTACTACCCTGTGGCAGAACCTTTTTCTGAAGAAAATTACATTTTGCATCTTTGACCTCACAATGGCTGGAACCTATCAAAATAACATTTGAACTTAAGCAGCAAATCAGTTTTTGGAAAATCCCCAAATGTCTTCATGCAGAGGACTGATTTTAACCTTACAGCCCCCGTGTGGAGACTGACAAGAATGCTTTCCCATGGCAGTACTTGAATTCTGAGCTTGCCCCATGGGCCTCCCTTCCTTGTAGCTGAACTCTCAAAGCAATCCAGCTCTCCTGTTACCTTGACAACATACTTTGGAGTCTCGCATGCTGGGCTCTCACTGTCGAGATTTTGGGGACCTCTTCTGCTCAAAGAGCAGCTTTCATAGGGAACTTCTAAATTTATAGCTGAAGTAGCTTACACACTCTCTAGCTTGTCTTCTGCAGTAGGAAATTAGGTTGATAAGAGGTAGCTGAAGAAGGTAGCATCTGAGCCAGATTGCTGGGGAGCAAAACCTGGCACTGCCCCCCCCCCATTTCACCCCGCACACCTTAATGGTGCATTGGTGCTGAGGGGTCAAGGTTCAGCCCAGTGATGACTGAGGTCTTAAGCCAGGGCCCCATCTTGCCCCCCTGAAACCAACCATGAAAGAAGGCATGTGTAATCTTAATATGAGAGCTATTTAGACAAGCCTCAGTGTCAGTTTATTTATTGGCAAGGTCAATTCCCTCAACATTTCTTCATGCGTGTGTGAAAAACTATGTGACTGGGACTGCTGATCCTGTTTCTTCCCACGTGAACATGGTCGACATTGCTCACATAGTTCCTTCTCCCACACATCCCCACACATCTTCTGCAGGGTCACAAAATAGGGTACAGCAGAATCAGCTCAAGAGTTGAAGCAGACACATGCTAAACAACGTAGCGCGTACTATGTTCCAACTTCTACCCAGTAACATGTGAGGTAGTCGCATATCTGTTTTTCCCAGGATGAGAGTCAAAGACAACCAGTGGTGTAGTGGTTAGAATGGGGAGACCTAATTTCAAGTCCTCACTGAGCCATGAAGCCTTTGCTGGGTCACCTTGGGCAGCTGTCCTTTTTCAGACTCACAGAATTATTGCAATGGTAAAATGCAAAGGAAAACGTTTTGCGCCACCCAGAATCACCTTTTATTGTTGGCGCATAAGTCTAGTATTTGAGTATCACAGCCATCAAGTATGACTGCTGAACTCAGGGCATCTTGTTCCATAATTGTCTTTTCGGTGAAGGAGAAACTTCTTTAGTTGCTGCTGCCTCCTGCTCTCTTCTCCGCTCTGCCACCTCCTTGACCCAATCTTCACTTCTTTTGAATGATCAGGTTGCCAAACTTTGTGACCTTGTCACTGATGTGCTACTGCACCAGCCATCACCACACCCAATGGTGACAAGCCAGGAAGAGCAGTGTCATGCAGTTGCCATGGCAGCAGGGCCCAGTATCACTTGGCCATACCGTCAAGTGCCACCAGTAGTACATGTAGCACTGGCTGAAAAGGTTCTAGATTGAATATTTGAATGACAATTGGTGCACAGGACAAAGAAAAGCCAATTTAAGCACCACTTTTAAAAACAACCACACTTAGCACATTAATTAAAGGGCACCTCTAGTTTTTTACAACCAAGAAGCTGATGCTTTGCTTATCCTGATATTTGACTTTTTGTTTTAGATAATTTCCTTCTATATACAGGACTGCTTTGACTCACAGGAACACTCTTCTGTCACCACCAAACAACCATATTGCAGTGGGTGAAATGCTTGCAAATAGCATGTTAGGGTAGGCGTGATAAGGCTGGATCCAGGCTGTCACAGCATACTGTTTTCTTGCAAAGTCATGCAAATTTTGGTAGTCATGCAAAGAAAGCTTTGCATGTCAGTTCTTGATAGTTTTCAGCTGTGTTCAAGCAATTCCAGAAGGAGGAAGGGAGTAGAAAGAAACACACTGTTCTCAAGGTTCACTGTCTTATTTAGGTTACGGTTCAGAAAAATGTTGGTGGTTAGCAGAGTGATTTTATTCCACTTCCACTAAACTTTGGATTGGTTTGGTTGTGGAATCGGGAGAGGATTCACAGGTGGGGTCTAGTGAACCATCAGTTCCAGTTATTATCAAAACCTACTGTGATCAAGTTTGTTATGCTTGTCCCAGTCTTCCTCCAAATACAACATATAAGGTTCCCACCAACCTTAGTTCGCACAATCCTATGGGGTTCTTAAGCTGAATGACAAGAACTGGACTTTCCAGTGTACAAGCAGAACTGTATGATACAAGTTGTGTGTTCTGGCTTTCGTTTTGGAACCAGACATGATGATATAGATGCGATTGCCATCAGAAATGATTGCCACATGTCTAGGTCCACACTCCTCCTCCTCCATACTGTCTAGTACAACTTGCTGACATACTGGTATCACAGTGAGTGTTCCCATGACTCCTGCTACTGTAAACATTCGAGACAATTCTAGAATTTGGGTGAATAGTTGATAACTATTTCAACTCAGCGCAACAGGAAATGAAATTACTACCATGACACATGCAAAACAAACAACAACAGTGTGCAAGCAAGCAGTGACAGGTCATTTACTTTTATGGCTTCTGAAAATTGCTTCTTGCTTCATTTTGTGGCACAGAAATGTCTTTGATGGTACAGTCAGTTAAAAAAAAAAACTGGCTATGACAGATTACTACAAGGCATGACATTCGTTTGGCATTCCAGGTGAAGCTTTAGCTGTGCTGAATGGCAGCGTGAGCAGGTGGCTTTCCTCGCTATGCTACAAACACCTGTCATCTGATATCATCTTATGTCAAAACTTCCCTCCTACTTGGAGTGAGTGTGCAGCAGGGACCTAAATGGAAACTCTTCGGAATCCAGGCTCCGATACCATTCTGAACGCCACAAACACCCTAGGATTCAACATCAGCTTTGGAAATATTATACCTACTCCTCTCCACATCTTACTGCTGTGTCTCTGCCTCCATCACTTATAAGGCAAAATGACATGTTGCACAGGTGATCCATGATTGGTGTTTTTATTTCACTTTTTAAAGCACCTCTGATTTTGACCAGGTACAGGTGCCTGTATTCCCCCTCATGCACACTTGCAGAACACTTGCATGGGAGAAAGTGTTAAGAGTCCCTCCCTCGGCAACGCTGTTTCCTGTCAGTGTTGGAGCTCCCCACAGCTGCTTTAAACTGAAAGCAAAACATCATGGCGTCCCATTCCATCATGTATCAGCATGACGCTTGATGTGATCCATTGCATCAACATGTGGTTTGGCCCATAGGTTACTTGGAAAATTTCCAGCTGTGATAAGAAGCTCCACGTTTGTAGAATTGTTTCTTTAATTGAGGCAATTTTGGATGCCACAACATCTTGGAAAATGTGGAGTTTCCAGTGTGGTGGCCATTTTCAGAAAGCTACCTTTTGGATGTTTTCCACCTTTAGACTTTTCCATTTCAGATTTGAACATTTCTGAGGTTTCTGTGTTATTGGAGGTTGAGGACTTCATTCGGAAACATTACAATATAGTCTGCATAAAATACTTTATTCTTATTTATATCTGAAGTTATATCATTGGTTCCCAAACTTGTTACAATCGGGACCCGCCTTAAAAAAAGTTTCACATTACCAGCTGCTCAAGCCGCTGTGGCTATAATGGTAATTGGACAGCAGTGCTCCCCCCAGGTAGGAGGTTGTTTCACCCTTGATGCACATCATCTAATCTGCCTTGTCAGTTTCATGACCCATCAAAAATTGGATTGTGACCCTCTGGTGGGCCACAGAACCGCTGCACTATATTATTATAAGGCCGTAGTAAATGAAATAATCACTATAATGGTCAGCACTCTGTGGTTTCACTCTGTAAAAAGAAAAAAAAAACACCATTTGTTTTAATTACCACTTACTCATGTATCAGATGATTGATATGCCACCTTTCTACCCCTTTAAGGCAGTTTACACCATATGAAAAATATAAAATAATTCAATACATTCACATCATGCAACTATAACCAAAAAAAGAAAAGAAACAGACAACAAAAACAGCTGAAGAAACTGATAACCAAACTATCCTGTATCTCAGTTCAATGCCTCTGTGTAAACAAAAGCATTTTAGCCAGGTGATGAAAAAGCAACAGTAAGGGGAACTCAAGAGGAGGGGAAACTTTCATAGCTGAAGGGCTATGATTGACAAATGTTGAATTTATTCCAACATATCATTTCTGGTGACTGTCTGTTGATGCCTCCCTTGCATCTGTGTGTGTGTGTGTGTGTGTGTGTGTGTGTGTGTGTGTGTGTGTGTGTATTTTACATTAGGAGTGTCTTTGAACAGGGAAACATCTTCTCATTCCTTGTGCTATGGAAACTGCCTGAGAGCTTTCTTTTTTGAGAAGTGGTATATAGATATTTTTCATAATAAAAATAATCTTTTCCAGTCTTTCTTTGCATCCAGTTCCTTTCACTGCCTCTGTTGTCTCCTTTGTGTCTCTTTTAGATTGTGAACCTTCAGGATGGACACCTGTCTTTTCACTCTCTGACAAGTGTCATGTACATGGTGTATTATTAATATTATCTCCACTTTGGAGTCTTGTCTGAGTCTTGCCTTCCTTCTTCTTCCCCCTTTTCACCTGCCTGACTTCCCCTTTTCTTCAGTCTCTTCACATTCCTCCATCTTTCCTTTTGTCTCCCAACTTCCCATTGTTCCAACTGGATCAGCTCCTTTTACAGGCCTTGGATCTCTCCACAGCTTATCTCCATAAGCGGCAGGGCTATCTGCCTCTGGCAAGCAAGCTGCCCATTTGGAGCCTGTGGCAACCAGTGGTGACATCATCGCTAATTACCACAGAGTTCTGCAGGTTCCCCAAAGCTTCGCTCTTGCCACTGCATGGGGAATCAGGCGAGAAAGGGTCAAAATGGAGAAAACAAATTTATGAACAGCCTGTGTAGTCATGCAGCAATTCACCTGTAACTGAATGTACATCATGTCAGAAAGGACAGGAAAGAAAGGCAGTAAAAGAACTTGTTATTTTAACCCATTTCTGCCCAGACCACAGGTGTACACATTTGATCTCTGTTGCGTATATGCAACATTGGGCAAAAATCGTTTTTAAAACTTATCCAAAGGTTTAGGACTGGCTAATACACTGAGGCCTCCAAGTAGAGGTTGCTTTAAATTACAGAACTGAGTAAAGCAAGTTCTCATTTGCAGCTCAGTCTCGGCCACATTGCTAGACCAGACGTAGAAGTGTCCAATTCACCTAAACAGAAATTATCACAATTTTTTCAAGGCACAGCAAAGTTATCTATAAAAAGGTCATGCCATAATTGGAGGCAGGTGAGGTAGAGCCTCACCTGACCCTTGCACTGCAGGAAAACAAAAGTGACAGGGAAAAAAAAGACGATGCCCCCCCACCCTGAAATCAAGACACTTACAGCCTTCCAGCTTGGTTGGCAATGTGGAGGCTGCAACCCAGTTCCAATCACTGCACAGAATTCAGCATGATGAAGGGGAGACTGATGCAAGGTATACGCACTGGGTTGTTTGCACTGCAGCAACCTCTCTTCGCATCAAATTCTGTGCAATGATTGGCGCTGGGCAGCGGCCTCCGCATCACCCACATCAGATTGAAGGCTCTGTGCCTGCACCACCAAGTTTGGGGAGCAGCTGCCCAGCTCCACTCAGTTAGTGCATGGCACTCTCATTGCAGTTTGGGCATGAAGCAGAAGCTGCAGGACAGGTGAGGCATGCCAGGTTGTTTTTGCATTGCAAAATTCACAAGGCAAGTGGCAAGTCCACCTGCCTACTGAGTATCTGGTCTTCTCTTCTTTAGAGTAGAACTTCAGAGCAGAGAAGTAGAGTTATCTGGCACAGAATGCAAGTCAGAAGCTGTCCTACTAGACAGCAAAATCTCACAGACAAGATCTGGGGGGGGCTGGGGTCTCTCTCATTGATCACGTGTGTGCAGAGTTCCAGAGATGGCTTCTGCAGTTGTTCAGGGGAGGGAGCGCGCATGGCTCTGTGGTGCATTGGTTCAGGGTAGCTTGCTAGGCTTGAATGCGCTGTATCAGGACATCAGGATCCCCCTCCCCTAATGTAGATGGGCCTCTTCTGAGGAGCTAGAGCAGGAGCCTCCAGACGTTTTGGCACAAGGGCTTGCATCATATATCTGACACAGTTGTCAAGAATAAAAATAAATAAATAATACATGCATGGAGAACCAATGTACTGAGAGTTTGATTGAATACAGTAAGTGGGTGGGGGTGGAAGGAGGAGGGGAGCTTGCACAGAAAGAGGGGGAAAAGATTTTGGAAAAGTATCAAGCAGCTAGGACGAAAATCACAAATGTTTTTTGGTTCCCTTTCTGCTTCGTAGAAGTTTAACACAGACATAACTTTATATTAATATTCCAGGTCTCCCCACATCAGTATATATCTCATTCAGCCAGTAGTGGTGCCAAATGTAATGCAATGGAATAGAATTAATTTCATTCCATTCCATTGCATTACATTTAGAACCTCTGGTGGCTGAATGCAGTATATAGCCACGCTGGGAAATTCAGAAGTGCATCCTTTTTGCTATTTTTAGCCCCGAGAGGCTGGGGAACTGGAGGGGCAGATTTGTCCTGCGGGCCAGGGTTTAGAGACCCCTGGGCTAGTGAATTATAATGCCCTGATGACTGACTACATTTGTATCATTCATAATTTCCCAATCAGTCAGCTCCAGCCACTTATTCTTTAAGCCACACTTGCTGAGCGTTTCTGTTTGGTGTTAAAGGTGTTTTGTTGCTGCTCTTTGGGCTTTTCTGATCTGATGGTCCGGCTAATGAATCCAACCATCAGATCATAAAAGGTGATAAGGCTGATCAGCTGCTGTTCAGGCTGTGTACCCCGTGGTTTAAAGCCCCATATAAAGGTCTGACCATCAGCTGAGAATGGCCCACAGAAGCCTCCGGACGTTATTTCTGGTTTTCGAAGGCAACTTCTGGTCTGACAGGTTGTAGCTTCTGGAGGCTTCTGCAGGCCATTTGGAGGCCCATGGAGGCCAGTAGAGGGTCGCAGCCTGGCATGACCCAGGAAAGGTCTCCGAAGGCTCCAGGTGAGTAATTGTGCAAGCTTCAAGAGTGGACCCCAGCTTTGGATGCTGGACCTCCAACCTCCACGGAATTCCTTATCTTCCTGTGTGTGTGTGAACCAAACCCCCATGGTTAAAGAGGGCCAACTGTATATTCCTTCTTTTGCAGGCATCTGTATATACGTACATACCACTAAATGCATATAAATAATTTATTTCATAAATAAATTCTAAATGCCTTTAGACTAGTTTGACAAGCCTGCTGCTCTGAGAATTCTTTTCTACCTGCCCTATGTTTTTCCTATTCACGCTTTAAATGAACAGGACAACTAAACCATGATGGGAGG
The DNA here is from genome assembly GCF_035046505.1 of Tiliqua scincoides. Classification (NCBI taxonomy): domain Eukaryota; kingdom Metazoa; phylum Chordata; class Lepidosauria; order Squamata; family Scincidae; genus Tiliqua; species Tiliqua scincoides. The sequence continues at coordinate 101,067,502 of NC_089821.1, read as the reverse complement.
GGATCCATAAACTCTGGTATCAAATTGCTGGAAGCTGGGGTTGATCTCATTTCTCAGCAAATATCAAATGGTGGAAAACATGTCAGATCACATTGTATTAACAGATGCATCCCTACAAGACCATCTGATGCTCCCGAGAGTGTGACTTTACTACATGGTGTAAGGGATGGAGGTTATGCCTGATGTACAGAGTTGCTTTGATGTAATTAGTGCAAACCTTTCCAGATTAATTATGGCAGGGTGGATAAAATGCAGTGTGGGGATTTCTCCAACCGTCTGTCTTCTCCCAATAATTATAAGGGATTCCCCTTTCCCTTCTGTCAACTTTTACTCTGCCCCTGGGATCTCAGGGCATTCCTAGCTTTTGTGTGGAAGAGATCCCCTTTCTTCCTCCCCAGTGAATCCTGAGGAATTCCCTTCCCTGCTGTTCTCTTGTTTCCCCTATGGGAGGCAGGGGATTCCCTTGCCTTCTGTTCTGTTCATTAATTTATTTTACTGGCATCTCTGTTTCAAATGCTTCACACTGGTCTTGGTTTTCTATCTCATTTTGCTGCAGTTCAACAACAATACTGAAACCAAAACAACAAATTTAGATTTGGTTACCAGCAGTTGTGATCTAAATAAAGTACAGGACATTTAGTTCCCCCTTCTCCCTCTTTCTCCCTCTCCACATTTCAGTACTAATTAATTAAGAACGGGCAAAAAAATGGACTTAAAACAAATAGCACCTCATAAATCTTCATGTTCCTCAGAGATGTGCTGGTGAAGGTACTTCACTCCAATATAGGTCATATCCTCTGACAGTTCTTGTAATGCACAGCAGCTCTTTTGCCTTAATGATGGTGAAGCCCCTGCAGCTTGCAGAATGTCATACATCAGCAGATGTGGGCAAAATGAATCCCTCTCCGAAGCCTCCACGGCATCTCAGCATTTGTTATAGATCATCTTTGCTTCCAATTCAAAAGAGTATTGCAGAACATTCAGCACCATGTAAGGAGGAGGGCTGCTTGTGCTTCAGGGGTGGCTCCCTCTTTGAAACATCCCACCCTAGTCTTTCACATAAGCCATGCAGTCCCAGGGAAATTATAGGCATGGCCTATTAAGCTTCCCATACATTTTTCAAACAGGGTTGCCAGCTTGCTACCCAAATGTTCATGTTGTGACTTGAAGCTGCAAGATGAATCTTCAAGTAGCTCCACTACCCAGAGCTATGCTTACCAAAGTTAGGGGTATGAGTTTAGGTTCCCTTCCCCTTAACTTAGCCCTCCCCCTTTTTATAAACTCCCTAACCTTTACATGTGTGAAGGGAAAATGCCTAAGGCTATAGCTCTCAAACTGTGACCAGCCAGGGGAGTCACAGAAGCCTTGTGAAAAACCCATTGCCCTATCCAATGTATAAGATTGTAGCCCTAACGGGGAGCTGTGACCAATGGTCCAGTAGGTCAAGGGAGCCACCAGTTGAAAAGCTTTGGGAATCACTGCCCTAAAGAGTTCCATGTGGAGGGGAGGGGACATGACTCCTGTGCTTTTAGAAGCTGTGACTTTTCTCAGCCTTGCACCTCCATGCTGGAAGAACACCTCCTGTTGAATTTGTGCCTTAGTGAGAACATATGTAAAGTTGGCAGCCAAGAATGCTGCAGCCAAATAGCAGCCAAGATGCTTTCATTTGTTTGCAAAGGAAGGGTACCTTTTGTGTGCTTTTCTCAGTCACCTGCTGTTCTCCTGCAGCTGGGCTTCTCTGTTATGCACAGAACCCCTCCATGTCATTCTTTCTAGACCTGTGAATTTCTGCTAAGTTGCACCAGGCAAAATACTGGAGCTTGATATGTCGCATCCCTCCTGCCATCTTTTAAAAGGTAACAGAATTGCACATTCAGTGCACAGGCAGGATGGCTCGTTACTCCAGCTGCTCCTTTCAAATGCGCAGCCTCCCTGTGGCACAGGGGCATTGAACAGGAGGCATGAGAGAGATTGGAAAGGTTTGTGCCACCATGGGTACCTGACTGAGTTGAGATGCTCCTGCTAAGCCAATGAGGCAGCCCGAACAGTGTGAGCAGAGCACACTCCCTAGCAGCACACCTGCTGCCGGTTTCGGTCTCATGCCTTGCAGTCAGACCTACCACTGGTTCAAGTATTGTACAAACACCCCAGGCTCCTAAACCTCTTCTGTTTCACACTATGCTCCACTTCTTCTAAGGCTCTGATATCTGGAAAATACAACAAGCTATCTCATAGCCTAGTTTGTTTGTTTTTTGAAACTCAGACCCACCAGGAGTGAGAAAGGTGGCCACCAAGAGTCACTTTATACACACGCCCCACACCAGCAGCCCAATCTTTTCCCCTGCCTGTACTGCATAGTATGGAGGGGATTGGATAGCCAGCAGGAGATAAGTACAACTATTTTTTACCTCTCAGTAGGCTGCCTGATCACCTATGGGTCTTCTTCACACCTATGCCAGCCATTTTGCTGGTGTAAGTCCAAGGAGGAATTTGGGGGATAGAATTCTGGTGCAGGTTGCTGCTGTCAGATCTCTCCCTCTCCCAACATGCCTTATTACTCCTCCTCCCCTTCCACGGCCCACCCCCACTGAAATTTCAGCAGTGCCAGCAAAGCCTCTTGCGGCAGCAGCCCAGCAACACCCGACAGCGGCCTGGTGTCCACGCCACCCAAAGGTGCTCTGCGATGCCGGAAACCCGTTCTGCATAGAGCCCATAGGATTGGGCTGTAAGTGTATCAGAAGGGTTGGGTCAGGACAGCCTTCCTTTCTCTTTAACAAACTCCATTATATTTGCACTGGCGAAACGACAGGCTGCTTTGAATATGTACAAACAAAAGAAGCAGTTTCTATAGCAACCGTGGAACCATATGAAAGCTCTCTCTGATTCACAGCTATCCTCTCGTTCTTGCTCTCTCTCTTTCTCTTACACACACACACACACACACACACACACACACACACACACACACAGACAGGCAGAAAGAGTGCATCATTTTTTGTTGCAGTTTATCTCCTATCCTGTTCAATAAACTTACTGTTTTTGATTCAGCTGGGAAGAATCAAATTATGCCTGAGATGAAAAAGATTATGAATTGTTTGCTCAGGGTCTCTGACCCAAGTTTGGCTCCTGTACACACAGTACAAAGAGTCACACTGAAGACACAGAGCCAGGGTGGTGTAGTGGTTTGAGAGGTGGACTTAGACCTGGATGATCCAGGTTCAAGTCCTCCCTCAGCCACGAAGCTTCCTGGGTGACCTTGGGCCAGTCACTTTCTCTCAGCCTGACCTATCTCACAGGGTTGTTGTGAGGACAAGAAGGAGGGGAGGAGCAGCTGTGTAAAACGCCCTGAGCCCTTTGGAGGAAGGGCGGTATAAAAATGTGAAGAAAAAAAATAAAAGCCATATGGAATGCTTCAAAGGATGTCCACAAACACTACCTTGCTGAATTAGGATTTACCACGACATGCTTTTGAGTAATGGTTGACCAAGTGTGTCTTAGGGAATTCTGGCATTCTTTGGAAGTTTATCAAGGGTAGTTTACTGATCACATATCCTGGTGTAGATATATACATATGTGGAGATCAGTAAAATGGTAGACAAGCTTCCCTGAAAGACAGCCTGCTATTCGCCATTTTCCCTGCAATGTGCAGACACTGTGAATGTGTTCCAGGATGCATGGACAGTTCACATGACATAACAATGAGGCCTGACAGGCCTGGTCAGTGCTCAGGGCTGCCTCCAGATTTGTTGGTATCCTCAACATGATGTCTTCCAAGGGACCCCTCTACCCTTCTGGTGGCCTCCTTTCTCAAACATTGGCTGGTGACACTGTCAATTGCTGGTTAGTAGCTTAGACAAGTGTCCCGGACAATCACACCTGCCATTTCCCCCCCCCCCTCCAGTGTCTTGTGTTGTGTCTCATGCAGCACTGCACTGGAAATTGTGATAAGATAAAGTTGGTGGGCTACAATAGGCTCAAATTTATTTTCACTTTATATATATTAGAAATAGTAATATTGTTATTGCTATTGGACTGCTGCTGCCACAGGCAGTGGCAAGTAGATAAAAATGAAAAGGTCCACTGTTGTATGGGGATGGGGCCCATCCAGCTTGTGGCCACTGATTTTGGATTGGGGTCAGTCCTCCCTAGGAAGCCGGAGCAGGCATTCGTTGTGGACCCATCCACTGGGCTGAGAAGCCGTGTGCTGACGTTTTTTAAACTTAAGCCATTTCTGCCCAGAATTGCATATATGCAACAAGGATCAAATGTGTACACTTGTGAGCTGGGCAGAAATGGGTTCAACCGGGTACTGCTAGGCAAACTACTGTTAGCAGGGTCCCAGAACAGATGTGCAAGGCTTCCTTAGCAGAAAATCAGATGCAGAAATGTTTCCTGATGTTAGAAAGTTTGAAAATTTCTGCCTTTTAAATGTATGCAGTGGAGAAGAATAGCTCAGAGAGCCAAAGCCAGATCGTGGGCAGAAAGCTGAACACGGTGCTGGAGGACTTGGGATCTGATTCTGCAAAATATCTCCATATGGGATTATTGAAGAAATCATGATCCAATAGGGTACAAAAAGTGGGTTGTCTGAATCCTTTCTTCTTTCCCAGTGAGTTCTGCCCTTTTATTTTAAAGCCAGACTACAAAATTCAAGCGTGTGTGGCCTCATGTACATGTGTGCATTTCACAAAGCTTTCTTCCAAAGCACCTGTGAACATTGATCAGGAAAAGATCAAGAAAAGGCCCCAGTTGGTGTCCCCTTTATACCCAGTGCAACGTGTGTACATTTGGCAGCCTGAAATGTGAGTGCAAGATATTGTATGAGAACCTAACCATATAATTCACATGCAATCACTTTTGTTATGAATGATTGGCCATGTGCTACTTTGGCAGAAGACAAGGCTGTTGTGCATTTAATTTCAGTCAGGTGTTGCACTTCTCATTCCAGCAGCACAATGACATAACAAGCTCCATCTGCTGAAAGGGCCCAATCTCCTCAGCTACTAAAGGGACAGAAATCCTGTCTGCTGTTATACATCTGGCTGTCTTAAATTGACTGGTGCTTGGAAGTGAATAAGATGGGATTCGCCCTTTCTGTTCAGTGATTTGCAATTTATTTCTCACCTGAACAATTCATCTTTCAGATTCGAGGAGGTGAGCTAAGCTCCCCTTCCTTTCAGAATCCATTTCCAATCATGGCTCTTACAGGATGTTCTCCGTTGCAGACTTAACCACAGTACTGCAACCTATGTACTGTGCCTTTAGCTCCGTTAATGGATTGTACTAGAAGTTGACAGAGCATGTTTTGGCAATTAAGAGGGATAATAACACAGGCTGATCTGATGCAAGGTGTCATGAGCACACCCTTCCAGTAAGCTTTGGTACATTTCCTCTAATGGGAAATTTCTAACTTGACCTAAAATCAGTAGTCATGCTTTTACAAAATGACAATTGTTTTGAATAATGGTAGTCCTTTTAGGGGTGAAGAAATGTGTGCAGTGGCAAATCGGGGGTTGCAAATGTATCCTGCCTGTGATTTCTTTTATTTTTTTTTCCCTTCAAGAAAATAAATTATCATAACAAGCACCAAAAATCATGAAATATATTTTGATTACTGAAAGACAAACCTGAGGATCCTGAAGTTGGGTAGCGAGGCTGGCTTTCTTCTGGCTTCACAACATGCGCACCAGTGAATCAAACACTAGTCAACCTTGTCCCCTCCCTTGAGGGGAGGCTGTCCAGTACTTGAGGCAGACTGTTCACGTTTAGCTTCCTTATTTTTAAAATTGCTATGTGTTTTGTTCAGGAACTTATCCACTCACTGATCATCCCGTTAGTCAAAAAAGAAAACTTTAAGAGCGCCATCCTAAACCCTTATGTCAGTGCTTTCCAGCGCTGACATAAGGGCAATGAAGCTCTGAGGTAAGGGAACAAACATTTCCTTCCTTTGAGGAGGCCTCCATGAGTGCCACCCATCTGCAGGATGCAGCACACGTCCCATTGGCACCTCTATGCCAGTGCTGGAAAGTACTGACATAAGGGGTTAGGATTGCGCCCTTTGTAACTTAAAAAGTGCTAACATGTACTGGAAATTGGTGATGCACCTCTTGATAGTATCACAAGGTCCAGCAATACCATAATGAAAGTAATTTCTGCTTGAAATTTGCAGAACTAGGTTCCCCTCCCCAGAGGAGGAATGGATCCATTTGAATGGAATGTAGTGAGGGCACTTTCTGAATAGCCTCCAAAATGTTGTGCATGTCTTTGCCATTTCTCAAATAAGAGGAAATTGGGGAAGGGGTTATAGCTCAGTGGAAGTGCACATTCTTTGCATGCATAAGTTCCCAAGTTCAGTCCCTCACTCCTCCAGAACAGGAGTGGGAAAACCCTTCTCTGTCCAAAAAACCTGGAGAACCACTGCCAGACAGTGTAGCTTGGTGGTTTGATGCTGTAGAACAGGGGTGCCCAAACCCTGGCCCTTGGGCCACTTGCAGCCCTCGAGGCCTCTCAATGTGGCCCTCAGGGAGCCCCCAGTCTCCAATGAGTCTCTGGCCCTCCAGAGATTTGTTTGAGCCCACACTGGCCCGACGCAACTGCTTTCAGCGTGAGGGTGACTGTTTGACCTCTTGCATGAGCTGTGGGATGAGGGCTCTTTCCACTGCTTGCTTTTTCACATCTGTGATGTAGTAGCAGCAGCAAAGGAAAGGCCAGCCTTGCTTTGTGCAAGGCCTTTTATAGGCCTTGAGCTATTGCAAGACCTTCATTCATTCATATAAGTTCATTTCTATTATATTCATTTATGTAAACTTAAGCAAATTTATTCAAATTTTAAATGTAAATTTATTCTTTTTTCCCTGGCCCCGACACAGTGTCAGAGAGAAGATGTGGCCCTCCTGCCAAAAACTTTAGACACCCCTGCTGTAGAAGTTAACCACTTGTATTCAGTACAGTATTACTGTATGTCATCAGGATGCTGTTATAATGATATCATATAATTTGAATTTCAATTGTTTCACTTACACATAATTTCTGGTCCTTGTAGGTCAACATTCCTAAGAAGGGTGATCAGGCTGAACTCAACCAATAAATGATAAGGAGTCTGTGGACATAACAGTCCATCTGACAAGTAGACACAAGATGGGCAGCAGAGATTAAAAAAAATAATAATAATAAGGTTCTGCAGCACCCAGGGCAGTTCCTAGGGAGCAGACAACTTGCTCTGAAAAGTTTCAGAAGTCAGAGACAAACCACATGTAATATTAAACATGCCATCTTTTCCATAAAAATTAGTTGGGGGTATCCTAGGTGGGTACCACAGTGTCGGTGGTGATTAACCCATTCTCCTTTTTGCTGCAATCTGATGCAAATACTTATACCTGGGCTGCTGATGGTGCCTATGGCAACTTCCTTCCCGTTGTAGTTGGACCTCACCGAGGTCCCTGGCAGAGGCTTTCTCAATCACCTTCTGCTTAATCCTTTTAGTTAGCAACGCCAGAGGCTGAACCTGGGATCAAAGAGCTCATGCATGCAAGGTGTGATTTGCTTTACTCCAAGCTATACCCCCTTCTGTGTTGCCTTGAAAATGTGTTCCCTCATCATTCCCGTGTGTGCGCATTGGCTTGGTTGTAACTGCCCATACTTGTAACCATGAAACTGGCAACATTCGCATTTAGACACTTCACCATTTTAACTGCACAGAAAGCATCATATGCCTTGGAAGGAAACTTCTTCAGAAGGTATCAATGGATCGTAGCTCTTCAAGTGTTCATTCTTCCATCAGGAGTAAAAAAGTCTGTGGGAGCAGTGCAGTGCAGAAGGGATCTAGGCTGATTTGCATACACTGACCTTTCTAGATCAATAGACCATCACTGCTGCTGTATTGAAAGGCTGGTTAACTCCTCTAGCCCACTGCATTAGAATAACACAGATGGGTCTCTTCAAGGGACTCTTGAAGATCCTTTTACTTTCAGTAATTGTATTCATCCCTCTTGATCTACTGGATGGACAAGCCTAACATTCTTACTTATCATACTGCCACTTAAACCATGGTTACTTCATGATCAGCAGCAGCCCAACACTGCCCTATCAAAGGAAATGAGATATATATGGAAGGAATTGTATTCTACTTTAAAAGAAAGGACGGTTTTCCTTTTCACTATCATAGCTCATTTGGATTTTACTGCAAAGGGACTCAAAGCACATTATTTTTGCTGACATGTGGGGAATCCTTTCACATCAAAGAGTAGATACAACCATTTACCAAAATGGTTACTTTCCACATGTTACCAGTTTGTAAGCCAGTCATCTCAATCCATTGGCCTATTGGTGAGGAAAATGTTAATCATGTTTTGGAGTGGTAATATTTCCCTCACCTTCTGGTAGGATGGTATAGATGACAAAGAAGTCTCACCAAGTAACAAAAAACAACAACACCCCTTCCTTAAATATAAAATCTCTCTTCTGGCATCTTATGTTGAATTCATTGACTGGCTTGAAATTAATGGTTATCTCTGAATCGACGAGGCCTAATCACCTCACTCATCCATAGTGCACATATTAAGGAGTAAATTATACATGGAACAGGGCAGCGAACACAAGAGATGTCATTTCTGTCTTATGGGCTGCTGCCGAAACTAGCATGCCAGCAGAAGCTGTTGGAGCTTATTTCCTGAACAGCAGGCAAATCTTATTGATACTTTTCCCTTTTTTCAATTTTTTAAAAAAGTATTTTACATTTTTGTTTTGTGTAGCCCTGATCATGATTATGTGTTCCAGCCCTCCTTTTCCTAACCACAAACATGCAAGTTGTAGGTGCATAGGATCGCTCCATAAGATTGCATGAACAGATCCTATGTGCATACCACCTGTTCATATGGAGTCTGTGTGCATCCAAGCAGTCAGTGCATGGCAGTCAGGAAGAGAGAGACAGTAGGCAGGATCATGCTCCCCATTCATGTGCCCATCACACACAGTTGGAAGACCATGTTATTTCAACTGAATTCACCCAAAAAGTGATTTGTTTGCCACCCATTCGCTCTTTTCTCACCCTGTGCACATGTGGCTCAGAAGACACAACCTGATTTAATTAGAGCAGGGTTCTCCAAACTTTTCAGTACGAGGGCTACCTCATATATTTTACACATTTTTGCAGCCCTCCCCCCAAATGAGTTTTATAAATAAATGAATGAATTTTACTTGGATCTTTTTTGTAATCAGCATGATATGATTCAGAACAAAAGAGAAATGTGACAATTACAGAGAAAAAAATGCTGTGCTTAAATTGAGAAATATAATGAGTAAAAATGACAAATGTTAGCAAAAAAAATTAGCAATAATATTTTAAGTTGCTGAGGGCCAACTAAAATCTTTGGGGGGGCCAAATATGTCCCCTGGGCCATAGTTTAGAGACTCCTGAATTAGAGTGACTTGAGGGGCACTTTTGGATTCAGAAGCCATGAAGATCAAAAGCACTGGGAGGCAAATTCTGCTCTCACAAGTGTGAGGCTTAGCACTAGAGTGTTATCAAAGACATGTATTTCTTTTGGGTAAATTGGCCTTTTCTGTTGAGTTTTTATGTGCTGTTTGCTAATCTGCTTTCATGGGCATTGAACTAATGTTTCTGTTTGGGGATAATTTAAATGTGCTGATTAGGAAGACCATATTTATATCTTGAGGGAAGCCTATATTTAAAAAAGGAAAACCTCACAGACAAATGTTGAAATTGGCTAGAAGACAAAAGTCAAGCTTTGTATTATGCAAAGTGGAGCGTGAGCATTAACCATATCACAGAGAATTGGAGGAACAAGAGCCAGTAACAAAAGCATAAAAATCCAGCATGTGCTTCAGAAAAGCACAGTCAAGCTAAAGATTTTGCAGACAAAGATATTTCAGATATTTGTGTTATCTGGTTTACCTTTTGCATCAATGGTTGTCTGGCTTTGCTCAATCTCTGTTCAACAGGATTTGTTTGGTTATGTATCAGTTCACAACACCATGTCACCAACATTAAAGGTCATGAAACTATATTTTCCCAGTGAAATTAAAATAATCGATCATATTCAGGCTGTAGTAAAACAAAATTTCCACTGAAAGAGCTCATGGGGATGAAAGCTGAAACACATAAACTTAGGGCCCAATCCTATGGTCTGTTGCACCGGTAGTGTGCGTGTACCGCCGACTCTGGGTGTTGCAAATGTGCCATAAAGGATGTTTGCAGCACCAGGCATGGAGGGAGCACTGGTGCTGGGTCTCACTGCCGGGAGGATGCCAGTGAAAAGCCACCGACAGTAAGTAGCACCTCCGGGTGGTGGTGAAGCTTTTTGGGATGGGGAGAGGCATTCTGGGGTGGGGGGATTGACTGGTCCGGGAAGGGGGAGGGACCAACGGAGGCCACATGTGCCAGATCCAATGCTCCGTGTTGGGCTTGGAAGCCCAACGTGGAGCTTCTCAAGTCTGCACCAGCAAATAGTTGGCACAGACTCAAGTCGCCCCATTGCGGGGGCTGGGTCTTTACTTGGGGTAAAGAGATGAAAGTCACCTTCCTCCAAGGAGACCTCTGGCAGCCTCCCTGGCCCTGCTGGATACAACAGTAGTCATTTTGGCACCGTTGTACCCAGTGCTGCTGGGAGGATAGAGCTGGGCTCCCCGGCTCCCCTATGATTTCTGAATTTTGACACTTACAGGAACATAAGAATGACTCCCTGAATCAAACCAAAGCTCCAAACTTAGCACTAGTCTGCCTAGCTAGGTACTGTGGGAGAATCCACACAAGCAGAACTGTGTGGAAATAGGCATTTCCTATTGCATTTCCCCAGCAAGTAGTACGTAATCAGAGGTTTTACATCTAGCTGTCATGACTAATAGAGGCACTGCAGAAAGATCTTGTACTATTGTGGATTTCAGTGCAGCCTTCAGAGCTGGTGATGTAATCTGTTTGTGTGAGGTGTGTGTCTTTTATATCTCTTCTCCAAAATATGAGGTACTTCCAGGCTACAGAGAAATGTTGAGGAAAGATTCCCTAAGGAGGAGGGGGCTGTCATGGCATTGCAGTTTGTTAAGGACATATATGTTAGACGTCGCATCAAAGTCATCATGGTCTAACATCTATTTTTATTTAGAGACTAAATAACAAAAATATAAAATGAACATGAGAAACAACGAACATTTGTAACTGGTTTACCAGTCTCTGCTAGCCGCACACACACTGCTCACATACTCCCGGCCCTGTGATTATTCGTCCCAGTCAATTGGACAAGGTTTGCTTCCTTCACCAAATCCTGAGGACAACTATTTTGACAGCTTTTGTCCCCACATAGTTGGAATGTTTATGGGATGGGCAAAGGTCTAAGAAGACTAAATGTAAAAATTTTTATGTTAAAAAAAAAGTGTTTAACATAGAATCAGGTTAGTGCCTTGCTTTCCCAGTTACAAGAGGAAAGTGGTAGAACACAATATCATTTTTATTTGGGCATCTTACTTTTTGTCGCAGTTTGCATTTAAGGAATTTGAACAAACTACCATTGAAAATGCAGCTGAAATGGTTAACTTTTCTCCCATTAAACAATCTAGATAGGTCAGGTCAATATCTTGTTGGCATTTTATGTCATTTTATGGATATTTAGATAGGCAAACTAGAGGAGAGCAAACATACTTTGAAAGTCTTCCTATTGATTTGTTCACATCAGAACCATAAAAAAAGGCAAATTCTTTGTTGACATTTTAGATCAAGCTTTTGTTAAATCAATCCTTTAATCCTTAATATCTTAGCCAATGTTCTGTGAATTAAATGCTGAAATGTACGAGAGAAATATTACCACATTATTGTGATGCTCTGCTACTTGGCATCACAGTGTAATCAGTTCCACTGAGATTAGGTTTTTTGTTTTAGGGAGCCTTTGGATCTTATCCTTCTAGAGTAGACCTGGTGCTATATCAGCTAAGTACCAGGCGAGAAGAGCAATCCCATGGTTCATCCTCTTCTCTCCTGGTAATGTGAAATTATGCGATCTTCTTTCACCATGAGTTTTCCTGCGCTTGCAAGTGGAAGGGAATGTAATGAAAAATTATTGTAACAAGCAAACAAGCTCTTAAGGAGTGGTGACAGCTTGTGCCAGGCCCTGGGGCATGCCATGGGGAAGGCTTCTTTTGTGTGCACTTTGCATATACACCTTGAATTTCAGGACTTTCCCCTACACACCATACTCCTGTCTCTTGCCCCCACTTTACCTGACTGATTGACTGCCAACCACCCAAGTGGACAGGCAGATGGGTGGGGTCTTGTTCCCAGTGACCCTCTGCTGAGCGAGAGAGCACCCAAGTCCAGCAGCAACAATTGTTGAAACCACTTCTTTGTCTTTTTTTTCTCGTGGAAGTGTATGGAGGGGAGACCTGTACTGTTACGTATTAAAATAAAAAAGAATATGAATATAGTTAATGGGGGTTACACCAACCCTCGTGATGCCTCTGCATTTAGGTTATGTGTATGATATTGTAACTTGTTCTGTATGGTCTGGTACGGGAGAGAAGGTTCATCATGAAGGTAACACAGTGAGCTCACACCAGTTGTTGCAAATCCTAGTGATGCCTCTGTTTCCATGCACTTTCCTTTCAGCCTGTTTCTCAGGCTTTTGGAAAGCAGAGCAGGGAGGAGGAGGAGGAAGAAGAAAGAAGTATGTGGTACCTAAGGGATGGGAGAGGAGGAAGGACTGAGGGGTGCAATGGCAGCAGTTGGGTGTGTGATGGCACACAGTGGTGGGAGATGGGAGAAGTTGGTGCTGCCTCGACCACTTGCTTGACTTAGGCTAGGCCTGATCAGAAGGACTAGGAACAGTCCTCAAATCAGTTGTGCTTGTTGTCTCTCTCTCTCTCTCTCTCTCTCTCTCTCTCTCAGACACAGACACACACTACTCTGTGTTGTATGCACTGGCTTTCCCAGTGAGCAATAAATAGTGAAGTTGTTGGGTAAGGTCTGGTATGCATTCTCGAACATCCACTGTTCCTTATCTTAAACTTCTGGATTACTGTATTTAAACGGGCGATGCTTCTGAAACATGAGCATTTTTCTTCTTTCAAAGTGGTCATGAGGTAGAAGCTGATTATTTAATTACTTACTTACTAGACCTTTATTGGCATAGAATAAATACATACATATGAAAAAAAACTGATTATATTAGCTAGGGCTTTGAACTTGAGTGTTGAGTGTACTTTTAACAAGCTACTATGTATATTCTTTTAACAATGATAGTAAATGGGACTTACTGCTGGTTAAGTGTGGGTAGGATTGCAGCCTAGGATTGTAAAAAATGTTCCTGCTTAATGATGTCACTTCTGGTCATGACATCACTTCCAATGGGTCCTGACAGATTCTCATTCTAAAAAGTGGGTTCCGGTGCTAAACATGTGAGAACCACTGCAATAGAGAAACGGAGGCTGGAAAACTGGTCTCTTCTTTCTTATGCAGCAACTCAGACTTCCCCAGATCAACTACACCAGGCAGAAACTGGCTGGCAAAGCCAAGATGGAAATTCTTCTAGTTATGGCTTCTATGATGACCGTAGCATTGTGATCTGACAACCCATGGAGCAAATAAGAACCAAGTAGGAGTGATTGGAATGAAATGCGCCCTGCTGATTTGAGTTAGCCAGCCAGCACTTGGGATGCAGTCCTATTGCCATTAACACCTATGGATGCACTCCTATTTACTCAAATTTAAGTCCCATTGTGCTCATTAGCTCTTACTCCCAGGTAAGTATGCATAGGATTGCAGCCTTAAGCTCAAGGTTTTAAGTCTTGGGGAGAATTCTACTGTTTTGCATGGGTCCTGCTCCAAAGTTCCTTCCTCCTTCAAAGGAGAAGCACCCTCTGGTATACTTCTACACCATTTTTTTTCCTATTCTGGATCATAAATGAAAAATGTGAAAGTGAGAACAGTAGGAGGAAATGCCATAGTTTGTGCAACCAAAAGTAAAGGAGAGGTGAGGTAGTGGTGGATGTCTGGAAGACTCTTTCTGCTTACATTCAGCTCTGTGTGGGAGTGACTAGAGATTGCAATAGTTCAGTTCAGTTCAGTAAGATCTTTATTGGCATAAAATACAGAGAAAGAACAAAACAAAACAGAAATATACAAAGACAACACAACATAAGCATAAACATCAGTCACTGCCCAGAGTCCCAGGGCTCTGCCTGACTATTACCCCAGATAAAAAGGAAGCGACATTATCCAGAGTCTCAGAATCAGGTGTGGAAAGGAGAGACTGAAGCATGATTGAATCCTCCCAGCCCTGCATCCTAGCTAACAATGGGCCTAGATATTTCTTGCGTGACGCATCATGTAGCGGGCAGTAAAAAAAGGTATGCATTAAAGTCTCAATGCAATCCCTACCACACTTGCATTTCCTCTCTGAGTAGGGGATACCGCTGAACCTGCCCATTAACAAGGCAGATGGAAGAGAGATTGCAATAGAAGCAGGCTGAAATTTTCCTAGTCCCCTGCAGCAGTATACCACACAGTGAACAATATGCGGCTCTCCTCTTTCTTGGTGTGCTGACTTTTTCCATGCTGTCTAAATCTTTGTTATTACAAAGGATTTTAGTTTTATTAAAACATAAAGCTATATTGAAGAAAAAACTGAAAACATCTGCTTCCTTTTTTTCATCCAGGACTGATTATGATAGAAAGAAGAGCTTAAAATATGACAGTAATATCTTCTAAGTCAGGAGTGTTGTTTCATACAGAGGATCAAATAGCATTCATCATGCCTGCTGAGGATTGGAAGTGATGTCATTAGGCCAGAAGTGATGTCATTAAACAGGTCATAACCAAAATTATGCAAAATTATCATTAGCTGCAAATGAGAGAAGAGAAAATACTCAAATCTTGATGGGACAGCCGAATTTTCATGTGAGCTGTGCTTTTAGTAGTTACAGCTCAGGGGTGCTCCATAACTGAGAGCCTGATGGCCAGAGAAAAAGCTTTGAAGGGTGGAGAGAGAGGGGGGGCATCACTGGAAACATTGTACAGAAGCAGATAGCAGTTGAGAGCATGGTGTTTGGGAATGCCCACCGTGGCTGGAGGGCGTGCAATAAAATTATCAGGGCATAAGATAGGGAGGGGCTCAGGAGGTCCCATTCCATGAATGGTGCTCTGTTTCTTATTCTTAGGATGCAAACCCTTACGGCAGTATTTTTTCCCCCTTAAATTCCCTTGTGCAGTAGACTAGCCCAGTTGTCCCGCTCCCTCAGGCCAGCCAGCCAATCAGCTGGCAGCAAAGCCCTGCTGCTGGCTGATAGGGGTTCTGGCATGGCAGTCATTGCTAGCGCGCCATACAGGCGCGCTAGCAGCCCTACCACAAGATGCTACTAGTTTGGATGTCTTTAAAAGAGTATTGGATAAATGCGTGAAGGATAGATCTATCCAAGGCTACTAGTCGTGATGGTTGTGTTCCTCCTCTGGCCTCAGATACAGCAGGGCATTTCTTGTGTTCTTATGTACCGTCAATTAACAATTTTTCATCTCTAAAATGAGAGTCATCATATGATGTTCACTTCTTTAAAGAAGTGATTTAAGTCATGCACTTGCCATAAAATCTCCTACTTATTCTGCACATGCTTCTATTTTACTTCCTCTGTAATCTCTTTCCAATAGCCCTGTTTCTTCTCGTCCACAAATAATTCATTTTCTGAATAACTGTTAATTAGGGTTGTCTCATTGTTACAGTAATTATTATTTTACTCTTTACTAAATTTTGCTTTATTGTTCTTAAAGTTCATTATGAAAGCATCGGTTGAACTGCCACATGAGCGTTGCTTAAACAAGTGCATTTCAAGCATCTCTTGGTTCCATTGGCTCAGCTGTAAACCCCTCTAATATTAATGAGTTGTAATCTGAAAACTTTTGTGTCCTCTTTCCAGTTTATGATCTCCTGCAGGGCCAGCTCTACCATGAAGCAAGATGAGATGGACTTGCTTCAGACTGCAGGTTGAGGACTAGTCAGTGGAGTCGCTGGGGGGTGGGGTGCAGGCCACACCGGGTGACATGCACTGGGCAGGTGATATCCCAACTGGCCAAATTTTTTAAAATCTTGGAAGTTTCAAATAATACCATAATATATCATTCAATGTGTAATTCCATGCGGAATGCAATGAAACAAACTGTGTTGAAAAAACTAGTGGGGGCAGGGCAATGGTACATAAGCACACCCACTGCCTGGGGCGTTGCCACACCCACATCATAGGAGGAGGTTCATAGGGGTGATGAGCCTCCTTTGATGAGCCATAGGCACTGGCCTCCTGCACCAGCTGACACAAAGCCTAGTGACTGGGACCAGTTATCAAGGGGAGCACAATAGCGCGCACAGCACATCCCCCAGGGATGACCTTCAGAGGAAGGAAACCTTCAGAGGAAGCAGACCCTCACTTCTTTTCCTCTTCGGAATGGAAGAGGAAGGAAGAGGAAGGGACTTGATGGTTGGCTGGCAACCTTCAGTCTCGAAAGACTATGGTAGAAGCCTGCAGCACCCGGTATTCCCAGGCGGTCTCCCATCCAAGTACTAACCAGGCCTGACCCTGCTTAGCTTCCGAGATCAGACGAGATCGGGCGTGTGCAAGGTAACAGTTGCTGAACATGCTCAGGATTTGGGGTTATGATTCTTACAGGAATCAAGAGGAAGATGAGGAACATTTGAGGTGCCATTTGGTGCTCTGCTCTCAGAAGAAAGCTGTAATTGGTTGGTACTGATCACTGAACAGGGCCTTGGGAAACACTGTTTATGCACAAAGGATTTGGGTTTTATTTTTCCACTTTTATCCCATCCTTCTTTAGTACTTGCCAGGGAATGTTTGCCACGGGAAGGTATTTTTCACCATTTCTAACATTCTGTTCCTAAGCAGTTTCTCTGAAGCAGGTGAACAACCCAGACGTTTTGTTTGGAAATACAATTTGTTGGGGATTATACAAGAACCATATATATATATATATATATATATATATATATATATATAGGTACATTAGAGCCTGATAAAAACATTACAGTTTAGAGGACCTCAGAGATCCTTTCCCAGATTTCAGTAAAGGCATAACGAAAATCATTAAAACTTAATACCTTAATGCATTTCTAATTTTTGTGGTTTAAAACAATGGTGAGACTCAATATAAGTTTTATTGCTGTGAAATAATTCAGTGTAACAATTTATGAGGCACAGATTAAGTCTCACTAAGGATGATACTCTGGATGTTCAGGTGTTTCCCAAGAGACCACCTTGGAACATGAAGTGCTAACAGCCCCATTACTTTGGTGTTGGGTAATGAATCTGAAAATCCAGGTGTTTTTTTTTTTAATTGAGTTGCAGGTAATAATCAATTGGGAAAATGACTAAAGTGACAATGGAGTAAAAAAATCAAGCCAAGTCTAACCAAAAAAATGGATAAAAGTCTGCCTTTAGGACTGCCCTGTGGCGATGAAGGCAGCAAAGAAGGCTTAATTCTCTGCCTACAAAGAGCCAATGGGATCTTACATTTTCCTATCTCACCTGGACTCACTGCCCATGCAGGATGTTAGGGGCACTACCTTGGGTGCACAACAGTGGCTGATGCCGCAAGCCGTATGCGCCGGGCTGAGGAATTCATACATGACATTCCTCAACACAGTTTCAAATCTTGGAGGAAACTGGCCTGCTACGGTAGCTCTTTAGCTTGTGGATCCGTTTACCATGAAGAAGTTTCTAGGAGCTCAGGGACACAGCTGCAGGACTACAGCTGCTGCAGAAGTACATTTTGGTACGCACAGGAGACTTTCCATTTTAGCCTAAGTATGAGCCTAAGTATGATGATGCTAATTTTCTGTAATGATTTTCTATATTTAAAAAAATTTCAGAGAGACTTATGAGTGTGGTTTGGTTTTCTGTATTAATATATCTGTCTTCTAACACCTTTCAGTCAGGTAGACCTGGGCTTCACTTTAGAAGCCCAGTAGACTTGGGCTCCAAAAACTGTTCAGGCTATTACCACCCTCCCCCTGCCCTGTTTCACTCCCTTCCCCACCCCTGTTCTGTCTGCCCTGTCACCATCTGCCCCGCTCTGTTTTGCCCCTGCCTTCCACCGTTGGGAATGAACCCAAAAGAAACTGCACCTTCTGATAAAATTCCTTTTGGAGACCCTGGTGCCAAGGAGACTCTTACTTGACCTCATGGCCTCTAACTTATGGCCTGCCTCAGGGTTTGAGCTTGCCCCCCATGCTCTCAGGAACTGTACAAAAATGCTGGGGTAGCACTGCCTGACTTTGGGTGTCACCATATGCTAATGACACCGACAGACTTTCCAAGCTGGAGGAGCTGTAAATGTTCTGAATCAATGTTTTGAGGTGGTGAAGGGCTGGGTGAGGGCAAGCAAAAGGAAATTAAATGTGGACAAGATGGAGCTTCAGGGCAAGAAGCCTCCTGATTGGGGGGGGGGGTTGGTGGATTTTCCTGTCCTCAGTGGGGTTGCACTTCCCTTGAAGGATCAGGTCAACAGTTTGGGAGTACAGCTGATCCAGCTTGGTCCCTGGATGTCCAGGTGACTACAGTGGCCTGCAGTGCATTTCCCCAGCTTTGCCTGTTATGGCAGCTGTGACTGTTCCTGTCTCAAACAGCCCTAGCCATAGTTATGCATGTAATAGTAACTAACCTTAGGGCGCAATCCAAACCTGCGCTGGAGCAGGCAAGCCAGGATTCTTGTGCTGCATCCAACGCAGGTTCGTTGGGTGCAGCGGCTCAGCCACGGGCAAGGGGAAGCTCTTCCCCTTACACCTGGGTAAGGGCTGCGCGCCCCTATGGGTCTTCTCGGGCCTGTGCCACCTCTGGAGGTGGCGCAAGTTTGAGGAGAGTGGAGCGGCTGGAAGCCGCTCCATTCTCTCCAGGGACGGGGGTTGGAATCCGGCATAACCACCAGGTCCCAGCCCTGCCCCCGGCTCCTGACACGCCTGCCCCGGGGCCGCCCTTCACCCGCCCTCCCCCTGCTCAGAAATGCCCCCTCCTGCCCCCTCCCCATGGTCCCCACACCTACCTTTGTCACTTGCGTTGGCGTGAGTGCGCCGACACAAGTGGCAGTGCGGGAGCCGCCGTGGAGGCTTCTGCCTGCCTCCGCGTGTTGGTGCATCTAAATGCACATTTGCAACCCTCCTATGCCGGCCCAAGGGACTTGGGCCGGCATAAGGCGCCTTTAGGATTGCGCCCTTAGTAACTCAGTTAGGCCTTTTGTAACATGCTCTGTCTGGGGCTACTTCTGAAAAACAGTCCAGAAACTTCCAATTGCAAGAGTTTTAACAGGGATGATGTTTTATGATCATGCTATGCTTGTTACTCCAGCTGTGTTGACTATCAGTTTGTTTCTGGGCATAAGTCAAAGTGCTGATGGTTACCCTGCACATGCCAGATCTTGTCTCATCTTGGAAGCTAAGCAGGGTCAGGCCTGGTTAGTACTTGGATGGGAGACCACCTGGGAATATCAGGTGCTGTAGGCTTATACCATAGTCTTTTGAGACTGAAGGTTGCCAACCATTTTTTTGCCTTTAATAAATTGCTTATCGAAAGGGTGTCTGAAAGCCTGCTTTCTCCCACGTTAATCTGCCCATCCTGTAAGATATTTTAGGAAGGCTCTCTGGCATGTTTCACTGCCATCAGAAGTTCAACTGGTGTTATCTCATGAGAGGGGTCTTTTCAATGTGATCCCCATGCTGTGGAACCTATGACATTCCAGGGGGTCTACCGCTGGAGTTCCATTCCCAGAGATGCAGCTGTTCTCCTCTGAGTTTGTTTTTAAGTGCAAGTTGAGTGCTAGATTTTTTGCCAGGCCTTCATAGAATTCTTATAATTTTGCTCCCTTGTAAAATTCTCTCCCGGCTGAACTACTTTTGTATTGCTGTTATCTTTGCTCATTTTAAGCCATTTCTGCCCAACATTGCATATATGCAACAGGGACCAAATGTGTACACCTGTGGGCTGGGCAAATTGGTTAACTGAATTTTTTAAAACAATTTTTTCCAAACCTCCCTGAATCCTTGTTGAGAAAGGCAGGATATAATTTTTTTTAAAAAATAAATCATTTAAAATTTCATCTTCGATCATAAAAAAGTAAATTCCTGAATCCCACAGGCATAACATTAGGGAATTCCTGTCCAGCAGCAGTGTCTATTGTAAGGGTAAAAATGGACTATAAAAGTGAGTGCCTGAAATAATAGCTCTCATCTTTATAGGAAAAAGTTAGCTACTGTAGTTTTGTAGCTGACATAAGATCATTTTGATTTTATTCCCCCTCTTGCTGTATTAAAAAGGATGGAACAATAATAATTCAACATAGGATAAATATGTCCCTTATCCCAATGCATTCCTCACCCCTTTCAAACAGTTGAGCATCTTTCTGTGTAGCTGCACAAGTTCATTATAATTTTCAGGAGAAAAGTGCTTACAGTAAAAATAAATCAGAGACTGCAATGTGAGGTTTTCACTATAGGTGGCCTGTTAAGACCTTACTGTGCAGTCCTTTTTGGAAGCAAGTAACCCATCTAAACCCAACTCTTTCATATGCTACCCAACCTCTTTGACTACTCTAAAAAACAACAACAAAAAACCAAGGGGACAAACCTTATGAGACAATATCTCGTCTCTCATTTTAGCATCTCTTGAAAATGCTCACTCTATCATTAGAGACTTTTTCAAGATACAATCCTTTCTGATACTTTGTTTATGATCCTGCACATCAGAGTGAGTGGATAAGAATGATCCCTCTTTCACAGCTAGAGATAATAGGAAGTATGTAAAGACAGGTCTGTGTCTGTAGCAAATTAGAACTGGTAAATAAGTGTTAAGTCAACGTCAAGGGAGAAATTAGGTTCGGTATATCTTGGGAGAGCTGCAGGTGGAGAGGAGTTGACAGACACTGTGGTCACCTCCTTCCCCGTTATGTGAGCAGAACTGCCTTCTGCTCAGGCTAGGGTCCCCCTTGGATCCAGCCTATCATTTGAAAACGTGAATATAGTCAGACATAAATTTCAAACTTTCTCAACAGAATCCATCGGGGGGAAAAAAAAAATCCATTCTGATACTGTATGAATGAAAACCATTACTTTCCCTATTTTAGTGATGACCCATATTTATTTTGTAGCTGTTCTACAATAGTTGACGTTCGATGACAACCTCATTTCATACAGTGAACTGAATAGTATTCAGGCTGGATAAAGAGCTTCTAGGGGCCACATCCGGCCCACAGGCTTTATGTTTGACACCCTGTTCTGTGCCATTTCCAGTATTTTGAGGTGTTTTTTTTTTCAGTAATCAATTTAATTTTTAATTTGCCATTTTATATGAATGTGGGTTATTTCGATTTTTTAAAATGTATGAAACATCTTTTAAAAAAATGTATACAGTATATGTAGTGTGTACATGTGTCCCCCACCCCCCATTACAGTTTATATGAGTGCAGCTTCTGAAGTTACAGATACTAGGTGCTTTGCCTGGGGCTACTGGTCCGGGGCTAGTGATTCTTTTGGATCTGAGGAAGAAGCCCAGTCCAAGGTTGTCATAAAAGAGCTTTATTTTTCTAAAATCTAACAGCATCAACTTATGAGAACACCTCCAGGCATCCAGATGTCTGTAGCATTTCAGGATGACATAGCCTGCCAGTGTCCAGTGAGCTCCAAGAGCAAAGCAATGGCCGAATACAGGGCCTTATATAAGCTACCTGTTTACTTTGGCTTACTTATTGGGAAATCAGTGCTAATTGACTAGAAATAGACTGATTGACAACAAAGTAATTTATATCACTGTGAATGTTGCTACTGCCAGAGTTCTCATCATTAGCAGACATCTTATCAAGACGTGTAGCAGATAAGGGCCAGGCTGATGCCAGCGAGAGATGTTCTCATTATTAGAGAGAGGGGCTATCTAGCAGGTTCATCGAGATTAATACACACAAAAAGTCACCGTAGTCTGGGGCTTTGAAGTAGACACGCATCTTATCGCCCTGTTCTCATAACGTCAAGCAGGTGCAGCTGTTGTGGTCCTTGTTTTGTGACCATCTTTTTCAAGCTTCTCATAGAAATAGTTTAGACAGCTCCCAGGGACTGGGAGACACACAGAAGATAGTTGGCAGGCACACAAGATGGAACATGGTTGATGGGTCTTGCGCCAGCCATTGGATCTTTCCACTTTCCAAGGCAGAAGTGCTGCTGTTCGTATTTGTCATTTCACTGCACCAGCCACGGTACACTGAAATCAGTGTTGTCTGTAGTTTGATTTTGTAGTCATTTCTTATTCCCTTTCAAGAGCGTGTACTAGGCATATATCTGGAAGAATACAAGGAATTAGTGAAGAAAAAATACTCTGTCTCAAAGAGTCCTAGGTAATTATCCTTAGGCAATATGCATAATATATTTGCATAATATAATTTAACACTGTGTCTGGCCTTTGATTACCATAGCAATGAGCCCTAATTACCTTGTCAAGAAGCTTAATATTTAGAATGTCTTTGTTTCTTGGCTGTAGCTTTCCTTTGTTTACAACCAGCGTTCAAATACACTAGCATGATATAAACTTGCCATAACCCCAATTTTATAGTCATTCTCATGATCCCATTCAGAACAAAGGAAAAACACCCTGCTTACAATTTCTGCCTTCTCCAGATGCTTTAAAAACAATGAATCAAACATTCAAGTGCTGTGCCTTTTTTTTTTTTTTTAAGTCATTTTCAGATTTATACCCCTCCTCGTGGCCCAATCGGGATCTCCCATGGTGGTCCTTTTATACAATAAACGTATAAAAGCACAAAAACATTGAAAACTAAATTTTTAAACAAAACAACTTAAAAATAAAATCGCAAATACCTGTCCTATGAAACAGCAGCAAAAAAATGAATGCAGAGGAAAATAACAGGCAGGCAGACCAATTTGCCACTCGAAAAACCTTCCAGAATAAAAACACATGTTCCCTTACAAGGAAATGTCACTGATCCTTTGTTGAATAGCATCCATTCCTAGCAGCAAAGTAGGAGACAGAGAATACTAAATGTGTTCTTGTGTTTTGCTTCTGCAAAGTCCTTCTGGGAGAACACTGATTTTTATATGAACAGCAAAACTCTCAGTTTACATTACACACACACACACACACACACACAAAGAAGCCACACCCTAGTATCCTATCCTGGTGGCCTAGTGTCACTATCCCGTCATAGTGGAGGGAAATAGTTCGTGGTTGTGTAGATACTTTCAGTAATGGACCTGGACCAGGTCTGCATCGTGCCGCTCCCTCCCCCTCATCGTGCCGCCCTCCCATGGGATACTCACCAAACCACATGGAACCTTGCACGGTTCTTCGATGAACTCGAGAAGTCTTCTGAGGCTTTTCACTTGCTCTTTAGCAAGTTCTTCCTGTTTCCCAACCAAACCTGAAGTACTCTTTAGGAGCGTGCAAGAAGCCTCAGAAGACATTTTGCACGCTTTGGAGCGTCGCATAGGGCTTCGCCTACTTGCGGAATGGCTCTGATGGGCAGGTGGAGGAGGTGGCAAGGCGGCAGCAGCGGGGGTGGGATGGACATGCAACAGGGCAGCACCTGGAGCTTTTGCCCCTCCTGCCCCCCTCCAGGCCCACCACTCGAGACTTTGGATTCAGGTGGTCCCAAGTTCAAAACCTAGTGTGTCCAAGTAGGTCTGGGAAAGACCTCTGTCTGAAACCTTGGAGAGCTTCAGTCAGTGAAGACAATACAGGGGGGCCATACCCACAGATTCACTTATCCACCGGAGTGGGAGGGAGGGCCAATACCCACCCTCCAGAGGCAAGGGGAACTGTGTGCCTGTACTGAACTAGCAGGGCTGGATTAAGCCATGCTAGGGCCCTAAATTATGACATGCTTAAGAGAGTCCATACCAGAAAATTACTAATAAGGTTTGTTATTTTACAAGAAATAACATTAAAAAGTTAAAAACTTAATACGTCTATATATTCATAGGGAAAGTGCAATGGAAAATGTATTAAAATAAATATCTTGCACTATAAAATAAATTTCTTGCGCCAAGCCAGTGGTTCCCAAAGTCCTCCTTAGGAAGAGGGAATCACCTAAGTGCTTGTGGAGGCTGGGGGATTGCAGCAACGTGATCCCCAGGATTGCACTGCAGCTGGGGAAAGAGGGGGGTTCCTGGCTTCGGAGGCGAACAGAGTAGATCTTAGGTGCTCTCTGGAGCTCAGGTGGCTTTCATTATCTGCAGTTTTTGGTATCCGTGGGGGTGTCTGGGATCAGAACCTCTGCGGATAAGGAGGCACCACCTGTCACTTTTAAACTACATCAGAGGCCCCTTATTATATGAAGCCCTAAATTGTCTCTTACGTAGCTTGTGCATAAATCCAGCCCTGTGAGCTAGATGGACCAAGATTCTGACTACAAGGCAGTTTCTTATGATTGCCTGCTTTAAACAAGGCTTACTATTAGGGAACAGCAGTGTAAGTTTGCTTTTCCAGGCACCAGTCCAAACTCATTATTATTTTTTTTTTGACTGTGAGCTCCTTGGGGACATGAATATTAACGTGTAGAGGTGAAAAAGTGCTGTAAGTAGATCTGAGCCAATGGAATAGAGTGGAATATAAATTGGATAGGTAGGTAGGTAGCTAGGTAGAGCCTCAAGTTTTAACACTGAAACACTATAAAAAAATAGCAGAAGGTTGACATTCCAGTAATAGGCAACCTTGGTCTCAATATGTCTGTCCTTCCCTGTCTTATCCTCAAAAGGACCCATGGCACAAGTGGATGCTGTGACATACCAGCGAAAGAAAATACCATTGGTGGAGGTGTATTGGACTCTATGGAAATGTGGTTAAAAAAACAAAACAAAAACAAAAACCAGTGTTTCAGAGCAGCTCTTTGTGTTCTGAGAAAGCATGTGGTACAGCCCTGCTGAGCCAATGGTACTTCAGAATACAGGAAGGGGGAGACTGTATGATTGAATGTGCCCCAACAACAAAAAGCTGACCCACAGAAAGGAGTAGAGCGCTAGCTGACTCGGGGCCCAATCCTATCCAACTTTCCAGTGCTGATTCAGCTGTGCCAATGGAGCATGTGCTGTATCCTGTGGGGGCAGGCTGGGGGAGGACTCACAGAAGCCTCCTCATGGTAAGGGAATGTTTGTTCCCTGACCTCAGGGCTGCATAGGTGCTGGGAAATTGAATAGGGTTGGGCCTTCAGTCTCCTGGCCTGCATTTTTTTCTGTGTGTACAGGAGTTTTTGATGTGGCTGAGGATTCAAGCATGCAGTATCCCACTTGAATTCTGCAATGCGTCTCCCCTCCCTTTTCCCACACCAAGGTGTACCATGGCTTTTATAATTTTTGTTAGGTTTTGGTTCTGTTGCACAAACACATCTGGTTTCTTCTTTCTATTATGGGGATGGATCATTGAAGACAGGCCTGCCACTGAACCTACTTGCACATTTCCATTTCAAATCCCACAGGCGCTTTCAACAGCTATCAGTTTGACTGATAGTTGTGTTTGGGTTTTTTTCTGGTTTGGTTAAAAATGGCTTTAGGTGTGACATCACAATGATTCAGAACAAATTGTTTACTGTGGCTGAAGATTAAAGTGTACTTTTTGTCCCACTGTAAGCTCCTTTACTGTCTGTACAATATGAGGCAATGTTTCCCTGAGAGTTGAACCAAACTAGGGTGTGTATTTCTGCAAACAGGTCGAAAACAAGTGACACAGAGAGAGAGAGAGAGAGAGAGAGAGAGAGAGAGAGAGAGAATAAGATCTGCAGACTCCGTTAAGGTTTCCAAATATCCATTCACGCTTGACTTTCTTCTACACAGATAAATGTACATGGGCTTTTGGCAGCACTGTTGAGAATGTCATCTGCTGTAACCCCTGTCTGCTTGTTAGTGGTGTTAGAACATGGCTTGTTGTGTATGTTCATAGTGGTGTAGAAGAAAGTCAGGATGGTGTTGCAGTCATGGTATGGAACTAGGGAGACCTGGGTTCAAAATTCTGCCACAAACTTACTGTGTTGTTCTTGGGTCACTCTTTCCTCCTTGAGCCTCGCTCATATGTTGTGAAGGTAAAAAGGAGGGGAAGAGCTGCGTATGTGGCCTGAGCAACTTGTAGGAAGGGTTTGGATAATTTAAAAAAAAATTAATATGGTACATCCAGACGTGACCCATCTCAGCTTGAGCTCCTTGCTTCAGGTGATGGTCTGGGGGAGATGACAAGCTGGTGGCCATGCCCTGTGCCCCTGGCCTGTCTGCCTGCTGCACATGGCTGCTCTTCTTGCCTGCTGCCTTGGGATTGTGTGAGAGAAGGGCAGATGGGGTTTATTTGCCAGCTCCACTACCCCCAGAATCTTTTCCTGAATGCTTCCTGAAGAGTCTCCATAAAAGAACCAGAGCTGCCACGTACATTCCTCACCAGCCACTTCTTGTAATGTAAGCAAGGGAAGGGGATACTGGGAGCTGGTGGATTCTACTCCTTGGATCCTTTCCATGTGCTACCTCACAGAAAGTAGTGCCTGAGGATGGTGAGGTGTGCATTCAGGGGAAGGGGTAAGATGCGCACTGGGGGCATCAGATTGGCACTGAGCTGCACTCTGGTGAGGGCAGTGGATCAGCACTTCTTGAGACAGCTGTTTGGCAAGCTACCTTTGGGTGTGCAAAGTTTGTCGTGTAGAGTGGTATAGTGGCTAAGAGACTGAGGGCCAAATCCTATCCAATTTTCCAGCACCAGTTCAGCCATGCCAATGGGCATGCGTTGCATCTTGTGATGGGGGGGAGAACATTAGTTCCCTTTCCTTAAGTCTGCATTGTGGCTGCAGTGGCACTGGAAAGTTGGATAGGATTGGGCCCAAATCCTATCCAACTTTCCAGCACTGGCATAGTCATGCCAATGGGGCATGTGCTGCATCCTGCAGTTGGGTGGCACTCATGGAGGGTTCCTCAAAGTAAAGGAATGTTTATTCCCTTCCCTTGGAGCTGCATTGCTCTTATGTCGGTGCTGGGAAGTGGGTTAGGATTGCGCCCTGAGTTACAAATCGGATCTCATCTTTGCCATAAATTCTCCTCTACGTGGCCTTAGGCAAGCTTCAGTTGCAATATGGGGCAGTGATACTTACAGCCCAATCCTACCTAATCCCCCATGCGGTGGTGCAACAATGCCAACCTATGGGGGAATTTTGGCCTCTAGAAGCCACCTCAGGAGAAGGGAACATTTGTTCCTTTCCCCCAGGATAAGCCCCTGCTGCCCCAATGGGTCAACTCGGATCTGCACCAGTGATATCACAGATGCAAGTCCATGAATGTGGATCAGATCCAGGAAGGGGTTTAGAATTTGGCAGATGATCCTGCTGCTGAACCTCCTCCCTTCCTGGGTCGGATCCGCCATCCTCCCTGTCCACTTCACCTCCATGTTCTTCTCACTTGTCACTACTCTTTTGCCCCCTTCACAGTCTTACCTGCAGCAGCAGGCATCTTTAGTCCATCGCTGCACGGACCTGGCCGCTCACCACTTCTGGCAGTGACCAGGCCATGCACTCTGCCTGTTATATAAAGTTTGTTATGGTGCTGGAACATGCATTCCAGCGACATAACTGAGGAATAAGATTGGGCGGTTACTCACCTTCACAAGACAACATAAGGGCAACATCAAGAATAATACACATAAAGTGCTTTGTTCACTCACAAAGTGCTGGGGTTAAGAAATTGACAGCTGATAATTCAATTGAATTATCTGGTCAATTCCAAGTTGCTGTAACATGGTGGGAGTTAGCTGCCTAAAACAAAACCAAGTGTTAAGTTACTCTTCTCAACAAATCCCAGTTGAGATAATGCAGCACGTTGGCCTGTGGATTTGCTGGGTAATCCCAGCTATTGAGCTTGCAGCAACTGTTACCCTGCACATGCCCAATCTCGTCTGATCTTGGAAGCTAAGCAGGGTCAGGCCTGGTTAGTACTTGGATGGGAGACCGCCTGGGAATACTGGGTGCTGTAGGCTTATATCATAGTCTTTCGAGACTGAAGGTTGCCAACCAACCAACTGCGCATCAGAAATATCCCCCCCCCCGGTTCTGCAGTGACAAGCCGGCCATGGGTGTTCTACAATACTGGATCGGTTTCCTATGTGAGAGTCATTCTATGTCGGTATATATATCACCTTAGCCGAATCATTTGCCAGCATTTCAGTATTTTGTTACACTCTCTGTCTTATCTGAGTAAGATATAATTTGGTTTTCTTCCCAAGCAAAGGGGTGTTGCCTGGTGTGTGTGTGTCTGTCAGATAAGATCATTTATCGATTCTTTGGATCTACAACTTTGGGAATTTCAGTTGCCAGAGGCAATTAAGAGCCCAATCCTATGCATGTGTACTCAGAAGTAAGTTCCATTGCAGTCAATGGGGCTTACTCCCAGGAAACTGTGGATAGGATTGGGCTGTAATATAGCTAAGAAATCACACATATTTGTTATGTGTAACTCTGGAAAGCATAATAGTTCTGAAAGATGGGAAGACACACTTGCTATGATAAATTTCAATTTTAAAACATTCATTCTAACAAGGGCATTCTATTTTTGAATGAAAATATTTATCTTAGCATTTATGACACTTGTAAATACATAGAAGAACCATGCATGGAAGGTTCCCAAACCTAACCCTTCAACAGTTCTTCCCAAAAATCTGCTTTGAGCCATTTCAAACATCTACAAAGAGCATATGGTACAGCCCTCCTGGTACTGTGCCGTCTCAGAAATTTTAAAGACTCTCTGAACATTTCAGACTATCACATCAGAGAGAAGACATCTAGCCCCAAATCTTCCCTCATGCACTAGCTTTCTGTGTGAGAGGTTTTTGTTTTTTTTTAAACATGATAGTGCATTTTAACCTAAGAAGTGCCGCATGCACTTCTGAATCAGTACAGTCTTTTGTGGGCAGTGCCACTTTGAACATCTGAATCAGTGGTGAGTTGTATCAGTCCCCACAATTCTTCTGATGTGAAACAGTGACCCTTGCAGATAAAGTGAATCAAATGATGAAGAAAGGAGAAAGAACTGTCCAAACCCATAGCTTTCTGAGTGATGTCAATGGAGTGGGAAACAAGGGCTGCAACTTTTAGTTGATTAATCAGAGGTATCAATTAAAACATTGTGTTTGATTAAAAAGGGACCCTGATTAAACCCGTCAGCAGATTTTTTTTCTTTTTAATTATTTTCTATACAATGATTCTAATTAATACAGGGTGCAATCCTAACCAGCTTCCCAGCACTGGCATAGCTGTGCCAATGGGGAATGTGCTGCATCCTGCAGTTGGGGGCAGTAGTCACAGATGCCTCCTCAAGGTAAGGCAATATTTGTTCCCTTATCTCAGAGTTGCATTTCCCTTACCTCGGTGCTGGAAAGTTGGTTAGGATTGCGCCCACAGTGAGATATACTGCAGTGATAATATGTGATTATCTGGTTTGCTTTTAAATAAAATGTCAGATTCTGAAAATTTTGTTGGATGCTATGGTAAAAGCCCACACCGTATGTGATTCACAGTGTGATCTTGGACCTGCAGCAAAAGTCTGTTGTTCCAAGTACACTCAGACAAAAGTTAATTCATGCCATTAAATGAAAGCTGAAAGAAATACTCAGAAGATTTGCCAGTTGCCATGTTTACACTCAGAGTTCTTCTGTGGAGTTCCAAATTGGATTTTGAATATGTGATTTTATCCCAGATTTGAATAGACGTTTCAGACATGTCAGTTATCAACAGGAACCCATTGCTAAATTGCATGTAGCTGCAAAATATCTAACGCCAAACTAAAACACCAGCATCAGATTTGAGAGAGATTGAAATCAAATTCAGTAGGGTGTCTAATGCAGATATTCAAATATTCAAGAGATCGTTCACTATTTGGAGTGAATGCTACTGCAGCATGAAGCTGTCTTGCATAGTTTTTAATCTGGAAAAGCAGGTATTTTTATTTAAATAAATATTGAGAAGGAATTTGAGGAGAATTCTGGGAAATCATTTCATTTCAGCGGTAATTAAAACCCCCTCATCTCATTGAACACAGACTTCCCATATTAGTGTATTTCATTTCTTACCAGAGACTTTCTCAATACATGCCATTGCTACTAGCCAATTATCTGTGGTGCCAGAGAATAGAACACAGCCTCAAAGGCCAGCAGAGGTTGCAGTAATTTCCATCAACTGCAATCTCCATTTCACTGGGCCATAAATTATGTCTGACTCATGGAAATATTAACTGCACTGTCAGTACGGATTCAAACCCGGTAGGTTCCATTGTGTTTTGTGGTATTTGTGGAAAATACCCACAGTCTCTCCATCTCCACTTTCCATTTTTAAATTATGACCCTAAGTGCTTGCTCACGCTCCCTTTTATGATCAGAGCCAAACTCATTAAAATTCTAAAACCAGAAACAAAGCTCTGCACATGATCATGTTCCTTTTTGCTATGAAAATAGTTGTGTTGGATCCACCAAGATATTGCTAAATGTTTCCTAGATTAACACTACCTAAATATACAAAATTGTGTATCGTATTCTGTCAGTGTTGTCCCAGGGTGCTCGTTGTGAAGCTGATGCTCTCTTGTCTCAATATGATATGGATGTGCCACCTGACTGGTTATTTCTGATGTGCTGCATTTAGATTCAGAGTTTCACATTTTCTGTCTTTACTACTTCAGCTTAAAGAAGGGCCATGTCACATGTGGTGCATAGCAAAGCATGTGTTTGATGTAAGTATGTGCAGACTAGGGATCTATCAACAATTATGGCGTCTTGGCACATCTTTCTTTCTTTCTTTCTTTCTTTCTTTCTTTCTTTCTTTCTTTCTTTCTTTCTTTCTTTTAAAAACTGTGTTAGGAGCATAAAGTTCTTGAGATTCCCTTGTGTAGTGGACAAAAGGATCAGCTGCCCTGTTTCAACCTGGCAGTTCCTGGTTGAAATCTCACCCCAGCCACAAATGCACTAGGTCAGTGTTTCTCACCAGTGGTACGGATACCACCAGTGGTATTTGACGTGGTTTCTGGTAGTAGTTGTGGGATACCTGAACATCTGCTGCCCAGCAGCAAGACCAGTGACCTGACACGACAAACATCAGTTGGAAGCTTGGCTCAGTGGACAGAGCTCCAAAGCATGCTTTTCATGTGCTCTAAAAAGTCCTCCTGTCCACCTTTAGCCTCTTACTGGTGTTTGTCACATTGCATCTGACCTCTCAGCCCAGAAGTATCTGATGATGATCTCATCACCAGTTACTTCCGGTGGTACTTCCAATAGGTGGATCATGCAAAGTGATACAGGAGGGGATAAACTTTGAGAACCACTGCACTAGATAAATCACTTTCCTCTTAGCCTGATCTCAGGGTTTATAATGCTGACCTAACCTTCTTTATGCAAATTTTGAGAACAGGAGGACAGAATATGGTTAGTTTTGCAGTCCATGGCCTGAACTCATCTACTGTGCTGTATGAAGTAGTAA
The DNA here is from genome assembly GCF_035046505.1 of Tiliqua scincoides. Lineage (NCBI taxonomy): Eukaryota > Metazoa > Chordata > Lepidosauria > Squamata > Scincidae > Tiliqua > Tiliqua scincoides. The sequence continues at coordinate 101,036,028 of NC_089821.1, read as the reverse complement.
AAATTAGATTTTTGTTTGCATACTTTTAAAAAGTAGATTAAAGATAAATTATATTTGAATATTAGGACCCATATAAAGTGCCATATCTAGAGTGTATTATCTCAGACACTGTGCCACACATGCCAAAAAGGGTTTAGTGCTCCCTGGAGGTGCTGTGTGTATGTGGGTATTGGAATCATGGAAGATTTTGCAAGGAGATAGGACATGCAGTGGCCTTTTGCTCTAGTGAATCTGGAAAATATGGGGTTAAAGCCTGGGCTTTCAGCAGTGGATGTGCTGCACAACTGCAATCACTAGAGACAACAAGGTCTTTAGGGATAAAAGTAGCACCTGGAGGTTGGAAAGACTGTGGGTTGTAGTTGGAGAGAAGAAGAGACTTGGTAGCTTATTGACTGACCTTCTGGCTTGCTGACTCACAGACTGGCTAATGGGTTAGCAAACTGGGACACTAGCAGATGCTGTGAATTGGCACATTGATTGACAGACTAGCTAATGAACTAACCAAACAGAGACTGCTGAGTGGCAGAGAGCTGAGGTGGTGCTGCTGGACCTAGAAAAACTGCTGCTTGGAGAACTGGGAGGAGGGACCTTGCAGCCCTATCGGCAAGCCACTTACTAGTTACCTTCCTGCTAGTGCTCAGCAGTTATATGCTGATAGAGTTAGCTGTGCTTTGGGGGGGGGGGGGCTAATTAGCTTGAAGTGGGCATAAGTTCTCTCAGCCAAGTTTAGAACAGGAATTTGGCAAATCTGTGTGAGTGTGCGCACACAGAGCCGAGAGAGAGAGAGAGAGAGTGCACATTAAATGGCAGTACACACAAAACCTCAACTCAGCTTTCTGGAAGTTGAGTTTTTGGAGCCAGGGTGGTCCAAAGACTGGGAAAGAACAAAGAGAAGCTCGCTTTGTTATTTGTGCAAACATACAGTTTGGATACTGGAGGAATATGTAAGTTGGAGTGGCTCCATCTAGCTCGGGGATGGTTGTATAACAGTCCACTAAAAGGCTGCAAGCATAAAAGGAACATTACCTGTGGAAGCCACTGCTTGTAGTGAGGTGATATTTCAGGAGTCCAAAATGAATGCATATCATATCTGCTATGATATGCCAACAGCCATAACAACCTCTCTCATTCCTGCTACCTAGCCCAGCCACCAGCTCCTTGGGGTGTTCGAATGGGCTGAAGCACACAATCCGTTTGCCTTCTAAGCATCCAGGAGACACTTGGGCATTTCAGCACTAGGGGTCAAAGTGATACCGAATTGGGGTCAAAGTGATACTTTAATTGGGGTCAAAGAGATACCCAATTAAAGAGTCATGCCGTGTACTCTACACACACCCAGAGGCAACTCCATTTTATTATTGCTTCACACATGCCTGCCATCCAAAACATGTCCCTAAGAAGCCCTGGTTTAAATCGTATGCTAAAACAGAACCCAGCTATTTGACGAAGTTGCCTACAAAGCAGTGGGAAAAGCAAAACATTTTTCTCTTATTCACGCCAGGATCTTCGCAGAAAAAAAACAATCAGCCAAGAAACAACACAAAACAACTCATCCCCATTCCTGGATTGTAGTATCCATGGGCACATATGCACTCTCTCACCTCAAAGCAGCAGAAGTAAATTAACACAGAATAGGGATCTCACAGCCAGCTAGGGGGAGGAAACATGTCGGGGTTGCAGCTGCAAGCCTGCCACAATCAGGCGTGCCATGCGGAGAGGGAAAAGCAAGCACAAGTTCCTCCTCCCCTCCCAAGTGACCAGCTTCTCGCCAGTCAGCTGCAGAGGCTCCGGTTGCGGCCCTTTGTCTGCTGCAAGCTACCCTAAACAGGAATGTGAGCTACTGGTTGCAGAGGCGGGCCTGGAGGGAGGTAGAGGGGCAAATGCCCTGGGTGCTGCGTCCGTATAGTATTCCAGACTGCGTGGGAAGCCTTGTGAGGTTCCCAGTGTAATCTTAAGCAGTACTTCCAGTTTCCCAGCCTCTGAATGCTTACCCAGTCGGTCCTAATGTTGCGCAAGGCTCAGTGGTGATGGGTAAGCGGGGGGAGGAGTGGCATGGTGCAGGGGGAGGCATCACAGACCATTGCCCCTAGGTACATAGCAGGGCAGGTCAGTTACTGACTGGTCACCTACCTATGCTTAAGGGCGTTTGATATTTTTGTTGCAGTTTTGTTTGCTCGATATTCAGAACGATTGTACATGTCAGCATCATTATAGTAAAGGATACCTTAACTCCTTGTTGCTTTAATAAACCCTGGTGAGATATAATTAGTTTTGATCACAAATGCACTCTAGAAAGCTTTCTTTTCACTGTGCCGAAAGGTCATCCATTGTTTCCTTTCATCACTTTATCTTTCAATGAAAGGAGAAGCAAGAAAAGCACATCAGTGTACGGCATGAAAAACAGAGTTACTGAGTAATAGCTTTTGTTGACTCCAAGTAGTGCTTATAATGCGTGACCCAAGTTTGCAAGTTGAACTCTTCTTCAATTCTTCTTGAACTGTTCTTCATTCTGAATATTCAAGAAGAGAAAAAAAGGGTATGATCCGGCTGCATTCAACAGCATGCCATTGCAAATGAATCCACCCCTCCCCGCTATCTGTCATGCCCCCTCCCTGCTTAGTTTTTCACCCCCTTTGCCTCCTGCAATGGATTACCTGCTCCTGGGGTTGGCTGGAGTTCCAGAGACGTGGACTGGAGATGTGGGCTGGCATCTGGGCAGCGTGCCACTGAGCACGTTGCTGGAAAGTGCTTTCTGTCACTTTTTCAGCAGTGGCCGACAGCAGAATGTGCATTCTGTGGCTGGCCAGAACCCATAGGATTGCGCTGTTAGTTTCACCACAAGCCATTTCAGGCAAGGTTGCAAATGATACACAGGAATTTAAGAAATCAGATTCACAGTGCAGTCAATGCAGCATTGTGTGTTCAACAGCAACCAGCAGATGCCTCTGAAGCTCACGAGTAGGGCCTAATAGTGATCCCCTGATGCTTTTCGATAGCACCAGAGATCTACTGCCACAAGGATGCCCTTGGGACAAAGTCGTCAATGGAAATAAATAAATAAATCCTGATGGAAACTGGGCATGTTCCTGACAAGTCATGGAAGAACACAAGGGGAAAGAAACCAAATGAGTAGTAAATACTTTAGAAATAATGGAATTATGTTTTAAATCAACCTAAATAATGAGGGACTCAGTCTAATAGGACAGTGGTTCTCACACATTTAGCCCAGGACCCACTTTTTAGAATGAGAATCGGTCAGGACCCCCCAGAAGTGATGTCATGACCGGAAGTGACATCATCAAGCAGGAAAATTTTTAACAATCCTACCCACACTTACCCAGGAGTAAGGCCCATTTACTATTATAGTTAAAAGAATATACTTAGTAGCTTGTTAAAAGTACAGGTCTGTGACATTTCCCCCAAGTGCAGACACATACCATGGTAGCATCAAGTCTAATATATTAAAAAATAACATATTGAAATGAATGGGGACCCACCTGAAATTGGCTTGCAACCCTCCTAGTGGGTCCTGACCCACAGTTTGAGAAACAATGCAATAGGATATTACCTTATATCCCACTTTTCTTTCATTATCAAGACCAGGGGTGTCAAACTCGCTTCATACAGAAGGCCGAAGTTAGCATTCAGGGCTCCAGCTGAGGGCCGGAAGTGATGTCATTAAGCAGAAAGTGACATCATTAAGCAGCTAATGGCCAGAAATTAGACCCTGTTCTCATATAGAAACTCATTAACTGAAAATGACAGAAGAGAAATCACGCAAATCTTGATCATATTTCAAGATTTGGGAAAGCCCAATTTTCATGTGGGCTGCCATTTCAGCTGTAACACCTCAGCAGCTGAGAGCCTGAGGGCCGGATAAAAAGCTTCTGGGGGCCGCATCCAGCCCCCGGCCCTTATGTTTGACACCCCTGATCAAGACCAGGTTTCTTACTCCCATCTATGGACTTGACTATGCAGCTTTTTCAGCAAAGTCCCTGAATCATGCGCTTTTAGACTACAATCTGGGGCTTTCTGAAGAGTATTTGAAGAAATCCTCATCTCTCAGAGTTGTGGCGAGGGTTTCCACACTGCTGTCGTACCAGTGTTTTCCCTTTTTCTTTCTTTGCCACTCTATAATGATGTCCAGTAAATTTCACATGGAAAGTTTTTGCTTGAGGGCAGCATCCAAAATAATCTTTTTGTCCTGCTACTTACAGAAAGGGTAAAGCATTTTTTCTTTTCACATGGATCATGGCCTGGGTCAACTTATTAACAATCAAACTGAGTCAGCAACTCTGGCATTTTCTTCCCTGCAGGTTCTCTTTGAGCAACCAGTCAGGCTACTATTTAATTCTGGCTCTGCATTAACTAGACTTGCTACATAAATTAGGGGGGGGGGAATCCAGTCATTTTAGAATTCTGATTCAAACATTTTGCTGGTGATTTTGAAATTTACCATGCTTTTGGCCTGATTCAGATGCTTTCCTGGGCTAAATATATTGTTTCCATAGTGGAGAAGCAGACATGTTTCCCATCTCCATTCCCTCATGCTCCTAACAAAACATTTTACTATTTGAGGCAGATGCCCATGTGCAGAGGGCCAAATTCTGGGGTTACTCTGCTTGCCTGTCCGGGGGTGGGGGGGGGGAATATCATATTGTTCAGACCTCTGTGCACAAGGGCTATAGCAACATTTTATTGCCAACAACTCCCAGGAAAAGCTCAGTGCATAAAACTTAGATTGATGAGTTTACTTACTCACACAGGCTTCTGCACTTGCCTAATTTTATAATGTAGCTTAAAATATTGCTACTATGGAGGTCAAAGATAGTCTAATCTATTCATCTGTCAACAGCCAACTCCTATGCATATCTACTCAGAAGTAAGTTCTGTTATGTTCAATGTGGCTTACTCCCAAGAAGAAGAGCATAGAATTGCAACTTTCGATAGAAGTATACACAGATTTATTTTCGAAGTTGCTTCATCCTTTGATTTCTGAATACTACAACTGCTGCATCTCCTGAACTAGACATTATCTTGGAATATCATTTTCAACATCTTTACTTATTACACTAAGAACCCAATCCTATACTCACCAGCCTCCTCCTCTGATACTGACTGCTGTAAAGTAGTCAAAGCCATGTGCTCCGGCAGCATACTACGCAGCACACTGCTGGGAGCACCAGTCAGAAAGCAGGCTCCTTCCTGCCACATCCTCATGTTTCCCTTCATTTGCTGGAGCAAGTAAGTCAGTGGGAGAGGCTGGGGAGGGTGGGGAGGATGGAACAGGGGCGGGGAGGGGGCAAAATAGGGTGAAGAGGGGGATGGAAGATAGTCAGATTGGGTAAATGTAGACCTGCACTAGCTATCTGGTGAGTGCAGGATCAAGTGGACACCCCCACTATGCTACACAGGGAATGATTGGTCCCTTACCCAGAGGAGACATCAGCAACTACCCCCCCTCCCCCCACTGTAGCAGTGGTCTCTAGTTTGGAGATTGGAGACTGCTTCATCTCGTAAAAGTTCCCCAGCGTGAACAGAATGCTCCGTTCTGCCAGGGAGCTTCCTTACCGTGTCACTGATCTCCCCCAAACTGCATGTGGGCCAGCCACTTCTGCTCTGAAATCCAGGCACAAAGTCTGCTGGGGCAACTGACCCCAGAAGCAGCTGGCCAGCATGCGGTTTGGGGGAGATTGGCAACCCGGTAAGGAGGCTCCCCACCAGGATGGAGCCTTCCGCTCACTCGGGGGACAGTTTCGGCTATGTGCCAGATCCAGCCAGCAGAACAGGGTGTGGGGCACCCTGCACTATAGGATGCAATGGTAGGCACTCCTAAATCTAGTATGGTATGCTCAGATGTAGAAATTATATTTGAAAACTATCTTGCTCTGGTATCACAAGGTCTGTTTTCCACCTGTATCATATCAAAAATACTGAAAAGGTTCTTGTGAATGTAAATGCAACAAGGTATGTAAAAGTATTTTGCAGAATAAACATGATGCATAAGTATCAGTAATTGGGTGCATGCCAGGGAAGAAGAAGGGTGAACTATAATACGCTTTGATTTCCTTAAGAACCAAGTGACTGTTAAGGAACTTACTGCCCAATGTTATCCTGGGTTGGCACTCAGGATGCAGGGCCACTAGCATAGCGTCCACTGTATCCTGCATGCCAATTGGGAAGAAGGCAGGTCAAGAGAGATAAGAGAGAATGTTGGCTTCAGAAGAGCTCCCAGTGGGACTCCTCAGAACTAGGCCAGCTCTTTTTCTGGCTTAGATCTAAAGATCCTGCTGGGGACAGGTTGGGGCCAAAGGCAGGTTTGGGATATAGCTGCTGCTGCAGTCAGCCCCTGTCCTGCCCCAGCTCTGCCCCCTCTACTGGCAGAACCCTGCCATGACCACTCTGGCAGCAATTCTCTACAGACCAATGGAGTGGCTGGCACAATGGTGGACCTTGTGGTACACCGGCATACCACAAGTATGTGATTGGGCAGCAATTGCATAGACACTTATCTGAGAGTAAGCATCACTGAACACAGTGGAACTGACTTCTTAGTAAACATGTTTAGGATTGCGCTGTGAAAGATACAGGCAGTCCGCGTTACCCGAGGATTTGGAACCTGCGGATTTGATCATCTGCGGGTTCTGAACCTGTCAGTGGGTCCAACCTGTACCCTCTGGAGGCACAGAGCTCCTGTCGCCCCTTGGAAGACCTTCTGAGAGCCGGGGATGCCACCCTGGCCCTTAAAAGGCCTTCTGAGGCCTCTGGAAGACTGAAAATTGTGACTTGTGGTCACAGTGGGACTTACTTCTGAGTAAACATGTTTAGGATGGTGCAGTTAGGGACAGTTGCGCAGTTGTTAGGGACAGTTGTGCAGTTGCGCAGGCAGCCCACGTTACCCAAGGATTTGGAACCTGTTGATTTGATCATCTGCAGGTTTTGAACCTGTGAGTGGGTCCAACCTGTATCCTCTGGAGGTACAGTGCTCCCATCGCCTCCAGAAGACCTTCTGAGAGCCAGGGATGCCTCCCTGGCCCTTAAAAGGCCTTCTGAGGCCTCTGGAAGGCTGAAAATTGTGACTTCTGGAACTCAGAAGGTCTTCCAGATGTGAATGGAACATAGCTGTAGTCGGATTTGGAAGGTTTTGGGCTCTGAAATCCGTAGATTCAATCATCTTCCCTCAAATGAGGGACTTCCCTCAAATGAGGAGGCTGGTTAGAAGGAGGTTGAAAGGGAGGGTAAAAAGAGTCCAGTCTCTCCAGAGTGCATGGAGGCTGCTTAAAACAACAGTAATAGAGGCCCAGCAGAGGTGTATACCGCAAAGAAAGAAGGGTTCCACTAAATCCAGGAGAGTGCCCGCATGGCTAACCAGCCAAGTTAGAGAGGCTGTGAAGGGCAAGGAAGCTTCCTTCCGTAAATGGAAGTCTTGCCCTAATGAAGAGAATAAAAAGGAACATAAACTGTGGCAAAAGAAATGTAAGAAGGTGATAGGGGAGGCCAAGCGAGACTATGAGGAACGCATGGCCAGCAACATTAAGGGGAATAATAAAAAGCTTCTTCAAATATGTTAGAAGCAGGAAACCCGCCAGAGAAGCGGTTGGCCCTCTGGATGGTGAGGGAGGGAAAGGGGAGATAAAAGGAGACTTAGAGATGGCAGAGAAATTAAATGAGTTCTTTGCATCTGTCTTCACGGCAGAAGACCTCGGGCAGATACCGCTGCCCGAACGGCCCCTCCTAACCGAGGAGTTAAGTCAGATAGAGGTTAAAAGAGAAGATGTTTCAGACCTCATTGATAAATTAAAGATCAATAAGTCACCGGGCCCTGATGGCATACACCCAAGGGTTATTAAGGAATTGAAGAATGAAGTTGCAGATCTCTTGACTAAGGTATGCAACTTGTCCCTCAAAATGGCCACGGTGCCAGAAGATTGGAGGATAGCAAATGTCACGCCTATTTTTAAAAAGGGAAAGAGGGGGGACCCGGGAAACTATAGGCCGGTCAGCCTAACATCCATACCGGGTAAGATGGTGGAATGCCTCATCAAAGATAGGATCTCAAAACACATAGACGAACAGGCCTTGCTGAGGGAGAGTCAGCATGGCTTCTGTAAGGGTAAGTCTTGCCTCACAAACCTTATAGAATTCTTTGAAAAGGTCAACAGGCATGTGGATGCGGGAGAACCCGTGGACATTATATATCTGGACTTTCAGAAGGCGTTTGACACGGTCCCTCACCAAAGGCTACTGAAAAAACTCCACAGTCAGGGAATTAGAGGACAGGTCCTCTCGTGGATTGAGAACTGGTTGGAGGCCAGGAAGCAGAGAGTGGGTGTCAATGGGCAATTTTCACAGTGGAGAGAGGTGAAAAGCGGTGTGCCCCAAGGATCTGTCCTGGGACCGGTGCTTTTCAACCTCTTCATAAATGACCTGGAGACAGGGTTGAGCAGTGAAGTGGCTAAGTTTGCAGATGACACCAAACTTTTCCGAGTGGTAAAGATCAGAAGTGATTGTGAGGAGCTCCAGAAGGATCTCTCCAGACTGGCAGAATGGGCAGCAAAATGGCAGATGCGCTTCAATGTCAGTAAGTGTAAAGTCATGCACATTGGGGCAAAAAATCAAAACTTTAGATATAGGCTGATGGGTTCTGAGCTGTCTGTGACAGATCAGGAGAGAGATCTTGGGGTGGTGGTGGACAGGTCGATGAAAGTGTCGACCCAATGTGCGGCAGCAGTGAAGAAGGCCAATTCTATGCTTGGGATCATTAGGAAGGGTATTGAGAACAAAACAGTTAGTATTATAATGCCGTTGTACAAATCTATGGTAAGGCCACACCTGGAGTATTGTGTCCAGTTCTGGTCGCCGCATCTCAAAAAAGACATAGTGGAAATGGAAAAGGTGCAAAAGAGAGCGACTAAGATGATTACGGGGCTGGGGCACCTTCCTTATGAGGAAAGGCTACGGCGTTTGGGCCTCTTCAGCCTAGAAAAGAGACGCTTGAGGGGGGACATGATTGAGACATACAAAATTATGCAGGGGATGGACAGAGTGGATAGGGAGATGCTCTTTACACTCTCACATAATACCAGAACCAGGGGACATCCACTAAAATTGAGTGTTGGGCGGGTTAGGACAGACAAAAGAAAATATTTCTTTACTCAGCGCGTGGTCGGTCTGTGGAACTCCTTGCCACAGGATGTGGTGCTGGCGTCTAGCCTAGACGCCTTTAAAAGGGGATTGGACGAGTTTCTGGAGGAAAAATCCATTATGGGGTACAAGCCATGATGTGTATGCGCAACCTCCTGATTTTAGGAATGGGTTAAGTCAGAATGCCAGATGTAGGGGAGAGCACCAGGATGAGGTCTCTTGTTATCTGGTGTGCTCCCTGGGGCATTTGGTGGGCCGCTGTGAGATACAGGAAGCTGGACTAGATGGGCCTATGGCCTGATCCAGTGGGGCTGTTCTTATGTTCTTATGTTCTTATCTGTGGATTTTGGTATCCGTAGAGGTTCTGAGCTCCCACAGTTACCAAGGGCTGCCCTGTATGTTCTGTGTGGTGTGCATTCTATAATAGCTATTAGTTTTATTTATAGATCAATCTTATGCTTGTTTGCTCAGAAGTAAGTTCCACTGAGTTTAATGGGACTTATTGTCACGTAAGTGTGTATAGGATTGAAAGCCTTAGCTGTGCTAGATAATAGAAGTGTTCAATTATGAACCTGCTCAACATTTACTTGTTTGTGTGTGTATGTGCCTATCTGCACAATCCTATGAATATCTGCTCAGAAGTAAGTTCTATTGTATTCAATGGGGTTTACTTCCAGGAATGTATGTACAGGATTGTAGTCTGTGCCTATATCAAGATTTTTAAAAAAATAATCTCTGTGATTGCTAGCAAATACATGACAACAACTGGTATTTTAGGCACTTAGAGCATGTCATAAAATAACACTTATGTGGATCAAATACACAGCTTTGTGCAGAATGCTGCACTCCAGAGCCGGAAGTTTGCTAGGTTTGACTGGAGGCGAGAGGGGAGCATTTCCTAAGGTCAATTTCATCTTTTGTTTATGACTTAAATATGTGTTGCTTAGCTTTGCATGCCAGCTTATGAAGGTCATTATGATGAGGGATGAAATTCTGGCTTGAAGATTAGCTCATAAGTGCTTTAGGTGTTTTTGTTTTCAGGATATCTCAAGCAGATTTGAGGAGGATTATTTACAGAAAAAAATCCCAGAGCTCATAAAAAAAATCATTTTGTGATGTAACACATGTTTGCATGAATTCAAAAGCAAAGCATTAACTGTGGGCGGTATGCGACACAAACGGCGTCCAAGTTTCATGCATTCGTTGCACTGAATCAAGACAAAACGACATATCTAAATCATATCCAAAGGCAGTTTGGACATAATAAATGTCATTTATGTTGGATACAGATTGGGAGTAGAGAACAGGATTGTCAACAAAGGAATAATGTGCCAAAGTGAATTAAATGCATTGAGGAACTGGGAAAACATGTCTGATGAGGGAAATATGTGCCTGCTTACAGATTGCATCTTCTAAAATAAAGACTAGCAGAAAGGAAGGAAAGTCAACAGTTGAAGTGACTGCTTCTGAGTTATGTTGTTACTCTTTTCTTCTAACCAACCCTACATATGTCTTGACAACAGGGAGCCCAATCCTAAACTGTGCTGGCAAAGCCAGGCCACATGGCCTGCACTGCATGCAGAACAGCTTAGGAGAAAGCTGGAGGTCTCCTTGGGGTAGAGCAGGGGTGTCCAAACTTTTTGGCAGGAGGGCCACATCATCTCTCTGACACTGTGTCAGGGGCCAGGGAAAAAAGAATAAATTTACATTTAAAATTTGGATAAATTTACATAAGTTTACATAAATGAATATATGAAAGATGAACTTATATGAATGAATGAAGGTCTTGCAATAGCTCAAGGCCTATAAAGGCCTTGCACAAAGCAAGGCTGGCCTTTCCTTTGCTGCCTCTGCTGCATCACAGACATGAAACAGCAAGCGGTGGAGGGAGCCCTCATCCCACAGCTCATGCGAGAAGTCAAACAGTCGCCCTCACGCGGAGAGCAGTTGCGTCGGGCCAGTGCGGGCTCCAGCAAGTCTCCAGAGGGCCAGAGGCTCATTGGAGACCGGGGTCTCCCTGAGGACCGTACTGGGAGCCCTCGAGGGCCGCAAGTGGCCTCAGGGCCGGGGTTTGGGCACCCCTGGGGTAGAGGAATATATTTCCCCTTACCCTGAATAAAGCCCCAGCCATCCCTCGAGGACTTCTAGGATCCATGCCAGCTATATTGCTGGTACAAATCCAGGAAGCCCCGTGTAGGACTGCCCAGCCTGAGACAGGGGTTTGGATATGGCATTATATCACCCCCGAACTTCTGGAAAGCCATCAAAGGTAAGTGTTGTTGCCTCCCTAGGTGCACTCTGAGGCAGGAGCACCTCTGTTGCCTTCTGATTTGCTTAGCAAACAGGAAGTGGAGCAGAGAAGCTCCACCTGTGACTAGTTCCAGGGAGGTGGTAGAAAAGTAGCCCATGTCTTTTTGTCACTCCCCATAACTCTCCACTTAGCATGTGCCACAACAGTTGCCTCAGCCTGGGGTCATTCTTGGACAATGCCTTCTTTCCACTCTGTAGGCGAGAGCCACACACCTGGGCCTTCAGCTGCCCCACCTGGCCTCCAGTTGTTCCTCTGGCTGTCGGTTTGCCATGCAAGGCTTCCTGTGAGCTTTTCATTGGGAAATCCAGCTTGCTGAGTACAGTGAATCAGAAATGTGCTGCTCCGAGCATGTCATTCACTCCTTCTTTCCCTTCTTGTCACATCTGCCCACGCACATGAAATGTTTTAAAGCCTGTGTATGCACGAAGAGACAAAGCAACTGACTTTTGCGGGAGTTTGCTCAGTCTTGTTTGCAAGCGCATTCTATTTATAGCACAGACATCTCTGCACCCTCCCTTGCTTTCCCCCAACCCTCCCCAACCATTCCCCTGTTAGACATCCAGCCTGTTTAAAAAAAGATACTCTGATGTAGCAATCTTGACTAAAAGGTTACCTTACGTTGGAGTTAGTGAGCCCGGAGAACTGCCTTTGCTTGCATCTGTTGGTGAGCCAGGTTTTAACTCTGCAGCTTAAAATATGGCATTGATGAACTGTGTTATTAGCCTGAAATCTTTCAGGGCTCAGTGAAAATCAGAGAGACAATGCCTAAGGGAGGAAAAGCGTTCTTAATTGTCGGCCCACATCCCTCCACCAGCCCTTGCTGTGAGGAAATGAAGGGCCTGGGTCTTTTTATGAGATGCAGTGGGTGAGAAGCAGAGGCGTACCTTCCCTGTGGCGAAACAGGGTGCATGCCCTGTTGGAAAGCAGTTGGAGCGCATGTACCCTGTTGAGGAAGCATGCATCGGGAAGCAGTTGGAGTGTGAGCGCGCTGATGACATCATGATGCTGTGTGGCATCATGACGTCTGGTACTGCCCTGGACCTGGGTATGCCACTGGTGATAAGGGCAATGCCAAAGGAGTTAGGGTTAGCATGCTGTACTAGTGCCCACTATCGCCCCCTTCCCCTAATCAGTGCAATGTTATTTCCAGTAGGCAAAGTATTTTTTTTAAGCAGACAATTTCAGAATCTTCCTATCCCATTTTACCTCTTCAGTACAGGTCTAAATCATACTGAGATGATAAATCTGTTTGGAGTGTATCACTTCAGACTGCAAGGGATGGGACTCCCTTGTTGTGTGAAAAAATCTCCAATGGATGGAAATCACGTCAGGGTAAAACTCATATGGCTTTTAGCCTTGCTTTTCTCTTCATACACTTGCTTTCTGTGCAGATGCTTTATGTGTACAAATGTAGGTGGAGGAACATTCAATCGTATGAACCCCTACCTCCAGTCCAAATGGTACAGTGGAAGCCTTGTGTATCTTCTCAGTGAAAACAAGGCTCAGAATCACCATAGTAGTGTCATGTCCTGTTAGGGCCCAGTTACACATTATGACAAATGCATAATGTGGTCCAGATTTTCTTTTGGGGCTGATGGTGGTGGTGGTGGTGAATAGCAATTGGGGCCACAAAATGGGATGAACTGGAGTGGGGATAAGGGGAATTTAGCAATTTCCTCCACCATGGTTCAGATTCTTCCCTTCTTCCCTGCATATACTATTTTTATTGGGGGGAAGAAGACGACACATTCATTGGCTTCCAGTGGAAATTGTGTGCAATGAAAATAGCGTGTTGTGGTGGGGAAAGCAATCAGTATGGGAACCGCGGTGGGGGCAAAGTGCAAACACTTCTACCCTATACTGTGATTTGGTCTGTTTCAGAAGAATACTCAGGGCCACATTATGCATTCTAGCAAAATACCTAGTTTGGCCCTTAGTCTCTCCTAACTCCTATGATGCCTTCTTAGGAACAAACAGCATTCCCCCATAGATGTCTATGAGGGTAGTCCACACAGAGTGACATAATTCATAGCAAAAAAAAAATTGCAACGTTGTTGGAAATGAAATAATGTTTTGCAAAATGCATCACCATGCTAATTTCATGAGGACAGCATGCAGAGGAGGAAGGCCTTGTTCGGAGAAGAAACTACCCCCCCCCACCCGATCAAGGTCTGCTTTCCACCCTGAGTGGGTGCTTGGGTTGGGTTGGGTGGCGGTGGTAGCAGCAAAGAAATCATTCTTCTCTGCTACCATTGTGTCTGCTGATAGCCGTCAGGCAGAGCTGTTCCGTGTGGTGCGGGGCCTCCTCCATCAGGCCCCGCCAGTGGACCAGGAGGAATACACGGTCAGCCGCTGTGACGTGTTTGCGCAACATTTTGCAGATAAAATCGATCGCATTCGTTACGACTTGGATGCCACATTGTCAATGTCTGATGATGTCCCCCTGGCAACTGCTTGTCCAGTGCTGTGGGATTCTTTTCAGCTTGTGCAGCCTGAGGATGTGGACAGACTCCTTTGGTGCTGGTTTTGACCTTTAAAGCCCTATACTGCTCTGGGCCAGGTTATCTTAGAGATCGCCTACTCCCATACAATCCGGCTCGTCCTCTCAGGTCATCAGAGAAGGCCTTTTTACAAGTGCCGCCGCCTAAGGAGGTACGTGGGGCGGCTGCAAGAAATAGGGCCTTCTCAGTAGTGGCACCAACGTTGTGGAACTCCCTTCCCCTTGACTTGAGAATGGCTCCCTCTCTTGAGACCTTTCGGCGAGGCCTGAAGACCTTGTTGTTTAACCAAGCCTTCTGACGTTATGGCCTTTTTAACATTTTTTATATATCTTTTAGTTGCCTTTTTACAGGCGCGATTCCTCTAAGAACTGCTGTTTTATGCTCTTTTATTCTGACTCTTCTGACTACTGTTTTTATGGGTTCTACTAATGTGTTTTTTAATATGTTTTTATCTGTTTGTGAAATTATGTTTTAATCTGTTTTATATGTTGTTAGCCGCCCTGGGTCCCTCTGGGGAGAAGGGTGGGATAAAAATAAAGTTTTTATTATTATTATTATTATTAGCTAGCTAGCTAGCTAGCTAGTTGGCAACCTTCAGTCTCGAAAGACTATGGTATCACGCTCTGAAAGGTGGTTCTGGAACAGCGTCTAGTGTGGCTGAAAAGGCCGATTCGGGAGTGACAATCCCTTCCACACTGGGAGCAAGTGCAGTCTGTCCCTGGCCTGTCTCCCTGGCTATGGGCCTTCCTTCTTTGCCTCTTAGCCTCAGACTGTTGGCCAAGTGTCTCTTCAAACTGGGAAAGGCCATGTTGCACAGCCTGCCTCCAAGTGGACCGCTCAGAGGCCAGGGTTTCCCACTTGTTGAGGTCCACTCCTAAGGCCTTCAGATCCCTCTTGCAGATGTCCTTGTATCGCAGCTGTGGTCTACCTGTAGGGCGCTTTCCTTGCACGAGTTCTCCATAGAGGAGATCCTTTGGGATCCGGCCATCATCCATTCTCACGACATGACCGAGCCAACGCAGGCGTCTCTGTTTCAGTAGTGCATACATGCTAGGGATTCCAGCACGTTCCAGGACTGTGTTGTTTGAAACTTTGTCCTGCCAGGTGATGCTGAGAATACGTCGGAGGCAGCGCATGTGGAAAGCATTCAGTTTCCTCTCCTGTTGTGAGTGAAGAGTCCATGACTCGCTGCAGTACAGAAGTGTACTCAGGACGCAAGCCCTGTAGACCTGGATCTTGGTATGTTCCGTCAGCTTCTTGTTGGACCAGACTCTCTTTGTGAGTCTGGAAAACGTGGTAGCTGCTTTACCGATGCGTCTGTTTAGCTCGGTATCGAGAGAAAGAGTGTCGGAGATCGTTGAGCCAAGGTACACAAAGTCATGGACAACCTCCAGTTCATGCTCAGAGATTGTAATGCAGGGAGGTAAGTCCACATCCTGAACCATGACCTGTGTTTTCTTCAGGCTGATTGTCAGTCCAAAATCTTGGCAGGCCTTGCTAAAACGATCCATGAGCTGCTGGAGATCTTTGGCAGAGTGGGTAGTGATAGCTGCATCGTCGGCAAAGAGGAAGTCACGCAGACATTTCAGCTGGACTTTGGACTTTGCTCTCGGTCTGGAGAGGTTGAAGAGCTTTCCATCTGATCTGGTCCGGAGATAGATGCCTTCTGTTGTAGTTCCAAAGGCCTGCTTCAGCAGGACAGTGAAGAAGATCCCAAACAAGGTTAGTGCAAGAACACAGCCCTGCTTCACGCTGCTTCGGATGTCAAAGGGGTGTGATGTGGAGCCATCAAAGACAACAGTGCCCTTCATGTCCTTGTGGAAGGATCTGATGATGCTGAGGAGCCTGGGTGGACATCCAATCTTGGGGAGAATCTTGAAGAGGCCATCCCTGCTGACCAGGTCGAAAGCCTTCGTGAGATCTATGAAGGCTATAAAGAGTGGCTGTCGTTGTTTCCTGCATTTCTCCTGCAGTTGTCTAAGGGAGAATACCATATCAGTGGTGGACCTGTTGGCTCGGAATCCACACTGTGATTCTGGATAAACGCTCTCTGCAAGTACCTGGAGCCTCTTTAGTGCAACTTGGGCAAACAACTTTCCTACAACGCTAAGGAGAGAGATGCCACGGTAGTTGTTGCAGTCACCCCTGTCGCCTTTGTTCTTGTACAGTGTGATGATGTTTGCATCCCTCATGTCTTGAGGTACTCCACCTTCTCTCCAGCAGAGACAAAGGATTTCATGCAGTTCAGTGATGATGATCTCTTTGCAGCACTTTAGGACTTCAGCAGGGATGCTGTCTTTTCCAGGTGCCTTGCCAAAGGCAAGGGAGTCCAGGGCCACGTGAAGTTCTTCTAGGGTTGGTTCACTGTCAAGCTCCTCCAGCACAGGCAGGCACTCAATGTTGTTCAGCGCTTCTTCGGTGACTACATTTTCTCTGGAATATAGCTCAGAGTAGTGCTCTGAGGAAGTTGAACAGGGAGCAGTGGTGAGGCAAATGGGATGCAGGGGGGAGGGGCACGAGAGGTGTTTGTGTGTATCAGGAAGTTGAACAGGGAGCAGTGGTGAGGCAGACAGGATACAGGGGGAGGGGCAGGAGAGGGGTTTGTGGCTATCAGGAAGTTGAACAGGGAGCAGTGGTGAGGCAAACGGGATGCAGGGGGGAGGAGCACGAGAGGGGTTTGTGTGTATTATTATTATTATTATTATTATTGGGTTGCACATGCTGCAGTGAGGGCATCGTAGTATCCGTTTCAATGTAGCAGGAATGTGGCTTCTGCATCCCTGAAATGCACATGTCTGCCATGATCTCCCTCTGGCACCTTGTCCCATCTGATATTTCAGTAGCATTTGGTGAATGAACTCCAGAGGAAGAGGACGGAGAGGCTTGGAAGAGGCAGATATAGTAGAGGGGCACACATACAGTACAGACACAGGCATGCTCCAAGTAACCATGTTTCTCTTTAATCAATTTACTGCCTGGTTCTTGCTGACTGTATATGCCTACTTGGAACTTATCAGGTCTGTCAAAGCCTGTAGGCTTCACAAAATGAGGCTGGCACTAGTCAGACAGCAGGCTTCCTAGAGAAAAGCTGCTACTTCTGGTTGCAGAGCGACATCACTTTGCACAGCTGGGAACATGGGCTAATGGTGTTATTTTCAGGCAGACCAGAACTGGAAGGGAGCAATCAGGTTTGTGTTCTCCAAAAACACAGGCTCTGCAAGTCCACTGCTGAGAACTGGTAAGGATATTTTATTGTCCACAGGCAGCAATTACAGGGAATGTGTAAGTGACTGCCCTTTGTGAGCAAGTTATCTTACCATTGCTATCTCTTGTCCTTGAGACAGCATCCCTGTTGCTCAGGGAGCAGATTGGCAGGAAGCATCTGCCCCCCCCCCCATTGGATTGGAAAAGGAAGAGGGGGACAGAGTAAAAGAGGACAGGGAGAAGTGGTGGCTGTCCCACTGGTAAAGTCATGGGAAGTCCTGCTATTTCCTGTTTGATTTTTGTACTATATGATGGGAATGAGAGGCATCACTCTTTACAGTTCAGCCTTTCTCCTGGATACTCTCTCTTGAACTGACCAAGTGTTATAT
Source organism: Tiliqua scincoides (assembly GCF_035046505.1). NCBI lineage: Eukaryota > Metazoa > Chordata > Lepidosauria > Squamata > Scincidae > Tiliqua > Tiliqua scincoides. The sequence goes on along the minus strand of NC_089821.1, from coordinate 101,018,479 downwards.
CATTGTTTCAACAAACCCCTCATGCCCAAACGGAAAGCATTTGTTATAGTTTCCCTTTAAATCTTTGCTTGCTCATAGAGCTTGAAAAACAGCTTACTCCACTCCATTATGTGCTGTTTCAGTGATGCACATCTCTTCATACAGTAAATCATCCAGAACTCTTAAAGGCTGTGAAATATTACCTTCAACAACAGTAGTCAGAGCCCCATCCTGATCCATATAGTACTGAAAAACAGAGCTCCTGATACGCAAACCCTATCAACCTATTGGGATTCTGCAGAGAAATATGGTAAAGTCCATGCAGACTCAAAATGATCTGTTTTGTTCTTCCTCTAAAGAGAAGGAGAGCTTTGCTGATTATTAGCTAAGGAAGGAAGAAATTCTGCTGTTTATTCAGATCATAATCAAGCTATTTCAAAGCACATATCCAGAATTGTCTCACTAAAGTCCACCAAAATTAATTCTGAAAGTCTTATTATCCTCTTTTTCAAATACATGCTTGCATGTTTGAAGGTACTCAGAAACATGGCAAAATCTGACCAGATCATCTACAATTACACTGAGCCATTGTCAAATCTGGTAGTGGCTGATGGGATTGTTTATCTGATCAGCAATATAGAATCCTAGGGCTTAAAGACACTAGAAAGTTATCACATTCAACCTAGCTGCCAGAAGGGAAGATTCTCCTTTATTTATTGGAATCATATGTAGCCCACTCTTCAGTCTGAGGAACTGCAGAGCATCTCACAATAACAACATCTTCCTCTGCTTAAGGGCCCAATCCTTTCTGGGCACTGTCCCTGCTTCCTGTGTTGGGATGATGAGGTAGAGGTTCTAGTTTGGTGTCCATCTGTGGAGTCCTGGGGCACATTACCTGCCATCAGAATTCTGAGAAGACAAGTGTTAACAAACAACCTTGTCATACATGCTTTGAGGGACAAGAGGTGGTTTGTGCAAAGTGCTCTCTTTGTGCACCAAGTGCCTTTTCACCATGATTCCCACCACCAAAGTTCCGCTTTGAGAGACCAGAGAGACATAGCTCCATGCTGTGCATTTTCTCATCTGAGCTGCAGTCTTTGTGAGCTGTGACTACAGTCTCACCCAGCTGTAGTACTGGGTCATGAGTGGTGTGATTGGCTGTCAAATGGAGTCTGTATCTTATGTTCTGTTATAGGAAAGTGGAAGGGGGGGGGCAGGACTTGCAGCTTTTTCATGTGTTTTCCCATCCCCATTTTCCCCTTTCCTAATTGTTCTTTATTTGTTCCTATGGCAGCTCTGTTGTTGGCACAGCATTTTTCTGGAATTGGGGACATGTCAGTTTTCTGAAAGGGGATTAGGATACGTTATACATCAACTCCCCCTCATGCCCCCATCTCCTCCCTGTTTTGGTCTCTGTGCCAGTGGAGTTGGGCTGGTGTGTGAGTGACGTTCATGCAATATCGACACCATGTTTTTCTGATGTTGTGCCCAAGTCCCTCAGAAAGGCAGGCTTCAGCATTGGCGGGGCTGTTCTTGTGCTGGTGTATGTGCAGATATACTAACATATCCTGAAGGTGGGACTAAGCCTTAAATGATCACTGCAAATATTTCAGGGGGAAAAGAAGTCATACTGAATAAGATTTTTGATATTAAACAAGACATCATACTTTCATACTGTCATACATCATAATAAAACTGTCCTCAATTTTCTGTCAATCCTTTTATTGCTAGTTGCATGTGTCCCTTCTGAGTGAGGAAAGCAATCATTAATGCTTTATTTCAGAAAGCCTTCCAACGTTCTTTGTGTAGCTGGAAAACCAAAGGTGCTTTTTCAGTTTCATATAAATCAGTACACACATAAATACAGTCCTTGCCTTTGAAGTTCTGAAAACAGAGATGGTTGATCTCTAGTTACTATAGAGAGTTGCACGACTGGGTTAACATTTTGCTTTTTGAATTCAGCTCTTCATTCTAATGTTTAATTCACAATTAAAAAAAATCCCAGAGTCTCGCAATTACCGCAGAGAGATGCTATCTAATCTTTTGTCCTTAATATGCCATGACCTAGAAAGGCTAGGAGGGGAGTTACAGAAAAGTACAGGCGTGAAATCTGTGGGGTTTCTGTTCCAGAACCCCCTGCGGTTAAGCGAAACTGCAGATACCAGGGAACATGCCCCCCACCCTCCGGAGGCGAGGGGAGCTCCATTTCCCTCACCTCCGGTGGGTCTTCTGAGCCCAGCAGAGTCCGCACACATCTGCCTGCCATCTCTACTGAGCTTAGTCTGAGCCTTACAGCAAAAAAACCTGTAAGTGACATTTTTAATGCCTTATGCAGCATTAGGAAGCCCAAGTGCAGAAGTGCCACTCCAAAGGCTATTGCTGGTATTGCCCTGAGTCACCGTCTTCTGTAAGAAGATAGCCAAAACATTCCATAATAAGAAAGATTTGAATTTATATTACTACTCCATTACTATTATACAAACTGAGACCCGTTTTAAAAGAATGTCTGGATTCATTCACTGTGGGCAGTGATTGTGGTCCCACCAGTAGCTCTGACATCACTGAGGGAGTGTGTAGGGGTGGCAGGAGCTGCCACGGAAATCAAGCCAGAAGGGGAGGAAATGTCAGCAGCAGACACACACTGGGACCACTGGGCACAGGTGTGGGTGTCAAGGTCTTGCAAGACTTCCCACACCACAAATATACATATGTGGGGTGTCAAGTCATATATGGCTGAAAGAGAAAAAACACTGGCAATGTCCAGGCTGAAGTGAGCCATAGAGAAGGACCTAGGTGACTTGAATTCCCTTCTTCTTCCAGAGACAACTGGGAGGCACATGGTGGACCCAAGTGTGACATAGGGATACCATTTCTCTCTGTTAGTAACTACAGAGGCTAATTATCCCCAATTATTTATTTGTGTACTTGCTTAGAAGTTCTACAAGCTGCTTTTTAACAAAATACTCAAAGCAGTGTAGAGATTGAAGCACACTAGCAGAACTCAGTTAATGAAATTGGTAGTTACTCTAAAAGGATGTAGGTAGGTTTTTCTTTTTAATGTGACATATCTTTGGGCACTGTGTCTGAAGTATATAAAAGGATATTATCTCCTTTACATTGTTACTGGGTTGGGCTGGACTGTGTGTGTAATATATGCTGGGTACCTCTGTGAAAGAAAGTTCACATCTTTCACAGTAGAAATACTGGAGCTGCTGTTTTAGTCACATATTGGGACACAACAGGGTTTGAAAGGGGGAAAACAGCATTAGAAGGGAACATACAGATCTAGTTCCTTCTTATGTTTTCCTTTCTCTGTTCTTTTTTTATCTTGTGTCTCTGCCTCTCTGACAACTTCTTAACTTCGTGCTGATTTGTCCAGAGTTACTGATGGTGCTTGCCTTACAACACCTGCCCTGCCTAGGGATGCTATGCCCACTTTAATGCTGATTACATAGTTCCCCCAGCTAGATCTGCCTGTATCAGCAGGAAGGAGACCAGGAGGTGGCTTGCCTGTAAGTCTGCAAGGCCCCAGCTCTCCAAGCAGCAGTCCTTTTGGGATACAGCTGCAGCACCACCTCAGTTCTCCAGCACTTAGCAGTCTCTGTTAGATTAGTCCATAGGTCAGTGCACCAGTTCACAGTTCATCCTCCAGTCCATCCATCAGAGTGCCAGTTCATTGTTCACTTGCCAGTCCATGGATCAGTGTGCCAGAAAGTCAATCCAATAGGTAGAGCCATGAGTCAATCCATAAGTTCACAAGCCAGTAGGTCAGTTTAGCCAAAAAGTCAGTCTGTTTTGCCAGTACCTCCACTCTCACTAGAACCCACAAACACTCTCTGCAGCATTATATCCTGTAATGGCCTGACTGCCTCTAGTGGCTGCAGCTGTGCAGCACACCCTCTGCTCAAACCCAGGCCTTAACCCTTAAAGGGGCCACTGCTGACACCACATGCTATCTCCTCAACTGATCTTCCGCGATTCCAATACAACACCCAGGTTGCTGTAGTATAACTGTCTCATTGCAGGGGGACTCTGAATAAGCTCAGGGCCCAATCAGATTCAGATTCAGACACCTTCATTAGGCATTATTAAGCATGCAAAAAAAAAACAACATACAGAAGTGCACAAACATAAGATAACAAACTACAAATAACACCTATAACCAAACACTTCAGAGAGTAGAGGCATGCTTCAGATTAGTCGCCACGATTTGTGAGATAAATTTAGCTATCTGAGAGACAATGTCAAAATCAGTGGAGGTTAATAAAAATTGCAATCTAGCAAAATCCTCAGCAAGGGTGTTAAGGTGAAATTGAAGGGCCAGATATTTCCTTCTGGCCTCATTGTGAAGCGGACAATGAAGAAGAAGGTGGTCTAACGTTTCTACAGCCCGCTGAGGACAGGGACAAATTCTTTCCTGGAAAGGAATGCCATTAAATCTACCCCAAAGAACAGAAGATGGAATAGAATTACAACGGGCCATAGAAAAGGCCCTTCTAATCTTTGGGCATTCCAAAATATAGAGATAATTGGGAATTTCGCCTACTTTAACTGGTAAGTGATAAAATAAAGGTGAACAAGTTTTATTAGCTGCAGATAAAATATTGGAAGAGTGAATATCCAGGAGTCTCCCTTTAATGAGCCTGAAAGCTTCGGCTTGGGACACTCAGGGCCCAATCCTATACAACTTACCAGTGCTGATGCAACTGTGCCAATGGGGTGCATGCAGCATTCTGCAGTGGGAGGACAGTCATGGAGGCCTCCTCAAGGTAACATTTGTTCCTTTTCCTTGGGGCTGCATTAGCACTGCATTTGTGATGGAAAGTCAGATAGGACTGGGCCCACAGTTGCAGATGGGATGGGTTGAACGTGGTGGTATTGGATCTCGTGCTTTTGCTGCCTTCACTGGGGAGCTCTAGGGGTTGAGTACTTGGTTGGGCTCCTTGGACCACTGAGGAATCCGTGGATCCTTACCCAGTGCCCAATGTGGCTGGCCTCTGTTATCAGCTCTGCAGACAGGAGGTCTTTTCCAACCCTACCTTGAGATGCCAGGGATTGAACCTGCTTTCATAGCATATGCTGTACCACTGAGCTAAGCCCCTCCTTCTAAGGCAGTGTTATCAAACTGTGGAACCCAATTTCAGGTGGGTCCCCGTCATTCCAATATTTTATTTTTAATTCATTAGACTTGATTCTACCATGGTATGTGACTGTATTTGGGGAAATGTTACAGACCTATACAGAAACATACAGACCTGTACAAGTTGCTATGTGTATTCTTTTAACAATGATAGTAAATGGGCCTTACTCCTGGGTAAGTGTGGGTAGGATTGCAGCCTAGGATTTTTAAAAATTTTTCCTGCTTGATGATGTCACTTCTGGTCATGACATCACTTCTGGTGGGCTCTGACAGATTCTCATTCTAAAAAGAGTGTCCTAGTGCTAAATGTGTGAGAGCCACTGTTCTAAGGAATACCACAGAGGCGTGGATTGCATTGTCATCTTTCTTTGTAGCTGACTTTATTTCTGTAACACACAGCCATTGGTATAGTTCCCTTGAAAATGTCCCTGAGTTGAACCAGTTGTGTAAATCTTGGCTGTTTCTGATAAGAGAGATGGTTGGAGGCAGGCAAGTATGTTGTTATGGTATGTTGGTTTTTGGTATGTGGTTTTGAGGGCTTGTCTCCTAACTGGTGGCTGTTGACTTGAGTATTAGCACTTCTCTGAGTACTGTTTCCTATAGTGGTTCTTTTTAGAAGTGTAGGAAAGGTCCCAGCATGCGGAAAAGACTACTCACAAGGAGACTTCCAACTCCGAACTTGCTAGTAAAGGGGAAATGCATTCTTTCCCATTGGCAGTGAGCACACATAGGTTGTATCTTGGCATTTCCTTCCTCCAGAAGTACAGCCCAGGGGGTTCACCCCTAAAGGCCTATGACAGGCCTGCACAACTTGTGAGCAAGAAGGCTGAAGGTGGCTCACCAACCTCATCTTGTTACCTGCTTAAAGCCATTTCTGCCCAATGTTGCATATATGCAACAGGGATCAAATGTGTACACCTGTGGGCTGGGCAGAAATGGGTTAATAATGGAACACTCTTACTTTGTAGGTGGTGAAAGCAGGAAATTTATCAAACCCTGAGTAGGCCACTATGCATCAGAAATCTGGTTAGACCAGTAAAATACTGACTGATCTGTAATGCGAGAGGGCAACTATAGTTCTCCCTGACACTGCTTTTGTGGGGGCCACTACTGGCTACTGTTACATCTTCCTGGTGTTGCCATGAAGGGCTCCAGTATATTTTTTGCCTTTGTGTCATGGCCAAAGACCAGCCAAGGGTGCTCTAACCTCAGCAGCGACTGACAGAATCCAGTAGCCTCTGTAGGTCTTGCTTCTGCCCTATGAGATGACTTGCATAGTGCCAGGTTTTCTTAGCTTGTGCAAGCTCTTCTGTCTCTCAGCAAAAAGGCTTTTAGTAAAGACATACATATCAAGGCTGGGGGGGGTGCGGGGGTTCTGACTGTTCTTAGAGACTGATAAAATACACAGCAGGTACAGAGATGAGATCTTTCAAGTGAAGTTTGCAAAAGAAAATGGTAGGAGTTTCAGACCTTTTCAAGTAATGGCAAAAGTTGAACCACTTGTGAACAAAGCCTGCTGTACTGTAACTGCCTGTCCTTTTCAGAGGGGCCTCTGGCTTAGTCCACGGTTGGAAATATGGCAAAGAGCCTTGTGGCACAGGCACCTGCAGGTGGGCTCCAGCCCACAGAAACGTATGCCACGATGGATCTGTTACTCTTTTAGGAGCCACTAGGCTCTTGGATGTTCTTGTCCTCTAGCTCTCTGCGAGCGGGTGTGAAATGAGTGCCCTCTTTTGAACCTGCTTGTGATACCAGCCCACGTGGGAGGCAACAAATTCCTCAGAGCCTGTGGAATGGTATTCTTTCTGCACTGAGATGGAGACAAGTCAAATGCATGCATAAATAGAAGTGATGTTTATTCACTTTATTCTTATTTATTCATTTATATGTATTTTTTTTTTTAAATAGAGACCCCCCATTTCAGGTTTGACAGCACAAAGTATTCCACAGGGAGAAGACAACAGAGGAATAGGGAGGGAATTGGAGGAAGGAGAGGGAAGTGGAAGCAGGTATAAGCAGCAGAAGAATATGCAGTTGTGTTAAGTTGCACCTTAACCTTAGTTATAGTTGGAAAAGAAGACTCAGGCATTGTGCTGCTGGCTTTACAGAAGGGTGGAGTTCAAGAAGAGACTGGAAGGAATAGGGCAAAGAAGTGCAGAAGGACACCCAGCTGTTCCAGGATGCAGTTCCCGTTATTGGGGCAGGAAGTGAGAAAGGGTAGAGTAGTTTGAGGGAGCAGCAAACTTTCAGGCCTTAGCAGATGCAGCTGAGGTGTAATTGATGCAGCTGATTGCATGTGATCTGAAATATAAAGGAGGAAGCAATTCCTCTCCTCCCCAACGTAGTTCCTAAATGGCTCCCCTGTGCATAGGGCACAGCATAAAATCGATGCATTCACATTAGAAAGGTATTATGATGTGATGCATAGGAAACTGGTTTTTCACAGATAGCTGCCCTGTTCCTAGATCTCTTCCTTTGGCTTTAAATTCCAGGGGTTTTTTTTAATCCTATCATGTCCCTTAGCATGCTAGTTAAAAGTGAAATAAGGCTTAAATGACTGATAGCAAACATAGTTCATTATGAGAAGAGACGATGGGTTAAAGACAACACCCTCACCTTGTCAGCCACACTAGACGCTGTGCCAGAACCACCTTTCAGAGCGCGATACCATAGTCTTTCGAGACTGAAGGTTGCCAATACAATACACCTTGTCATTTGGCAGAATGAGAGGTTACAGCATGACTTGGGGAGAGCTCAACCAATGGGTAGAACAATTCATCATAAGTACTGTAGGGAGTGAGACAGAAGAGAATGAATGACAAGATGGGGTTAGGCCTTGGCTCAGTGGTAGTGCACCTCTTTTGCATGCAGAAGGTTTCAGGTTCAGCCTGTGGCATCTTTGGGTCAGACTGGGAAAGAACTCTGTCTGACACTGTGGAGAGCCCCTGCCAGTCAGGGCAGTGCAGGCTGTCCTGAGCTAGATAAATCAGGCATCTGACTCAGCAGAGAGCAACTCGGTCTGTTCAGAAGAGTGAGCAATAGCAGGGATGCAGAAGGTTCATATATGGTCAATGAGGAGTTTTCCAGTGGCAGAAATATTCTGGGAAGAGAAGGTGTAATCAGAGAAAATGAAGCGTTTCTAAGTCCTATAGATTTCAGTGGCAGAGATCTAAGCACAGGCTTCTAACACTTCCAGGAAAACAAATGATTTATAAGTGCTCAATTTAAATTTGTTTCAGTGCTGGATTTTGTCTAGAATACATACATGTATATAAGTATTTGAACATGCTATATTTGGTGACTGTGATGACCATTTTGGATAAACCTGGGGTGGAGTGAGGAGGAACTGAATCTTCCAATTGAGGCAAAATGTTTTCCTAAAACCCCATCATAAAATTGTTAATTGTTAGTTGTTTAATGGTGAGAGGAGGAGGAGCCAACAGTTGATGAACAGACATGTCCCCAGGAGCTCCTGGGAGACGGTTTGTTTTTCCCCCAAATACTGTAGGTCTGAAGAGGACCTGAAGATCTTTGTTGGGAGAGACAAGATCTTCATCAGTGCAGGTATCTGGGAAACTGAAAGCCTGACCAGGGGGGGGGGGTGCTTTCTTCTCAGAGTAACCATTTGTGACAGTATTGGGGGAGGTGCAGTGATCTGCAGTCAAGCTGCTGGCTCCGTGCTGAGATGCCATATGGAAAAAAAGCGTGAAGTGTAAAGTTTAAGCTGGAAATTTAAGATAAGCAAGTGTTAATATTGTCCCGGCTCTGATTGACTGATTTGGCTAAAAACCTTGGATATATTGGAGGCGTTAACGAGAGACTTTTTAAGGAGGTTGAAAGTGCTCTTTTGCTCTGTCGTGGAATAAATTGGTGGAGGATTATAATTACAACTATAACTTGGGTGTGAACTAAAATCCAGAATTATTCTTGGACATAATTGGATATAAATATAATTCTCATTAGATTTGAAAGAGCTTTGTTTTCTCTGCAGCAGAGACAGTGTGACTGTTTTCTTTCGTCTTGTTTTTCTCTCCATTAACCACACTGGACTGTTATCTGCAAGAGGTATGTAAGGAATGCAGATGGCAGAGTAGTAATGACGTGGTGGAAGTGAGGAGAATAGTATGTTGTGGACATCTAGTGGACTAGAGAGAAATTGCAAAATGGACTCTGTTTCAGAAATTTGGATACAGAAAATCTTGATTAATATGGAGAGATGGCTTGCTATGGAGCGACAACAGCTGAATTGGTCCTCGCAGATTCAAGCCAGTCTGGAGACTCTTTCCCAACAGGTAAGGAACAATTGGAAGATGTGAAGAAACAAGCAGAAGAAAACAAGGGAGTGAAAAAGCGGGCAAGGAGGAAAATCAACAGGATGATCAACAGGACGAAGAAGAGGTGCTGATGGAGATCAAGAAAGATAAGATGGACAGACTAACAGGAGTGCACAAATCACAAAATTTGTTGGAACAAGAAGGAGAAAATATATCCCAGTTAACTGGAAGAATGAACACACCCTATATAAGAAAGTGTGGATTTATCAGATTCTGTTATAGAGATAAATTATTAAAGATATTACAGGAGAAAAAATGGAAAGTAAGAAAGAAAAATAACCCTGAGGGGGTAATCTGAGGGTTAAAGAAAATTGGAGGATTTATTCAGCTAATAACAATGGCCCAAATTTATTTGAAGGAGAAAAAAAAAGAATACTATGAAATTGATAAATATGAGTTAGAATGTATTTAAAAAAATATAGCCGGAAATGTAAACATGTGGAAGAATTGTTTTATATGTGGTTATTATGTCAAAGAAAAAAAAAGTGTAATTAGATTGGAGTTGAAATAGTTGAGGTGATAATTTTGGTAGATTATTTTGTTTTAATATTAATGAGTAATTGAAGTTAATGTTTGGTAGAAAGTGAATATTTAGAAAATATAGTATAGGGTATTAGGGAAAATTTATTGTATATTATATATATAAATGGATAAATTAGTAAGAGGTAGAAATAGATGAGTAAGTAGATTAGGAGATATAGTATGATTAATTAGTAATGGTATATGGTATTTAGCACTCCTAAATGTATGTTATATGTTTGTATGTCTGTGTGTGTTAATAAATAAATAAATAATTGTTAATGGTGCCATGAAGACATTTTATGAACTTCAGGCACCGTGAGTGTGGAAAGCCCAGAAAACCCATGGCATTTCGGAAGCTGTGCAGCAAAATTGCACGTTTCAGTAAAGGAACAGCACAAACAATTTAGCTGGTGATAAAAATCTTTTCCTTCAGCTTTCACTGGGGAGCTCTAACATTTTTTCTGGTATGGGTTTAAATTTTTTTTTAAAAAAGATAATGTTTTCCTTAAATCAGCTGTCAGACATAGCTTCCAGCTGGAGTGTTCATGATGTGATAAAATTAGAATGATGAAAACATACTCCACACAAATTGTTCTGATTTAAAAAGTCACCCTTCTCTTTTCTCCAGCTAGGGTGTGATTGTCACATTCTCTCTTGTTGCAACATAATTCTTTGGTCAATGTGGCTCTTGGGTGGGTCCGTGTCTAATGGGAGAGAACAGAGCTAAAGGCACATACCTAATGGAGAGCATGCTTGAGGCTTTCAGGGAAGGTTTGTAAAGTTCACCAGGCCGTCAGAGGCCTACAGGGAATGACATAAACTTTCATGGAGAATTGTAACTGGAGGAAAAAATGTAGGGCAACAAGAAACGCAAACACTCAAAGGAGAGAAATGATTGAATCCATGCCAACCTGCAAAAAAACACATTACCTATATAACATAGCAGCCTATATTTAGGTAGAGCCCTGGCTTTGCATGCTTGAGGACCCAGATTCAGCCAATGGCATCTCCAGGTAGGGCTGGGGCAGATCTCTGTCTGAAACTCCGGGTACACTGACAGTACCGAGCTAGAGGGAATGTAGTGATACCCCAATCCTCTCCCCTATATTTGTTGCCTTTTTCACCAATTTTTGGACCTTTCTAGCACCCCTGAGGCTTTTATGATACCTCAGCATCCTGGGGAGGTGGCTGAGTCATTCACGTGCTGTAGCCATTGGTCCTTTGTCATTATTTATTGTTGGAGCATCTTTTTCCCCAGTTGACCAGTGAACAAAGGACCTGACTTGGAGCCAGCTCTTTGCACTGTGAAACCCATGTGATTTTGAACAGTACGAAATTCAGGGACCCAGATAAAGCTTCCCCCCCCCCCCATATACAATCTCACAAGTAAAACCTGGTTAATGCCACTGGTTATTTAAAAGGGGGGGCACACACACACCACTGCCTATTTGCCCAGGTCCGAAGCTGGATGTTTCAGAGGGGGTTCACCTTGCTGCAAATATGGGTGCTAGGACCAGAATCCTGGAATAAACTAAGTCGGGTAGGAATTGTACCCAGCATCAGGGTTTTGGTTTACTTTCCATTAGCCTTTTATCATCCTTACCAACATGTGGTGTCTCTCCTCCCCCCCCCCCGCTTTTGACTAATTGACCAGCGCCTTGTTTTTATCCTTTGCATTTTTCTCTTCTTTTGATTTTTCAACCTCTTAATAAACTTATATATTTCTGGTTTACAGACCAGAGAGGAAGTTGGTTGCCACATCTACCAGGCCACTCATATTCCACTATTGGCTGGTTTTAGTGGGGAGATTCCCTCCCTGGATTTTGGGGCTCTGTTCACCATGGATGGAAATCTTCCTAAGGTTTCTGTCTGGCTCTCTAGCTTTGAGTGGTGGTAGTGCAGACTATCTCTCTCCAGTTCAATTCCAGTTTACCAAGTACAAACAGATAAAGTACAGAGCAGGGAGGTGGTTGCCATCACTTACAGTGCCTATTAGTTTCCATTTTGCCCTCCATCCTCCCTTATGGTCTGACCATGGAAGGCAGTTTCATATCTTCATCCTGACCTGTGCCCCCAGTGAATAGATAGATATGTCTTCAGGGTTTCAGATGAGTTTTTTCCCAGGCCTGCCTGAGAATGCCAAGATAGATTGAATTCTGCGTGCTAGTAACGTGTGTTTTGCCACTGAGTTATGGCCTGATCCCTGCTGGAGTAAGTTGCAGACTGGATAAGTGAAAGCTCCATCTTTGAAACAGGCATGCAGTGGTGTACTGCCCCTGGGGCAAAACAGGGTATGTGCCCTGTGAGCCAGCTGGAGGGGAGTGTCAGAGCACGTGCTCTAATTGCTTCCCCACTTGGGAAGCAATTGTAGCGCATGCACCCTCTCAGCAGTTGCTTAGGCAAAATTGCTCAGCCGTCTGCCAAGCACACGTGCGCTTCAACTGTTTCCTGCGTGGGGAAGCAAGTGGAATGTATGCGCCCTAATGATATCACAATGCTGCGTGGCGTCATGATGTCATGGCGTTGCCCAGGGTGCCAGAAGCCCTGGGTACCCGTCTGCAGGCATGCAAAGAGTAGAAGCCCCAAATCTAAAAACTGCGTTTTCTCTCTCCCCCCCCCCTTTCAGAGGTTCAGGGAGAAAGAATGAGACTTTTGCTCATGCCATCCCGAAGAAATAAATAGCTCTGGACTTAAAATCCCTCTGACACAATATCACCCCAAACCGTCTGCTAATGTAACAGTCAAGTCAGAAAATAATCTCTATATTCTGAGAGTCAAAGCAGTCAGAAGGCTTTGTGCAAACCCCAAGAACAAATATATATTTTCTAATTTTAGCTGAGTGGGTTTTTTTTAACAACAACCTGTCTGCAACTTAACAAAATTCTCTCTGAACAACAGAGACAGAGTTATAGCCAGAAAGTGGGCTAGCCTATTTGGAAGGTCTGTCTGGGTGTATTCAGGATTTCAAGGTTGAAACAAGACTTCCCACTTATTTTTCAGCTCCTGGGTCGGTCAGTCGGTCGGTCGGTCACTCACTCACTCACTCACTCACTCACTCACTCACTCACTCACTCACTCACTCACTCACTCACACTGTCTGTAAAAGTGGGAGTTATTGGAAACTGAGTGAGAAAAGTAGGGATGTGCTTGCGCATTGAGGGGACGTATTCTTCAGTAGGCATTTTTTTCCCCTTTGGACGCAATTGTCACTTTTTGAGGGGAATTTAGAGCACAGCCAAGGGTACCAGAAGACTTCTGAAAATAACTTTTCACTCTTACCTGAGTGAAAAGTGCATCTTTGTACTTTGAAATGAGTGCATCTTTGTCTCTTGTGATCATCTGGTATTGTGTACAATGGAACACACCACTGCCTGTGTTATATTGTGGTTCAATACAGGCACATTCATCATTCAGTAGAAAGTGGTGATCTGCATGTGCCAATTACCTAATCACTGCAGTTAGACTTTCATCTCACTCAGTGTCAGTTCAAACAGAGTGTAGACAGTTTGCTGACTGATTAAGTAATGAAGATGTATGTGGGAATTGACCCTTGTGTCTTGGAGGGCACTGTCTTTAGCACAGAGGAAGAGCATGAGCATAGCATGCCAAAGGCCCTCAGTTAAGAACGGAGAAGCTCTTGCATGCTAATCCAATAAAAAGCATCATCTTGCTTGCTTTACATTTCTCGTACTTGAGTGCTATAATATAACTGAAGAGCTCTATTAGGTGAGAACAAAGACCACCGAGTCCAGTACCCTGCCTCCCACAGTGACACAGCCAGATATTGCCAGGAATCCCCAAAGAAGGACTGAACCAATGTTGACTGAATGAAGTCAATCCCTGACACTTGCATCATATGTTTTTAAGACTGGAAAGGTTCTGAAGGTTCTCCAAGTCCCCTCATATAAAGTCCCTCCACTACATTCACACTGCTTCATTACATTGCCTGAGGGCTACACTCAGAGGGATATAGGCATGTTATCTACAGGATCTATTTACACTACAACTAGTGCTTGCTTGAAGATCTTATCTTGGCACACCCCCCCCCCCCGTATGTGCAGGGGATGCAATCTTGCCCCGAATACAGGAAACCGTGGCTATGGGGAACCCTATCTCTGTGCCCCTCTACGGCTCCCCCGGTGCCCATTACTTCTGTTTATGTTGTTACAGTCACATGAAGGATTGGGTATTTTGCTTTACCCAGACGCTATATGCAGAAAGCTTATAACAAGGACAAGCAGGCAGGAAGCCTCCACTCTAAAGAGGATTATTCAGTAAGTGTTAACAGGAAGGAGGAAGAGGGAGTAACTTGTACCAAATCCTATCCCCTCTGGCAGCAGCCTCCCTACCCCCTTTTCTCCTTGAAACTGTGCTAGCAATTTTGAGGAGTTCCATTGTGGAGCAGGAGGTTTTTGCAGGGGTAAGGGTATTTAAATCCCCTTTCCCTGCTGAAGCCTCCTAATCTCCCACCCCACCCCACCCCACTGGATACAGTGCATGCTAGCAAGGCAAGAAAGGGCATACAGGCATTTGTCACTTAATGACGGACCACATATACAACAGTGGTCAAAGCACAACAAAGAGGCTCTTAATGAGGCAATCAGGACTCCTGTAACCTGCAGCAGAGTGTCTGTTTACACAGCGAAGAGGCTCTTAATGCAAAGAAGAGGGAATCAGTCGCCAGTAACCTGCTCCTCAGAGTGTCTGGCAGATAATGTCTGCTTACACAACAAAGGCACTAGATTGGACTGAATGTTCACTTAACGACCTAATTGCATCATAACAGGGATCTGAGAATGTATCCCCGTCATTAAGTGGCACACACCTGTCTTAGGATTGGACTGTTAATGATTCAATTTCAATTAAAATTTCTACCCAAAACTGAATGGATTCTTTTTAAGCTGGAAGGGGTATGTTACTAGTTGGGGAACCTGGAGACAAAAAGAGAGAGAGAAAGAGATTCCCTATCACTTGTTACCAGTGTTGGGAACTCGAGTGCGGTGACTCGAACTCGAGTCGCAAAAATGTATGATTTTGGGTGACTCGTGAGTCGTGCGCTTGGAAGACTCTGAAAAAGAATCGAGTCAGGGCTCCCTGACTTGGCATTCATCCGCACGTGTGCTGACTCAAGTCTGCCTATGTCTGGGGGTGCCTGCTTACTGTGGAAAACCTTGTGGGTTTCTGACTGGCGAGCAGTAGGGAGTTCCAACCGGGAGGCAGGAAAGGGTTAATGAATCAGTCAGGAGGTGGGAATGAGCTCTTTTTTTCCCATCTCTGATAGGAAGGAAGGAACTAATGATCATTGGACAAACTATGGGCATTCCAATATTTTTATTGGCTGAGGGAGAGCAGGAGGAGGAGCCCAACGAGTTTCTTTCCTTACGATTGGCTGCGAAAGCCCATGGAGGTGGGAGAAAACTCTTTTGCCCGGTGCTGCTTTCCAACCTTACAGTGTCTCTTGGCTCTGTTGTTACTTGGTGGAGAAAGCCTCACTGAATGACCGGCTGTAGTGGGACTACTTCTGAGTAGAGCTGCAAGGATCGGGTCGTCCTGGTAAACCTCTCAGCTGCTGTTTGTGACCCTCCTCCCTCTTGCCACTTCTGTCCCGGCTTTCACTCAGTCCCTCCCACCCCTTCTGCTCTGATGGGCAGGGACAGCAGAGGAGTGTTCAAAGAGAACTCTGACATACACAGAGCCCAGCAGCAGCCCCATTTTCCCCATGATGGGCTTTTTAAAGGGGGGCAACTCAACTTGAGTCTTTTAGAGTCACTAAAGAGTGAATCGGCAACTCAGACAGTGCCCCTGTTATGACACTTTTTCAAGTCGAGTCGCAGGGGGCGATGACTTGGTGACTCAACCAAGGTCAAGCCCCTCTGGGTTTTCCCTACATTGCCTGTTACAGTTTTAGGTGTACACCTAAGGATGCAACTGCACATTGTATTAAATGTGTGTTTCAAAATCCCCATTTGTAGCACAAACAGGCAGAGGGGGCATTTGTTGGGCAGAATATAGCACAAATGGGCAGAAGGGTGCCTAACCTCCTGCACCTGCTCACTCTATCTCTCTTGCAAGCCACACAGTTGTTAATTGTGAGGAAAGGTAATGTGAAGTTTTTTTTTTCTTTTGCTCATATTTTTAAGGGGCGAAGAGAGTGTTTTGGTGGAATCAGAATGCTCATAATTTCAGGAAAGGAGGACAGGTGCAGGCATATTGCTAAAGGGTAGCTGGTTCAATAAACTAGCATAATCTTACTTGTTGATGTTTCTCACGTCCCCCACGTAAAGAGGGATAGCATTGGGCATGCCATCTCAAGTGTAAGATGGTCTTGGGCCAGCCTCACATGCCCTTGTGTTGTGACGTCACAGAAGCTATGCAGGTTTGCATTGGAGCACTGCCTATATGGGAACCCACTAAAAGCACAATATAAGGTGGTCTGAACCTTCTAAATGAAGGGCAGGCCTGTAAACGTTCTGTAGTGAATTATAGACAACCCCCCTCCCCCAAAAAACTGCTCCCGTTGCTTTATTGAAGACCCATCACTTTAGGTAACCTATGTGGCACCTGAAAGAATGTCACCATAGAACAGTTCATTCACAATGGTTCATGCTGCATATAACCTCATTTTGCCCTTCGCGCAGTCTTAGCAGCCCGTTTAAATGAACCACTGGCAAAGCAATTGTACAATGAGGGCAGGGTGGCTTTTATATAACTGGTACTTCTCTGCAAGCAGACAGAAAAGATATCTTTCTCATTTCCTTTGTTCTTCCCTCTTTTCATGTCCCCTCCAGTGCAATGAACCTAGGTTTGCTTCTTTGTGAATCTCATGCTGACCGTAGTGGAAAAGAGCAAGCAGGAGGTGAACATCTGCAGTGCTTCTGAGAATCATTCTTACATGCTGTGTGTGTGCGTGCGTGTGGAGATAATTAAACATTTAGTCAAGTGTATGAAAATCCCTTTGTCAAACATATGCAAACTGTTTTGCCATCTCTTTTCTGTTCTCTGCAGCTTTTAGTCATGACAGCAGTGGAAGTCTAATTTAGGGCCAGGGCTAGTGTAGCTCTGAGTACCAGTTCCTTGGGAGCAACAGTGGAAAAGGGCAGTTAGCTTCATATCCTGCCCATGCTGAAATACCGCAAGTGTCTGCTGTTCTAACAGAAGTAACATGTTACCAGGTGCTCTATACTTGCCAGTATACATGCAGCTCACTAGTTAGGCATTGCAGCAATACAGTCAGCTATTCCTACAGCCATGCCATCCAAGTACCTTTCATAGTGTGAAGTATCCCAGGAGTTATCAAATGCTGAAAATATAGGGACTGAGATAGATGAGCCTGACTCTGCTGGATCCTGCTGTCTGAAATGCCAGAAGATGCTACAGAACATGACTAGTTTCTTTTACATAATCCCTGCTGTAAGCAATGGAGTGTCGAGTATAAGGCCACAATTTTGTGGGCCCTCAAAGCAAAAAGACACTCCTAACTGTCTTGACAGCTCCTAACTGTCTTGTCTTGAATGATGGAGGAGTGGGCACACAAACTGGGAAAGTGCTTCAGAGTCCCCAGAGGCGTGTTAGGACTTTGTGGAGGGCATGGCCACATTAATTCAGATGGCCTGTCTAGTTCCTGTGCAAATGGAGTTCCCTCTGACATTAGTATGATGGCAGTTAAAGGGGACCCTACATCCAGTATTATCAGCTTTGCAGTAAATTCTTCCAGACACCACTAAATTGGATGGGCCTCTGACAGTTAACCCTTTGTGCCTATTACCAGGGCCAATCAGAGGTTAGACCTGAAGGGCCATTTGGCCCGGACCTCATGTTCAAAGGGGACCTTGCATTGAAATACTTGCTCGTTGGTTTTCCATTTGATAAGTTTAATTTTGTTTTCATGTGTTCTCATTTTGTACGTTCCTTAAGGATTTCAAAAGCTGGAAATGACCCAGGCCTCACTGCCTACTACAGCTGTTCTGCTGTGCTGTACTTTTTACATACATAGCCAAGTACTCAAAATGTTGTGTTGGAATAGAAGAAATTATGTCAGCACATGCAGCTGTAGATTTGTTTTTTTTTTTTGCTGTGCACTTTAAACAAAATAGGAGCAATTTGCAAAACAGTGTGAGTAACATGTAATGTAGCCTTGGAATGACATGCCACTTGGAAGGGCCACAAACAAAATAACAGAAGAACATGCCTTCAACCTGAAGGCCCTTGGTTGATCTCAATCGCTGCCTAGCACACATCTCTCCAGATTTCAGGCAGAATTCTTCTCTGCCCTGTGCAGGCAATACGTCAGTTGAACCAGGGACTGTCCATACGCACAGCCTGTTCTCTGCCACAGAACTACAGCCTGTCCTGTAGATTCTAGACCCATTTTCTAAACACATCAAGATTACTGCTCTGCAAAATGTCTCTTTAAAAAGTCAAAATCTACACTGATTTTCTCCATCATAAAGATGTGTAAAATTAAAGGTGTAAATATAACTCTAGTGGAGGATGGAATCTGTTATATCATAAATATGTCGCTAATGATTCACCTACATCTTAAAATATCGCGTGCTTAGCATAGCAGGTGCTATTAATATACACATTGATGGCACTGCCTTACATAACAAAGAGAACATAATTAACAGGAGCTCCTAATTCTACAACTCTAGTGTGTTTCACTCGATTCCTTTCAAACACTCTCATTTTTACTCCCTGCAATAATCAATCTTGCTCTGAGCTAGGTAGAAATGTGCTATTTCTACTGTTTTATTTTTAACAGCATGTTTCATAATAGATTACATTCAATTCCATTTGTGAGCTCCCAAGAGACCAGAATAACTGGTAGAGATGGACAGTTTCTGGGTAGAGGGGAAAAAAAGCCTTTTTACAACCAAGACTGGGATGAACTCCTCTAGCCAACAAAAGGAGATGGACTGGGAAGCAGCAGAAATAACCCAGAGAACCCACAAGATACTGAGCGATACAGATGTATTCATTAATGTGTGACTTTTAGATTCGATGCATCTTCACATGGAAGTCATGAGGAAGACAGAGAGAGGTATGATAGCAAGCCGGTGTAGGGCTGAGCAACAGATAAAAATTCAAGAACTGTAAAGAGGAAAATGGAAGAAGGGTCTGCAGCCTTCCTCTATAGCAGCAAGGAAATGAAAGAGAACTGGAAGGGAGGAGGATGGCTGTAGGGAGAGAGAAGAACATATCAGAGGTACTGGTGCACGAAAGGAGGATAGTATCAGTTCAGTTTAATGAGGGAGGCACATTGCTGTATTTCTGCAGATATTACTGTATCCAAGTGGATCCAAACCAAATGGACTGGAATCAAAAAGTTCATCCAAGTAGAGCTGGATCCAGATGCAATTACCTGACAACCAAGAAACTCTTTTCAAGATTCTGACAATGTCAATTGCTGACTGTGTTGAGGCAAGCGTATTTGTACATGCGCTGCTGTTACTACTAGGTCTGCTAGCCTGTTCGGTCTTCAGCGTGGTAGGAAGGTTTTGATTTTTCTGCTCATCCTGGGCTCTAACTTTTGCAGCTTAGGAAGGCTTTTGTAATGTATTGGCCTAAATCAGAAGATGCCTGAAAAAGAAGAGTGAGTTCTCACAGGGTGCTAGGGACTGATTTCCGGTTGAACCCTGGCCTCCCGACCCAATGAAACAATTATGGCTGCTTCCTCATTTTGAGAAAATGTCACATCTAGCAGGTACTCAGTGATGCTCTCTTCTGTGCAGCTAAATGTGGCATTTTCCAGTGCA
Organism: Tiliqua scincoides; assembly: GCF_035046505.1. Taxonomy (NCBI): domain Eukaryota; kingdom Metazoa; phylum Chordata; class Lepidosauria; order Squamata; family Scincidae; genus Tiliqua; species Tiliqua scincoides. The sequence goes on along the minus strand of NC_089821.1, from coordinate 100,998,749 downwards.
CTCAAAATGTATAGGTACCTGTGTGATCCCTTAGGAAAAAAAATCCCAAAAGCTGTTTTCATAATACCTTTATTAGGATCAGCCAAAATGACACAAAACCTTGAGCAGCAAGCCTTCAAGCTCTTCAGAATATTTCATCAGGCTGGATGTTAGGCAAAGCAAAAGGGGGGGAAAAGTGGGGAAGTTGGATCTGAAAGCCTGCTGTTGTGCTGGAGAGAAAGAACTGAATAAAAGCCAATGCACGTAGACCAAAACTGCACATCTTTTACAATTGCCTTGATAAAATCCATTAATTGGTCACATGATTTTGGCCTATATATATTCAGTTTTGCATAAGAACATAAGAACATAAGAACAGCCCCACTGGATCAGGCCATAGGCCCATCTAGTCCAGCTTCTTGTATCTCACAGCGGCCCACCAAATGCCCCAGGGAGCACACCAGATAACAAGAGACCTCATCCTGGTGCTCTCCCCTACATCTGGCATTCTGACTTAACCCATTCCTAAAATCAGGAGGTTGCGCATACACATCATGGCTTGTACCCCATAATGGATTTTTCCTCCAGAAACTCGTCCAATCCCCTTTTAAAGGCATCTAGGCTAGACGCCAGCACCACATCCTGTGGCAAGGAGTTCCACAGACCGACCGCGCGCTGAGTAAAGAAATATTTTCTTTTGTCTGTCCTAACCCGCCCAACACTCAATTTGAGTGGATGTCCCCTGGTTCTGGTATTATGTGAGAGTGTAAAGAGCATCTCCCTATCCACTCTGTCCATCCCCTGCATAATTTTGTATGTCTCAATCATGTCCCCCCTCAAGCGTCTCTTTTCTAGGCTGAAGAGGCCCAAACGCCGTAGCCTTTCCTCATAAGGAAGGTGCCCCAGCCCCGTAATCATCTTAGTCGCTCTCTTTTGCACCTTTTCCATTTCCACTATGTCTTTTTTGAGATGCGGCGACCAGAACTGGACACAATACTCCAGGTGTGGCCTTACCATCGATTTGTACAACGGCATTATAATACTAACCGTTTTGTTCTCAATACCCTTCCTAATGATCCCAAGCATAGAATTGGCCTTCTTCACTGCCGCCGCACATTGGGTCGACACTTTCATCGACCTGTCCACCACCACCCCAAGATCTCTCTCCTGATCTGTCACAGACAGCTCAGAACCCATCAGCCTATATCTAAAGTTTTGATTTTTTGCCCCAATGTGCATGACTTTACACTTACTGACATTGAAGCGCATCTGCCATTTTGCTGCCCATTCTGCCAGTCTGGAGAGATCCTTCTGGAGCTCCTCACAATCACTTCTGGTCTTTACCACTCGGAAAAGTTTGGTGTCGTCTGCAAACTTAGCCACTTCACTGCTCAACCCTGTCTCCAGGTCATTTATGAAGAGGTTGAAAAGCACCGGTCCCAGGACAGATCCTTGGGGCACACCGCTTTTCACCTCTCTCCATTGTGAAAATTGCCCATTGACACCCACTCTCTGCTTCCTGGCCTCCAACCAGTTCTCAATCCAGGAGAGGACCTGTCCTCTAATTCCCTGACTGTGGAGTTTTTTCAGTAGCCTTTGGTGAGGGACCGTGTCAAACGCCTTCTGAAAGTCCAGATATATAATGTCCACGGGTTCTCCCGCATCCACATGCCTGTTGACCTTTTCAAAGAATTCTATAAGGTTTGTGAGGCAAGACTTACCCTTACAGAAGCCATGCTGACTCTCCCTCAGCAAGGCCTGTTCGTCTATGTGTTTTGAGATCCTATCTTTGATGAGGCATTCCACCATCTTACCCGGTATAGATGTTAGGCTGACCGGCCTATAGTTTCCCGGGTCCCCCCTCTTTCCCTTTTTAAAAATAGGCGTGACATTTGCTATCCTCCAATCTTCTGGCACCGTGGCCGTTTTGAGGGACAAGTTGCATACCTTAGTCAAGAGATCAGCAACTTCATTCTTCAATTCCTTAATAACCCTTGGGTGGATGCCATCAGGGCCCGGTGACTTATTGATCTTTAAATTATCAATGAGGTCTGAAACATCTTCTCTTTTAACCTCTATCTGACTTAACTCCTCGGTTAGGAGGGGCCGTTCGGGCAGCGGTATCTGCCCAAGGTCTTCTGCCGTGAAGACAGATGCAAAGAACTCATTTAATTTCTCTGCCATCTCTAAGTCTCCTTTTATCTCCCCTTTCCCTCCCTCACCATCCAGAGGGCCAACCGCTTCTCTGGCGGGTTTCCTGCTTCTAACATATTTGAAGAAGCTTTTATTATTCCCCTTAATGTTGCTGGCCATGCGTTCCTCATAGTCTCTCTTGGCCTCCCCTATCACCTTCTTACATTTCTTTTGCCACAGTTTATGTTCCTTTTTATTCTCTTCATTAGGGCAAGACTTCCATTTACGGAAGGAAGCTTCCTTGCCCTTCACAGCCTCTCTAACTTGGCTGGTTAGCCATGCGGGCACTCTCCTGGATTTAGTGGAACCCTTCTTTCTTTGCGGTATACACCTCTGCTGGGCCTCTATTACTGTTGTTTTAAGCAGCCTCCATGCACTCTGGAGAGACTGGACTCTTTTTACCCTCCCTTTCAACCTCCTTCTAACCAGCCTCCTCATTTGAGGGAAGTCCGCCCGTCGGAAGTCAAGGGTTTTTGTTAGAGATTTGCCTGGTATTCTTCCCCCAACGTGCACGTCAAAATGGATCGCAGCATGATCACTGTTCCCCAATGGCTCAGTAACGTTTACATCTCTAACCAGGTCCTGCGTACCGCACAAAATTAAATCCAGAGTCACCTGTCCTCTGGTGGGCTCCGTGACTAGCTGATCTAAGCCACAGTCATTTAGCACGTCAAGAAATCCGGTTTCCTTATCGTGACCAGAACACAAATTGACCCAGTCAATATGAGGATAATTGAAGTCCCCCATGATTACAACCCTGTCCTTCCTTGTCACCTCCCTGATCTGTTTCCTCATTTCAAGGTCCCCATCAGATTTCTGGTCTGGAGGACGATAGCACACCCCCAGTATTACATCGCTGCTCAAGCCTGGTAATTTAACCCACAGAGATTCTACGGTGGAGTCGGACCCACCTTCAATCTCTACTTTGCTGGATTCTATCCCTTCCTTAACATAAAGGGCCACCCCACCTCCAACACGCCCCTGCCTGTCCCTCCTGTAGAGTTTATAGCCCGGGATTGCGGTATCCCACTGATTCTCCGCATTCCACCAGGTTTCCGTTATGCCCACTATGTCAATATTTTCCCTTGTCACCAGACATTCCAGTTCTCCCACCTTTGCTCGTAGACTTCGGGCATTCGCATAAAAGCATTTATACACGGAATGCCCCAGGATGGGCTGCTTATTCGCTCCTTTGTCCCCGCATCCTCTCATTGTGCCAAACTGTCTATCACATCCCATCTCCCTACCTTTCCCAATTTCTTCTCCTACCCTGCCTTTGTCTTGTTGTTCTCTAACCTCCCCATCCTCATCCCATAGGGATGAGGAGTCCCGAACCGGATGCCCCTCGGCTCCTGTCGGCCTTCCCCCAGGGATCAGTTTAAAAGCTGCTCTGCCACCTTTTTAATGTTATGCGCCAGCAGTCTGGTTCCATTCTGGTTCAAATGGAGCCCGTCCCTCTTGTACAGGCCCCGCTTGTCCCAAAACATTCCCCAGTGCCTAACGAATCTAAACCCCTCCTCCCTACACCACCGTCTCATCCACGCATTGAGACCCCTGATCTCCGCCTGCCTAGCTGGCCCTGCGCGTGGAACAGGTAGCACTTCAGAGAACGCTACCTTTGAGGTCCTGGCTTTCAGCTTCCTGCCTAAAAGCCTAAATTTGGCCTCCAGGACCTCCCAGCTACACTTGCCCACGTCGTTGGTGCCGACATGCACCACAGCCGCTACCTCTCCCCCAGCACTGTCTACCAGCCTGTCTAGACGAGAAGTGATGTCCGCAACCTTCGCACCAGGCAGGCAAGTCACCATGCGGTCCTCACATCCGTCGCAAACCCCCCTCTCTATGTTTCTAATAATCGAATCCCCCACTACAAGAAGCCCCCGACCCCCCTCCCGCCGAGGAGTATCCTGAGTGCGTTCGGATACGGGCCCATCCCCTGGAGAAGGGATCCCCCCTAGGGGATTGTTTCCCTCCTCTCCAGGATGACGTCCTCCAGTCCCGAGACTCCCCACCCGGGCAGCCGAGGAGCTGCACGCCTGAGGTTGGGACGAAGCCTGATCGTCCCCAGAAGTCTCCCCACGGTCCTCCTCTGGCTGCCTGCGCTTCTCCAGGTCGGCCACCAAGGCTTCAAGGGAGCGGACGCGTTCCCTGAGAGCCTGGAGCTCCTTGCACCGAGGACACACCCATGACTTATGCCCCAGAGGCATATAATCATACATGTGGCACTCGATGCAGAACACTGGATAGCCCCCACTCTGCTGCTGGCTGTCTGACTGCATAGCTTTTTTGTTGTTGTTGTTGTTGTTTTATTTAGGGGTCCTTTTAAAAACCGTACACTGGATAGCAGCCCTTTTCTCTAGGGAAGAGGAAGGGCAGTGTATGAGGCCCTGGCCTCCTCGCCCTGCTGCTGAACTCACCCAGATGCTAAACTCTTCTGCCTTACCTGGCACTTAGTTCCCAGAGGCACTGGGTTCCCAGAGGCCACACGCGTCTGCAGAGAGCCTCACGCGATGGCCCGCCTAGCTTTATACTCCTGGCTGGCTCCTCCCCCCTCCTTCCTTCCTGATTGAAAGGGGGCTGGCCTTCCCAGGTGAGTTTACAAAAGCTCAGGAAGGCAAATGGCTGCTGATGGGCGTGACCTACTCTGCAGGCTCCTGAATGGACTGCTTGGATTAGCCTACTGGGGCTCTTAATGGGTTGGGAATTGGCCCTTCCTAGGTCCTTTCCCTCCTAGTTCTGTTCTCTTAGGCTGGACTGTTTTTGTAACCTCAAGCTAGTTTTTATTTGGGTTTGTTTAATTATTTATTGCTCTCTAGATCCTGTGTCCCAATTTACTGACCTGTTTGGGTTATGTTCTAACTTAGATTAGGTTTAACCTGGGTTAAGTATAGGTTTAATTTAAACAAGTAGAAAACCTGCTTTTCACTTTATCCTCCTCCCTTCCTTCGATTAAGTGCTACCTTAGGTGCAGCTAACTTTCAATTTTGATTTAAATGCCTGACCCTTGGGCACTTACTCACGAGTAGGACGCTGCTCTTACTTACGAGTAGGACTCTGCTCCTGCTCAGAGTAGCCCTATGTACCTCCCTTAGGTGCTAACTTTCAATTTTGATTTAAGGTTGCTTTAAAGGTAAGGTTAAGGTTAGAAGACAGGGAGTTAGAAAGACAAAGTGTTAGAATGAGTACACTTACCTCCTCCTCCTGCTCCTCCTCCTCCTCCTCTCCTTCTCCAAAACTCAGAGGTCTCCTTGCCTTCTCCTCGCCCAGATGCTAAACTCTTGTGCCTTACCTGGCACTTAGTTCCCAGAGGCACTTGGTTCCCAGAGGCCACACGCGTCTGCATGCTTGGGCTGTGTCCAAAGTAACAACTTCACAAGGAAATCTGAGGATATGCAGGAGACACTGGCATCTTTAGTGGGTGGGGAGTGCAGGTGTGCTTTCCACTTAGTGCAGGATCCTTTCCACTTAGTGGACTAGACAATGTTGGGTGGGGGGGGGGTATTATCTGATTTAGCCCAGTATGTTTTTTTCTCAGTATTACTATGTTTTAGAAATTATAGATCAGTCTCGGTATCTGCATGGGGTCTGCTTCCAGAAACCCATCTCCCCTGTGGATACCGAAACCCACAGATAATCAAATCTATGGGTTGGCCCTCCCTGTACCTCTTGGACGCAACCAGAAGTCATGTCTGGGAAGTATAGGGAGGCCCTCCTGACCTGTGTTGGGTCAGATCCATGGGTTTGAACCTGTGGATAAGGAAGGCCTTCATGTTGATCAACCATAGAACAGGGGTTTTGCCGAAGTATATTGGGAACCCTGTAAATACAGCAGTATCACTAGGTACTTGTGTCTCGGGCAGTGGTCTCCAAGGCAGAGATAGCCATGGTCCAGAAATACCTTCTTCTGCGCAATTAGCACTTACCATTCCAGCACTCCACGGGACTTCATGTCCCCTGATTAGGATGATGTGACACTCTGGTGAGTCACATCTATAGTGTTTTTTTCTCCTGCTGGGGCATTGCACTCGGATTTGCAGGCATACGTGACTGCCTGGTCATGTCATCCTGTTCAGGGGATAGGAAGTCCTGCGGGACGCCGGAACAGTAAGCATCAATCACAGATTGGGGGGGGGGGAGAAACCGAAACCCTGAATCCGGCCTGTAGGCTTGGGTTTGGTGGGGGCTGATCTAGGGCAGTGGCATGGCATCTTTTTTTTTTCCTTATACATAATGTATATAGAATGGGAGGGACTCTGCAGGTTAGTGGTAGATTAAATGATTTATGGGATCTCAGGTATATGGTCAAAAATATGAACTAGTACTGGATAGAAATATCAGTTAGTATAGGGCAGTGGCATACCTGGGGGATCAGGGGTGCCCCAGGGCGCCACCTAGTGATGGGCATCGCCATCACTCCCTCTTCCCGCCAAATGGGCCTCTTCCCATGTGCTGCCTCTCTGGCCCTCAGAAGTTCTAAAAATGTCACTTCCGGTTTGTGGAGAAAACCAGAAGTGATATTTTTAGACCTGGAAGTGTTTTGTTTTCCAGTCCTGGCCCCTGGTGGTACAGGGACCAGGGTTGCAATTTGTATTGGGAGAGGAGTTATCAACCTTCTCTTCCAGAGGAGTCTGGGAACAAATAACACAGCCCAACACACATTTTGCTTCCTTAAACGTTACACCAATTCCTGGGCATATTTGGGGTGCTGATTCCAAAAATGGCATCCGTTTTGCCCTATCACGTCTAGTTTTGGAGACACGGCACAGCCTCTTTAGCGAATGAGCTTCACCATGGCTTCATCATGAGGAAGCTGCTTGAACCATTCCCTAATGAGGCTATACTATATCTCCAAAACTAGATGTGATAGGGCAAAACGGATGCCATTTTTGGAATTAGGACCCCAAATTCATATCAAACCACCTGTGGGGCCTCCCTGTGGGGGAGGGGAGGTCCCGTCCGGCCTCTCCGAGGGGGACCCCTTGTGGAGGCCTCAGACTCGTTCCCCACAAGAAGGGGGGGTTGTGTCACCCAGTTCCCCTTCTTTGGGTTGGCGGCATTCATTAGTCAGGAGCAGGGGCTGCTAGCAGCAGATCCTCCTGCCTGCTCTTCCAACTTCCAACTGCCTTGTCATCCCTGGCCTCCAGGTTTATGTAGGGCAGACCCCTCCCCTTTGGCCTCTCCCCTTCCCTCACAGGGATGGTATAAAAAGGTGTCTCTGGGCCTGCCCTTCCCTGGGCTTACCACAACTCCTCCCCTTCCTCTCTCTGTTTCCCTCCCACTTCCTCTCACCTGGAGCTGCCAGGGTTGTTCCTGAGAGGGCTGGGAAGGCTGCTGCCTCTGCTCTGGTCCAGAAGCCTCCTCCCTGGGTAAGCTGGGGAGGAGGGGAACCCCGACACCACCATAAAGTTTGGGAAAAACTTTTCTGACCCTCAGTTTTGTAGGCCTGTGTAATCTGCTCAGGTAGAAATGGTAAGAAGGCTATAGTTGCTGTCAGAATTTATGATTGTGAAGAAGCAATGGTTGTGTTTAAAGATTGTGGAAGTCTGAGGCATCGCCACTGAATTATAACAAGATATTGGGGCTGTGAAAGAAGGTCTCTGCCTGCCCAAGATGTTGGAGAACTGATGTCAGTCAGAGTAGAAGTTCTGGTGTAGATGGACCAGTGATCTGACTTAATCTGGGACATCTTGTTATGCCTGGACCACCTTCTCACTTGTTTTCGTTAGTTACATCAGAAATATGCAATCAAATAAGTCTGGAAAAGAAATTGTTCTTCAGCACATTTAGCAGGAACACATGCAGTAAACATCTTGGGGCAGTTAGGAAATTGCTTCCAGGTTTGACGAAAAAAAGATACAGTGAGGAATCGTAACTTAGTATTCCACTGAAATTCAAAACCTTGTTGTTGTACTTCTCTGCAGCAGACCTCATTTCCTTGCTTGCTGTTTTTATACTCTGAAAATAAGCCTCCAACCTCCACAATCTGTTGTGTTGGAGAAAACAACTAATGGATACCTAAACCCCATGAGAAAACTCAGCCTTCCTTCTTCCTTCAGCATGGCATCTGAGATTGTTTCAAAACAACAGACTGATGTGTATACACTGAAGTTTCAGATGTACAGAATATTTTTGAGCTCTCAGTAACTGATGTTGGGTGGGTTGCTACTTACAGGGAAATGAGGGGGGAAGATTCTTGAGATGAATATTCTAGCCTGAGTGGCCCGTTGTGCTTCAGACTAGAACAGGGGTGCCCAAACCCCGGCCCTGGGGCCACTTCTGGCGCTCGAGGTCTCTCAATGCGGCCTTCAGGGAGCCCCCAGTCTCCAATGAGCCTCTGGCCCTCCAGAGTTTTGTTGGAGCCCGCACTGGCCTGACACAACTGCTTTCAGTGTGAGGGCGACTGTTTGACCTCTCGCATGAGCTGTGGGATGAGGGCTTCCTCCACAGCTTGCTGTTTCACATCTGTGATACAGTAGCAGCAGCAAAGGAAAGGCCAGCCTTGCTTTGTGCAAGGCCTTTTATAGGCCTTGAGCTATTGCAAGACCTTCATTCATTCATATAAGTTCATCTTTAATATATTCATTTATGTAAACTTATGTAAATGTATTCAAATTTTAAATGTAAATTAATTCTTTTTCCCCCCGGCCCCCAACACAGTGTCAGAGATGATGTGGCCCTCCTGCCAAAAACTTTGGACACCCCTGGACTAGAAGATGGCAGGAAAGAATTACACAGATAGCCCGCTGTGCCTTAAGAATGTGTTTGTTTTTACATACCCTGCCTTTTCTCCCTCCCAAGTATTAAAATACAATAAATATAAACATTATAAATTTTTTTAAAATATAAATATTAAAAAAACTCCTAAAATCCAGTGAGCAAACAAAAAATCCCATTAAGAGCCAAGAGTGATAAAAAACAGTACAGTATATGGAATTCGTCACAGGTATATATAGATTCATGAGATCTTGGGAGAGATAGGCCGGCACACGGACGTAGGCCCTGGGGCAGGGTGAGTTCATCTGGCACGGGGCGCCTAGAGGGTGTGTGGAGGATGGAGAGGACATGGAAGGGAGGCATTTAGGGGCGGGGGGAGGACAGGCGGTGGGCACTTCCATGGGTGGGCGGGTGGGAAGCCAGAGGTGGGGCCAGGATCCGACCCTTATGCTGGATCCTAGCCCTGTTGCCGGGCATCCTGAGCCAGCTCCAGGCTGCTCAGATTTGCACCACTGATTTAGGAGGCGCGAATCTGAGTAGCCCCATTGGGGCTGCTGCAGTGTTACTTGGGGTAAGGATCAAGTCAGTCCCAAACTTGTGCTGAATACAGCACAGGTCCGCTGTCCTGCCTGTTCTAGTGCAAGTTAGGGTTGCACTGGTAATTGGTTAATTTATTGAAATCATTTTTAAAAAAACAAATAGCATATCAGTGCAATTTGTTATGCCAATTTAATGAAACATAATGAGCAGCCCACTTGGAGGCAGGCTGTGCAGCATGGTCTTTCCCATTTTGAAGGGACACTTGGCAAACAGACTGAGGCAAAGAAGGAAGGCCCATAGCCAGGGAGACAGACCAGGGACAGACTGCACTTACTCCCAATGTGGAAGGGATTGTCACTCCCAAATTGGCCTTTTCAGCCACACTAGACGCTGTTCCAGAACCACCATTCAGAGCGCGATACCATAGTCTTTCAAGACTGAAGGCTGCCAACTAATAATGAACAATGGCCAGCTTAGTCAACCATAACAACTATTAATTGTTTAGAAGTTAACTTTAATTTTTTTTAAATTTGCTATTAGAGCAAAACACCAGAACCAAGTAACCTCAGAAAGTAAACATGCATGTTTTAATGTACACATCCACCTGTTGAAATTTGCCATGACTAATGGAGCCAGCCAAGGCTGCAGTCTTGTGCACGCTTACAATGTAATCTGTCCTATTGAAATCAGAGGTTCCTACTTCTAAGAAAATTTGCTAAGGGATTGCACTGCACATCTTTAATTGATTGCTGTTCCAACAGATTAGTGCTTGCAGCTATAGGGATCTGGCTATGGTCATTCGTTTAAATGGATATGGATTTCCCAATATCCTCCCAGCTCTGTACAGTTGAACCACATGAAGGGTATGTTGGAGGAATTAAGCTAGGCCTTTTATTCAATTTCTTTCTAACCTGTGATATTACTCCTATTATGCAGAAAAGAATTCTTTCAGGATGCATTGGTAAACTGGCAAAAATCCACCTTTCATCTCATTACCCTGTCTCTAGGAATAAAAGGTAATTAACTGGTTTGTAGGCTTCTTTAGGACTGTTTCCATTGTCATAGTAAGCCCTCTCATTAGTACTTAATTAGTGAGATTATTGGTACTGTCCATTCCATAGCTTCTGGTGCCACCTTCCAGTTCTCCTAGCAGTTCACCATCCAGCTGTTTCTCCCTATGGATACAGGCAGGCACATGAGCACCCATCTTGCTGCTGAAGTGAACTACCTTCCCATTCCTCCTTCTCCATGCTTTAGATACTTGTCATTTCCACCAAGCCTCCTTCATTTCTTACTCCCATTTTAACACCTGTCAGCTCCCTTTCCTTTTTCTACATCTTCCCTTGCTTTTCCTACTATTGCCATGCCAAAAAGTAGAGGATGCTGTTGAAAAGGAAAAAGCAAACAAACTTCAAGCTGCCACCTTTTCATTATACCAACAATAAAGGGTGGGACTTTCATCAGTATAACTTGGGGACCATCACCTGCCCTTGGAGACCTTGTCTGCATTTTGTTCCAACGTAACATTGCCTCAGAGTGGGGATGTTCCAGAGCCACAGCACCAAGTCATGAGTCAAGTCACGAGTCTCCGCCCCCTTGATTCAAGTTGCAAATGAGTCATAATGGATGGCCATTGTGACTTGCCGAGAGCCATTTTTAGAGTCATTTTGACTTGACTCCAAGTCTTTTTGGAAATTGAGTCAAGCCACAAGTCAGGCATGGTTCTGCAGAAAAAAAAACAGAGGTACTGGTGTGTGTGTTGGAGTTCTCATTTACTATGCCTGGATGTTCCCATCCCATTTGCCTTCAGTGATGTGTCCTCCACTTCATTTGAAGTCCTCCACTTCAAATGAGCCACA